>NW_028300968.1:3295000-3895000 GCF_049000335.1 Polistes dominula | reverse complement strand
CTTTGATCTAGCATTTTTTGAGCACTCAGAGCTTCGACGGTTCGGAGATTCGATACGTCGGTCGTCGCGTCTTTTAGCAAAGTCGATCGCTCCTGGCCCAATTTTCATGCCCATCGTTTCCTTCATCTTCATCACTGTTCGGAATCCTTCGTTGAAGATACATGCCGAAACTTTGCACACAATTTCAACAACTTTTTTGCCGTTAAACATGTGTTTAGGTGTCATGTGCCTTAGATTTGAGGTACTTTCACCAGTCGATGGAACACTTAGAATGCTTCGGCTTGGCATCGGTCGAATTTTGTGGTAGTATCCTGCCCAAAACTCGTTACGCATATCCTATGAAGAATTTAAATTTCTTCTGACTGCTAAACCGTAGATCTCTGAGAGTTCTTTCATCAATTTGATTGTAAATTTTTAGTTTTTACTTCAGGAACTTTTTTCACAACAGTCATTTTTCTCTTCACTACTGTTTTTGCTACGGTTCTTATTTTTTTTTTTGCGGTTAGGCGTTTTTCTTTTAAATTTTCTTCTTTTGTATGAGAGCTTTTCTTGCCTTATTAACGCGCTTAAAAATACGTTTTGCCGCATGCAAAATACACTTCAACTTTTTAACAATGAAATCTTTACCGTATGGATGATAATAAAGCAGCATTTTAAAAGTCTTGGAGTCTCCGTAGCCGATATAAGAACCGTACGCGCCGAACGCTCAGGAGAGCGGTCCGAGATAGTAACGTTCAGGCAGCAAAAAAATGTAGTTAGAGACATCGGATCTTTTTGAAATTTTAACACAATATTTCTACATATATATATGTAAGATTTATTTAAATTTAAAAAATATAAGTATTTATTATAATAGAACAAATGTTTAATATAATAATAAAGAGATAGAAAAGATAAGAAAAGCAAGTAATAATAGTTGACACACTCGAATTACACTTCTTTCACTCACAGATAGTAGCACCAAATCAAGAAGGCGAAGACCGCATTCTTCGCCGCGCTTATATACATATTCACCCCACCAATGGTCCCAATCACTTCCGTCAATCATTCTCGAAATCTCCAGACTATTCCCGACCGATTAAACAAAAGACCTTTTCCCGATTTCCGGTTCGGGAATATTCGAGAGACTTCGGGGTGCACGCTCGCTTTTCTTTCTTACTGGACACACTCATATTCATACTGCTGCATGCACTCACACTTATACCCATATCGCTGCGCGCACTCACACTCATATCCATATCGCTGCGCGCACACACACTCATACTGATATCGCTGCATACTCTCACACATCTTTCACATTCATCAATTTTTTTCACGCACACCATACACTCGCACTCTTCGTCTTTCTCTCACTCTCACATATACATTCGAAAAATGTAAAAAAAAAATTAAATTTTTTAAAAATTGCAGAGTAGAAGGTCCCCTTAAATTATAAATTTCGCAAATATTATAATTAAAAATTATGAAATATATAGAATAAAATAATTGTATTGTCTGCAATATTTTACAAAAAAAAAAGAATTGATTGATACATCAGAGAAAAAAAATTAAACCACATTGTAGAATACTTTTCTTATAAATATCCAAAGACATGTTTTTTAATTATAATGTTCGCGTATTTAGGAAATTTATATTAATTTTTCAATAAAATAGAAAAGTTTTTAAATAGAAGAAGTTAGACACGTAACAAAAACAAATAAACCTTATTTACTTTATATTTCCAATAATAATAAAATAATATAACTATTGGGTTATAGGGGATATTAAAAATACTCTTTCTTATAACACAATTTTCTCTTTATTTTATATGATAAGGTGGAAGCACGTCTTTACTCAATCAGCAGTAGAAAAGGAATAAACGAATAACGAATAACGAATAAACCAAAAGAAAAATAAGCACTAAAGATGCAGCTGCCCCTTGGTAGGGATAAAGAAAACAAAATTAAGAAGGACCGCCCATCGATAGAACAAAACACTTTGTGTCCCACACTAGATATCAGATATTATTTATATACATAAAAGTATCGATTGCATTTTGTAGATATGGTAATATAAACGCAGAATAAAGAATACTGCGTAAAATTCCACACGCCCCCTCAAAATTCAATCGATTAAATATTTACATTAAGTCGCTTTTATGTCGTTTTAAATAAGATTATACTATCAACAAATAAATGACCTAAGTAAAGACGAAAGTTCCACTAAGTTTAACTCTACTTCTGGGAACAAATACATATGGTCCAATATTCATTGCTAAGGAGTGGGGAAACCCAGAAAAACCCACTCAGACCACTTAAAACGATAAATGAATACATAATAAATGATTTTAAGTCTTCTATCCATATAACTACTTCAGTCCCATTCCATCTCTGACTTCCAGGAATTTGACTGCTGGCAGTGGCTTAGTTAAAGTGTCTGCTACTTGGTTACCTGTAGGAATAAATTCGAATTTTATTACACCTTTTTCAACTTAATCTCTTGTAAAATGGTACTTGATATCTATATGTTTCGATCGTCTGTGATTGCCTGGATTATTTGCTATACTGATGCAGCCCATGTTATCCTCGTATATTACAATCGGTTCGGAAATATGTATATTAATACTAAACGCTAATGATTTTATCCAGAGTGCCTCTTTCACGGCTTCGAAAAGAGCCATATATTTTGCCTCTGTAGACGAGGTAGCTACCGATGCTTGTCTTTTCGTATTCCAACTGATGGTACATTGTTCGTATAACTTAAATAAATATCCAGTTATACTTCTCCGATCCGTTTGTTCACTACCTCCCCAATCAGAATCAACATAACCACTCAATATGTTCTTATAGTCGGTTCTAGTGTAAGTTAATTTAATATCAGCTGATCCTTTAAGATATCTGAAAACTCTTTTAAGGTTTTGCCAAAGTTCTTTGTTACTTTTATTTGAGTACCGACTCAGGGTATTCACAGCAATACTCAAATCGGGTCTTGTACAAACCATTATGTACATCAAACATCCAATTAAATTTCGACAGGGTGCATCATATTTTTCATCCGAATTCAAACCTAAATGATCTAATACAGTAGGAAGGAGAGTACTAACGGTCTTGCAATCTTGCATATTGAACCTTTGAAGAATATTTTTGATATATGAACTCTGATCTAATGTTATTTTTCCTTTGATTCTCTTTACCTTATTTCCTAAAAATAATTTAATTTCATTTAATCATCTGTCATGCAAAATTTATTCATTAGATAATTCTTAAAAGCTCTCATTTTCTCTATCCCAGCAGTTACAATCACAAGATCATCCACATATAGTACCACATATATATTCTCCTATATATTCTTTTTATCCAAAATATAAATGCAACAATCTACTGGCGAATTTCGGAATCCTTTTTCTACAAGGGCTTTATCAAACATCTCGAACCAACATCTAGCAGATTGTTTTAGACTATATAAAGCTTTATTCAATTTGCATACTTGATTACTATTGCTTTTTACGCCTTCAAGGACCCTCATGTAAATTTCCTCTTTTAATACACCGTTCAAAAATGCGGTTTTCACATCCATATGATGAACTAATAAACCATGATGATTTGCAAAAGCAATGAGGAATCGAAACCTTGAAATCCTAGCAACTGGTGCAAAAGTTTCATTATAATCTATCAAATACTTTTGACTAAAACCTCAAGCAACAAGTCTAGCCTTGTATTTAATTGGATTCCCAAATTCATCATTTTTAACTGCAAATATCCACTTGCAATCGTCAATGTTCTTATCTTTTGGCTTCGATACAAAATTCCAAGTTTTGTTCATAATAAGTGAATTTATTTCATCTGCAATAGCTTGTTCCCATTTTTCTTTATCATTTCTTGTCTTAATTTCTTCAAATGACATGGGAATTGAATAAACTATAGATTGTGTAGTCAACAGATAATCATTGTCAATCTCCATTTCATCATACGAGATAGGAGATCGTTGTTTAATCCTACCACTCCTTCTGGGTCCTATACTATCCTTAGATTTCCCCTCTTTAATATCCTTAGATTTCGGTTCTACAGCTATATCTGTTTCAGGTATAATTTTACTTTTTATGGGATCTACTATTACTTTCTCTTTCGACCTTACCATATCTGATTTCTCACTATCAGATTTATTTCTTTTACATACATCTGATTTCTCACTATTAGATTTATTTCTTTTACATACATCTGATTTCTCACTATCAGATTTATTTCTTTTACATACATCTGATTTCTCACTATCAGATTTATTTCTTTTACATACAACTGATTTCTCACTATCAGATTTATTTATCTCACCTCTCATTTCTACTGATTTTGGCATCACACTTGACGCATCAGTTTCATGTGAATCTTTTTCTGAATTCACTTCTTTCAGTACCGGTCGAAAGTTCAAGTAATTTATTTCATCTACTATTACATCCCTTACTATTTCAAATTTTCTATACTTAACATTCCAAATTTTCTATCCATTTGATACAAATCCTACTAATATAGCTTTGTAAGATTTTTCATCGAATTTAGACTTTCTAATTTTATTATACACATAGACTGTGGAACCAAATACCTTCAGATATTTTAAACTCGGCCTTTTATTATGCCATAATTCACACGGAGTTTTATTTATTATAAGAGCTCGCGTTGGCGTTAAATTAATTAAATAAGTTGCAGTTAAGACTGCTTCTCCCCAAAATTTATTTTCTAGATCAACACTATTTATCATAGCCCGTGCTTTTTCGGTTATAGTTCTATTCATGCGTTCTGCAACGCCATTCAATTGAGGAGTACACGGAACCGTTAAATGGTAACTTATTCCCTTTTGAACGCAATAATTTTTCATTTCATTTGATAGATATTCTCTACCATTATCACAATACAAATTGACTAACTTTAAATTAAATGGAGCCTCACTCTTTGCAACGTAATCTTTGAAAACTATGTAAACATCGGACTTATGCTCTAATAAATAAGTTACGCCATAATGCGTATACTCGTCAATGAATGTTATAAAATAATTTTTGTTATTGACCGTAGAAGGAGTGATTGGACCACAAACGTTTGTATGAACCATAAGCAATGGTCGTGTAATATGCCTCTTATCTTGTTCCTTATTGAATGGTAATCGTGCTTGTTTACCATAAATACAAGCTTCACATAACTGATCATCCGAGATGATCTTTCTAAGATAGTCATATCCTGAATCATTTGCTTATTTTTCAACTGTAAAAATTTTGTTTTTCCAATATGCCCTAAACGCTTGTACGATCCGAAAGGATCATACGGTAATTAGCAGTATGCAAAATTCGCGCGCGTCCACCTCCATCGATTAAAACTCTAGATCAATACTCGTTGTGAGCATCGATCAACTACTAGTAACTACCGAAGCGCCCCTCTAGTTACCCCCACCTCTCACCTCCCCACTTCTGACTCCCAGTCCGTACGCCCTGCTGGGCCAGTACAAAGGACATTCTTACAGTCCATTGTCGGAAACCTGTGAATACATATCGAAATCAAATGAGTTAAGTTAAATTAGTTAAGGAACGTAAGCGAAGCGAGCGAGAGGTGAGATCTTTCTATTATATACATCTTATATTGACGGTATTTTCCCGCGTGGTAATACCACGTGGTGGACTTTCATTTTTATAATTAAATATTATCCAGGGTTTTTATGCCGCAAGGCTTTTCCCTGACGAGCCAATAAAAAAAGGCATTGTTTCTTTGTTTATCTCAATCACGTGTTTTATTTTACACCTAAACCTAATCCTTTATTCTCCACTTCATAGCATACAAATAATGATCAGAGGAATTTTCATTGAAGAATCTTTTGGTCATAACAACGCTTGTGCCATAATTCATAACTATCATTTTTACTGTTACTTACTTGAGTGTTAATTAAATTTACCTTTTTTTTTTGCAACATTTAATTCTATAGATATTAGATTGTTTAAAGGCTTACAACTCATCACCGTTTTACCATTTTTAGCGATTACCACGCCGTTTTCATCGAAGATGATACTCATCCTTTTCTCCTGCATTTTCCTCACGGACAGTAAGTTGTATGGTACGTCCAGGCAGTATAATACGTCTTCGAGGACTCCACTTGAACCCATGTTACTCGTCACGTGTATCTGTCCCTTCCTGGTGGCCGTGACGAATTACCCATTCTTCGCTACCAAAACTTTAATGGGAGGATGTAATTCAACCGCACTTGAGAACATGCTATCATCGTTCACAAAATGATTCGACGCACCAGAATCAAGGATGAAAACTAGTTTTCATTTTCGGGTGACTTGATACTCCCCAGTCATAAAGGCAAATCCAGATATATGCTCATCTGTTGTCTTTCTTGTCGTCTGAGCAGTACGCACATTTTTATTCCTCTGCGTCATTTTGAATTGTTGGTTTTTCTTGTAGTAGAAAAAATCCTTTATTCTATGTCCTTTTCTTCCACACTGGTGACACTTCCCACCAAATGAATTTCTAAAATTAAAACCTGCCCCTCTCCGATTTTGACTTCTATGTCTGCCTCCTTCGAACCTTACGTTGTTATAATGATTCCACTTAGAATTTCTTGTTACTGGAGTCTCAACTTGCAACACCTTTGTACTGGTGTCCATTTTCTCGCTATTAATATTTGTCTCACGGTCAAGCGGTTTCTTTTTCACAGTGTCCAGGGTAACGTTGGTTTCTGTCATCATCGTTTCGATGACAACCGACACTGTATTATACGCCTCGGGTAAACTTGACAAGAGAAGTGAGATTACCTCATTCTCCCTCACGATAACCCCAGTGAACACAATTACATCAAAATGATTTTGTGCTATGTCAGGATTTACGTAAGATATAAAACAGATATGAGTCACATGTGACTTATTATTTCACACTTATTGACGTAAGACTTTTACGTAATAAATACGACGTTAAGCTGACTTGCGAAACAAAAGAACAAAAAATCAATGATGTCATACATATGTCTAGTTGTTGCCAAATTTCTTACTAGTATATATGACGTATAATTTTTTTTTCACCCCCGGGATTTGAACTCGGGAATATAGATTACTGGATGGACATTACTACTGGATGGTGATTTGCCTCACTGAGCCATGCAAACTTGCGCTAATTTCCATTATGTTACTAATCCATATATAATTAACAATATTATTATTTATAATTAATAAATATTATTATTTATAATTAATAAATATTATTATTAGAATTAATAAATAATATTAAATAATTAAATATTCCGTGCCACGTGTACTACCGGTGGTACAATAACCATTAGACATATTTATTTAATGCACTGAAAATATATACTTATAAGGTGACTTACCGTCACCGTTTTTTTAAATATATATATATATATATATGTATATTTGGGTTGGTCAAAAAAATCAATTATTTTTTTTTTACAAGTGCTATGGAAAAATGGGTTTGCTAGACACTTTAAAAAAATTCTCACCAAATATGAGCTTTTAATTTTAATAGGAAAATCCTCCACATCGCAGTTTTTTATTTTTTTCTCAGTCCAATAGAATAAAATTCATACCTCATCATTAATTGATTGTACAGAAAAATGGTTTGGAAGAATTTTGTAGGAAATTTAATGCTCTACAAAAAAGGTATCTTATATTTTTCCATAAACCTCACCATTTAAATGATATTAAAGATTTAAAGTTGATGATTTTTAGATAAATTTCATTTTTGTTTATGAATTTTATAACTCGACAATAAATGACTGTTGTAAGATGCGCAATACAAATTTTTGAAGGAAATTAACTGCTCTATAAAAATGGTGTTTTATGTTTTGGTGATTAAATTAAGTGTTCAAAAGATATTCAGAGACAAAAATCAGTACACATGAAAGTTTGATGATATATATATATATATATTATCACGTTAAATCGGTCACTTTTGACCCAGACTCCTTTCGATTTGGCTAAAAGTTTTTTATCCTATGCTACCCTATGAAAAACAATTTTCAGAATTATTTCAAATTTTTTTACCAAACCCAAAAAAAATTTTTAATTTTTGAAAACATTGGCTCTTTTCTTTGAAATAGCTATAACTTCTTTAAAGTTAAATCTATTGGAACGTTTTTTTTTTATATTTTTTTTTAAATGTACTTTTCAGAAAAAAATACAAAAAAATTTCAAAATTATAAAATCCATGAAATTTTCATATTCTTTGAGAAAAACCTTTATTTTCTCGAAGTTCGCCATTTTTCATTCTTTTTTATTTTCTAGAAAAATACTTTGTCTAAATCTGCGATTATCCCCGCCAGTCCCAGAGTAAGCTGAGTTAGTTTTCTATTTTTTTTATTAAATTTGAAAAAAAAATTTTAAATAATTTTTTTTTAATTAAATTAATGCAAATAAACAATTTAACAATATATTATACTTAATTTATAGTCTCAAAATACAAAGTTTAAAAAAAAATTTAACCTTTCTTTTTTTGCTGTAAGAATATGATGAAATTATTACGTCATTTTTATGTCAGAACATATGACTTAATATTAAGGTCATAAATAAAGTTACTTTTTACTTCAAAAATTTGAAGATGACTTTATGACATACGTATGACATCATTTTAAGGTCTTGTGTTCACTGGGAACTCCTGCAGCCGATAGTTCATTTATTATTTCGTCAAATGTCTCGAAATGCTCCTTTAATTTTGTGTCATTTCTCATTTTTATGCTTAATAGCCTCTTTTTAATAGACAATTCGGTGGCCGTACTTTAGCTTTCATAAATTGCGTCTAAACTCGCCAGGATGGACTTCACTGTACTACCAGGTGTATCATACTTGAGATGAGTATCCGATAGATATTGTACAATTTTACATTTGGCAATACGTTCAGCTTTAGACCAACCCGTAGTAGCTAATGACGGAGGTTCTTCGTCAACCACTTTCAACACATCGAGTTCTTGCAATAGATTTCTCACTCTATGTTTCCACGCATTGTATCTTGTACCGTCAAACTAAGGTATGTTTCTTCTGTCTTTAGACATATCCATTTTCACTAATTATATATATAAGTAAATCTAAAATGAACAACACAAGAAACTTAAACACAATTAATGCACAGCGTAATCTGGGCCCATACCCTATTGAGTTATAGGAGATATTAAAAATATTTTTTCTTATAACACGATTTTCTCTTTATTTTGTATGATAAGGTAGAAGCACGTCTTTACTCAATCAGGAATAGAAAAAGAGTAAACGAATAACGAATAAACCAAAAGAAAAATATTTCGTCGCCAAGCACTTCGGGTGCAGCTGCTCCTTGGTAGGGATAAAGAAAACAAAAATTAAGAAGGACCGCCCATCAATAGAACAAAAAACTCTGTGTCCCACACTGTATATCGGATATTATTTATATACATAAAAGTATCGATTGCATTTTGTAGTTACGGTAATATAAACGCAGAATAAAGAATACTGCTCAGAATTCAACAATTAGCATCAAATTTTTTTATTCCTATAATTTTTTTCTAATGCAGTCAAGAAACAAACGAACTTTTATAATCTGCGAAAAGTAGATACATTTTTAAACATAATCAGTGTATTTTAATCTATTTTGTATCATATGAAATATTTGTATATTAAAAAACGAACTTTTTCGAAGATTATGACATTGGATTTTTGTAGACTAACAATTTTTCTATGATGCAGTAAATCTACAAACATCATTATATTGCTGAATAATAAACAATGTTAATCTAACATTTTGCGTGTAATTTTATCGATTTAAAATGTCAAGAATTCTTTTCATTAAAGATACAAGAATCTACTAATATAATAGCATTAAATTTTTATAATCCTATAATTTTTCTTTACTGCAGTCAAGAAACAAACAAACTTTTATTGTCTGCGAAAAGTAGATACTGTTACGTCAACTAATGGTCCGTCACAGGAGGCCGCTGTCACCAGTCTTTACTCGTTTCGTAAAAGGGAAAACTCGAGGAGTGAAAACAAATTTTAAAAGTCCCCAACCGGTCACGACCTTACAGTCGTTTACACGGCAAAGGAGAAAGAAAAAAGTTATGCATGTTTCAAGTCAGCCTAGTCAATCAGAACTTTACCTGGGATAGGCTTTCGGATACCAGATACCGTGCGTCGGACGTTAGATGTTACCAACCTTCAAACCAAAGATCTCACCAAATTTAATCGCCTACCTTGTTTCAGGAGCCGACAGATCAAAATTGTAGTCCCTTTTGTATTCACCACTCTTGATGTTAGAAGGGAGTAAACAGGTTAAATCACAATCACCAGATTGCTGTGCAATCACCACTGAATAGTTCTGGTGGTTCAGTCAGCCTGCGGACTCCCTATATTAGTGCTAATATTCGTCGAATGTCGTTCATACAAAGAAAGAAAAATTAACGAAGCTGCAGCTGCTTTGGTTAAATAGATAAGCATCAAAAGGAAGAAAAGCATTGTGATAGCAAAGCCAAAATTGCCGCATAGTCCAGTCAAGATGGCGCCCAAAAAGAGACACAGTGATGGTGAGTCATCAAGCTGTGCGAGAGAGAAGCTCCTCCTTGAAAACGAGAAGCTTAGAAAAGAAGTGGAGACATTAAAGGCTCTCCTTGAATCAAAAAATAATTTGCTGCCAGCGCAGCTTAGTGGCGATTCGAACGAAGTAAACATGGAGATTGACCTCACTGCAGGGGACGAATGGAATATAGTGGAGAAACTAAAAAAGAAAAACGCTAGTTATAAAAGAAAACTAGACAATACAGACAACGGAAGCGACGCCCGCAAGGCCCGCGCTCGTCCAAATAGAAATAGGGAAGACAGTGTTGTTCAACCAATGAAAACCGTTGTTTCCAACGGGGGGAATGAAAATGCGGTGCAGAAGAAAGTCCCTGGTCCCACCAGCGTGAGTGGAATGAGCGCATCAACAAAAAACAATAGTTCCAATGTTAGCCGGCGTCCACCCCCTATCGTTGTGCACCATCAAGATTCTAAAGACTCAATGGTCTTATTGAATGAAACAGCAAATGGTGCTGATTTCTATATTAAACGCATAAACAATTTTAAGCACATTATCCAAGTAAAAAATAGTAGTGATTTTAAGCGTGTTAAAGACTCGTTGAACAGTGCTAACACAAAGTACTTTTCGTTCACTCCGAAGAAGGAGAAACACATAAACTTTCTATTAAAGGGTCTCCTATCTACTATCAGTGAAGAAGATGTAAAGGAGGAATTAGGTTCAAAAAATATCCCTAACCTAAAAATTGACAAGGTCACTCGATTTGCTACGGCAAAATCAATTCGAGACAAGAGAGTTTTGCCCTTTTATCTTGTGCAATTTTCAGCGGACAGTGATACCAGCTCATTGAGAAACTTTAGATACTTATTAAAACACTCAGTTCCGTGGGAGAAACTTAGAAAAAAAGGAATACTGCAATGCAAACGCTGTCAGCGTTTTGGCCACGCTGCATCTAACTGTAATCTAGAATATAGATGCGTCAAGTGCAATGAGGATCATGCTCCAGGGGAGTGTAAGGCCGGAGAGCGGTCGTCAGGTACGAAGGATACAGTAAAGCCTTTCTGTGTTAACTGTGGTCAATTCGGACACCCTGCGTCATTCAGAGGATGCCAAAAAGCGCAGGCATTTACCGCACTAAAGAATAAACGAAAGGCAACATCCCAAAAGCCAGCAGCACGGAAAATAACCAACCAGGCGTTTTTGCAGAATGGAGTTTCATATGCGTCAATGGTTGGCAAGTCTCTTCAGACTCATCCCCAAAATCACAAGGGGCCCGTAGCCGGACATAATATGCAGCAAATTCCCACGGACGCTGGTCTAGCTAAGTTGGCATACTTGGAGGCTAGAACGGAACAATTGGAAAACTCCTTAAATTGTGTATCTAACCAACTAAATGCGGTTAGCGCACAAGTTGGTAGCTTATTATCACTACTAAATTATGGACAAAGTTAGGTCTTTAAACCCATATCATGAATTTAAGTGTGTGTCGTTAAACGTAAATTCACTAATTAGTAATTTTAGGCGTGTGGAACTTATAAACTTCTTAGAATCACATAGGCTAGACATAGCGGTCCTAAACGAAACTAAATTAGGACCGAAACACATAGTTAGTTTTAAAAACTACACAATAGTCAGAAATGATCGAGTAAATGGTTCAGGTGGTGGCACAGCCATTGTTGTAAAGAAAAACCTAAATTTCGAAATTGTAAGCTTAAGCAAAAAATACTCAACAATAGAGGTATCAGTTATAAAAATAAATTTGACAGAAGACAGTATTCTTCTGGTTGCAGCAATTTATGCAAGGTAGAGACTTTAACGCAAAACACACTTCTTGGAGTAACCAATTAAACAACGAAAGAGGCGTTGCTTTTAGTAAATGGATTGATAAGGCAGCTATAGATTTCAAACTAAAATTATTTCACTCTTTAACCCCTTCTTTTTTAGGGAGAAAAAACTCATTCCTAGACCTAATTCTAGCTGACGCGAGATTATCATTTAAGCATACCTTAGATGATAAATTGAGCACGGAAAACTTTCCAAGTGACCATGCAGCGAGAATGGCCACCTTCAGCATCAATAATAGAAACCTCAGGGATTCATCATTTAATATTAATAACAATTTTTCTTTTTCTAAAATTAGGTTTACCAAATTTGAGAAAATTCTCTCTAAATTTAGGCCTAATGTTAATCCTGATTGTAACTTGGATCTAAGTCTTGTTGAGGCAAAGTTAGATCATATTAAAGACACCATACTAGATGCAATGAGGCATTCCTCTCCAAAAAGCAAATCGTTTAATTCTACAGATAAATATCTCAACAATTATGTAAGCAAGCTAGTGGTGAGAGAAAAATCTCCTATCAACGAATTAAGGAAGTTAAGAAAATGGAATTTCCAAGGTGCAACAAAAGAGCACTTAATTCACAATTTTACGAATATGATTGCTGCAATCAGGAGAAAATTAAAATTCCTTATAGAAAAGAATGTCGCGAGCTATTGGCTTAATAGGGTTTCGTCAATTGACCCTCGAAGACCGGATAAAATATTCTCAGAAATAAATAAATTATTTCGCAATAAAGGCGGACATAAGGTCGGTGATTTGAAAGTCGCAGCCAACAGAGCTGATCTGATATTGGCAGCTGGAATCAACAACCAATCGTGTCTGACAGATGGCGATGGAATGAAAACAATTCACTATAACAAGGCCAAGGCTAACCTACTTGCAGCTCACTATGTGTCAGTTAACAATCAGAACGAACATATAAACAATGTTGTGCTCAGAAATTTTTTAAACAATAAGGTAAACATACTATTAGAAGAAATACCATATGCACGTTCAGTCCAGTTAATAATGCTTTAAAGCCGGAACAACCCCCTTCGTGTGCCTTTTATTTCACTAACTTGGATCTAGTCAAACGAAAATTCAAGAAGCTCAACAGCAAAAAATCAGCAGGAAATGATCAACTACCAAACTTTATAATAAAAAAACTTCCGATCAACATAATCCGGGCCTACACTATTTTGTTCAATAATCTACTAAATAATGGTATTTTTCCAGATTCTTGGAAATCTGCGAAAGTTATTTCAATATTAAAGAAAGGTAAATCTGCAACAGACATTAATAGTTATCGCCCGATAAGTATGCTTTCCAATATTGGAAAAATCTACGAAAAAGTAATTAATAATATAATTTTAAATATTTGTGTAACCAATAATATCATATCCGAAAATCAATTTGGATTTAAAAAATGCCACTCTACTTTGCATGCTATAAATAAATTGTCTTCTGATGTTAATTGGGCACTTAATGGGGGCTAGTGTGTGGGTGCATGTCTGGTCGACCTGGAGAAAGCATTTGACACGGTATGGATCAATGGTCTTATACATAAACTAAGAAAGAAAAACTTCCCTCTGTTGGTGTTAAAATTATTAATCAGCATGATTAGTAACAGATCATTCCGAGTAATGATCGGAGACCAAGAATCGAGCGAATGCGTCATTAAAAATAGTTTACAACAGGGTACTATAAATTCTCCGGTACTTTTTAATATCTACACGGATGATATATTACAGTTATTTGGTCCCCAAAAAACCGGATGCTCGATGATTGCATTTGCTGATGACTTAATAGTTTACAGAGCTGGAAAGGATCCGAGAAAAGTTCAAGCGGACTTGCAAAAAGCGATTAATAGTATTTTTTCTTATTACACTGCGTGGAAATTAAAAGTAAACATTGACAAGTGCGAAACAATACTTTTTAGACCGTCGACGCAAAAAGCTTCATGTAATATCAGAAATAACTATAAATCATTCCACATAAATGCAGACCCAGCTGCAAGCAAAAAGATCCCACATAAAAAAGCTGTGAAATACTTAGGGTTATATATAGACGAGAGATTCTTACTGAATGCTCACCTTCTACAGCAACTCCAAAAAGCTAAAACTGTGTGTATTTTATGCGCGAGACTCTTTCATTCGCGAGCATTATCGCCGAAAGCGAAAATTATCTGTTACCAAAGCCTCATAAGGCCTATCTTGACTTATGGCTGCGAGATATGGTATAACGTTTGCGCTAGTATAATGGAGAAATTCCGATTTTTCGAGAGACGATGCCTAAGAGCTTGCTTAGGACTTTACAGATCGGCTAAATCAAATTACACCAAACATGTCAGCAATATAATTATCTATGAACAAGCCAACATTAATAGAATTGACAACTTTATTATTAAATTAATCAGAAATTATTTTGCTAATGTGGCATTTGTTTCATGTAACAGCCTTATCTTTCCTATTCCTTATCCAGACGATAATTATATAAAGGTGGCTTTAAATAATGGATTTGTACCTCCGGAAGCCTTCCTTTATCTCGATAGATTGGGTATTGTTCAAAATAGAAAAGCAGTCCCACTGTTATACCATATCTCAAGGCGTAGAACAAAAAAGGCGATAGCACATGATGCATACAACTATCTACATGAGTTTGCATCAGCGCTTCTTACGGAGCTCGGCTATCGATATGACGCGAGAGTTCCCAAGCGTGACATTCATGAGATAAAAAAATTAAATTATCTACACTACTGGTGGCTTGAAGACCGAATCAATCCTCAGTAATACAAAAAAAAAAGACATAGAAAACTTTAGATAAGGCTATTTAACTCCTAGGTGTATAGGATGCATTTTCATTTTCTAAGTTATTATAAGGTAGAAACCTACTTTCCCCCACCCCCCTGTATATAGTAATTTCCTATGCTCCTTATCTTCCCTATCTCTTATTCCATTATTCCCTTATTTTTCGCTCCTTATTAGATTAAGCGTAGTTTTAAGTTTTTAAACAAGTTATGCGTGCTTCCTTTTTACTGCACTTTTTGGGATGCAATTCAAGTAAATGTGCAATTATTTAGCGTAGAGGCTTACTAAACCCTCTAGTCAAAGACTGTGCCTAGCGTCTACTACAGGGATTCCTTTTTAAAGTTCCCCTTAGCGAAATTAAATAAGCGATTGGTATTTAGTTCCAAAATTAATTATTATATAAGTTGGGCGTTTTTAAAATTTTTATTTCAAACTTTTGTTTATTTTTATAGTTCTGTAAAACATATTGTAATTTCTTGTGCCAAAATAAACATATTAAAAAGTCAAAGTCAAAGCTCAGGTGGTTGAAGCGCTGTTAAACTGACGCGCTCCCTTTGGACTACCCACGGATCGAGTCTCCGCTGGATCCGTGTGTCTGGTACATGACTATAACCATAAAAGCAACGAAACTCTTGGAAAAAGTCATGAGGAATAAGAGTCATGAAGAAAGTAAGGAAGAAAGAGAAAGCACTGTCCTGTCCGCTCCCCTCTACGCGACCATCAAGGCGTTTAACTCGTTACGCAGCATGCCAAATTGGGTGCAAATAACGGTAAATCATCAAAGTAAGAAGAAGTTCTCAGAAGTCGCCCTCACATTCGAACTTATTCTGAAATGAAGTTAATCGATTCCACTCAATGTGGAATAAAACAAAAACCAAGTTAAAAAATTGTACTCGCTTACAAGATGTATCTTCTCTCTGGCAGCGTCTCGAATCCAAAGTTGAATTAGGTGGCACCGGACGCGTCGTTCGAAGGTTCTGATGGTTCCGTGCGCACCGCCTTGAGTTCAATTCCACCATCCAAATTTTGAGTGGGCCGAGCGTCTTTCCCGCGCCCCAAATGGAGAAGTAGGCTCGTAAGTGAGCCCCAAATTGGACCCAAAATATGTAAACTCCACTTATACACGGTGATTAGGGTTAAGAATAGAATCTATTTTAAACTTAATTATCTTGAAAATAAACACAATTCCAAGAATCGCTGAACTGACTGTCTCAAACTTTAATAGACTGTACCAAATTTTTTATGTCACACTTTCCGCTAGTTCACCAATACCTTTTTCACTCACAAAATCAACAAGGTTTAATGTGTCTATTTGCACTTTACGTCCAGCTGCCCCCCTCGCGATAGTGTTCAAAATAGACGGTTGCTCAATAGGGAACATTACATGGTCCCTTAGTATATCCAAATCCGCCTGCGTATAAATTCCACCAGTTACCAGCGATCCCGCATCGATGTATCTGTAGGTAACATCTGTGTCTGGTTGCAAAATATGGAGATCCTTCACATACATTGGTTTTGGAAGCAGCTGATACTAGGTTTCCTAAACAAAATGTTCCTTTGAGAGTAGTGCGCTGCATGGTCCCTCGGTACCCTTACCGACCAAAATTCTCGATTTTAGTTTTAAATAAATACTTAAACTTTGATATGTTACGGGAAGTTCTTTATAACACTTTTCCAAATGTCTCACCTTCACCGAAGTCGGAGTGCACTTGATAATATGTGCAACTTCACTGGCAACCATGGCCACGTACACCGGATTTTCATAACCGTGTACGACAACACGTCAGGGAGAATCTTCGCCAATGACAACGCGTTTCGAATAACCTGTTGCTCCAGGTTGCACCTTTGTTGCAAGATGTTGATGTAAAGAGCTTCCAGCTGGTTACGGTGATTCTTCTCGACGTATACAAACTTTGAGTTTACATAGGCGAACAGATCCATGTTGTCGGGTGTTATTTTCGCCCTTCTTGTAAAGGTACGCCCATGTTAGGTTTCTAAGATAAATAACTTGTAATGTTCTGTAGTAACCAGGGTGTAACCGCAAATATGGAGCTCGTTCTTGCCCATCAATGCAAAGTCAGTGTCTCCCTCCATCACCGAGTACATTGTTGAAACATGTGAGATCGCAATTGGTGACGTAACTTTCGTGGCGGCCTCCTCGTACAGTGTCGTATACCGCTCGAAGTTGCACGATGATCCGGGAACGACTGTCCAGAAAGCACAACCATTTTCGTCCGTAAAACACGTTCCCTCCGAAAAAGTGCACGATATATGACCCCTAAGAGAGATCAAATTTTCACAAATTTTCACTTTTCCCGTATATGTTTTAATGTCTGTGCGCACTACACTTTGCACAATCACATCGTTCCACGTACCGTCGGTATCCGTATACTGGGTGCTCTGGACCTACCGTCGGTAGTAATGGAACCCGCTAATGTCACACTACGAAAGTCCATCGAATTTACACGTAGTCCATTTATTTGAGTGAAAGAATTTAAAGAAAGTGAGCCAGTATTAAAAATAGTTTTACAAATGTCCTATGAAACTTCTAATAAATAAATGCGGCGCCCGTTGTGAGCCGCCGATATGTGCGAACTCATACCGCAATAGTAAATCGTTCGGTCTATTTCGATTCTGCACTGATATACGCGCGCAGTATCGTAGTCAGTCAGCTGTAACAGCTGCACGTGCGTCGTCGACTTGTTGGGTGATGCAGCGGGTAGACCACACTCTCCAGTTTCCACCAGTGACACTGTAGTGATGTTAGCAGATGTACCGCCACAGTCGTAGCCCAAGAGTGCAAAGATCGAGGTGACGCAACAAATGATGAGGCCGCAAATTTCGGAATACATCGTTTATGTTGCAGATTTACAGACCGTTACAAAACAAAAACAAATATAATAATAAAATATTAGTACATATATATGTATGAAAGTGTACTAATTTTTGGATTTTGACAACTTCAATTTATCTTTATGCACAATCCTACTTCCATTTTTATAACGAATTTTAATATTGTTTTTAGGAAGCACCTCTAGAATTGGGGGGGGACCAGTCTATTGACTTCCTAATTTAGACGTCAGCTGTTTCAAAAGATAGACGTTTTGTCCAATTTTTAGTTTCTGACCGCGAGCTTTTCGATCGTAATAATATTTAGATTTAATCTTTGCTTCCACCAAGTTCCGTCTTGCTATCTTTTGTGCAGTTCTAATTTTATGTACTAAATCCAAATAATATTCTAAATAAGTCTCCTCTAATCCAACACCGGCTAACACGTCAACTGAAAGCACATTTGCCTTTTTCCCAAAGACCAATTCATGAAGAGTAAACCTCGTTCCCTCATGCGTGCTAGTATTATAGGCGAACATAGCGTGTGTAAGCCATTCATCCCACTCGCTTCTTTTATTAATTTAATGTTTCAAATACTCGGTCAGGACAATATGTGATCGTTCCAAAGATCCGTTTGACTGCGGATGAAATGCAGTAGTTTTAATTTGTTTACAATTATATTGTTTAGATATTGCTCTTAGTAACAAACTCGTAAAATTTTTGCCTTGGTCTGTTAAAATTGATCCTGGGGCCCCAAAAATATTGCAAAAATTATGTACCATGCCCTCTGCAATGTCAGTGGACGTAGCAGATTTGAGAGCCCCTGCAACGAAAAATTTGGTTAGAGCATCTTGAATGGTAAGTATGTATTTGTTACCCTATTTTGTTTCTGGTAATGGGCCCACGATGTCCATAGCAATCTTATCGAATGCCGCTCCAAGCGTATCGGTTAGTATCATTGGCTCCCTAGATTTAACACTAACTATTTTTTTCATTTAGCAGCTTTCACAAATACCTATAAATTCTTGAATGTCTTTTTTCATATTTTGCCAATGATACTTTTGACGGATTCTATTATATGTTTTTGTCACACCTTTGTGACCACCGATAGGCGAGGAGTGGCATTTCGCTATTATGTCCTCTCTTCTTTCTGCCTCTGGAATCAACACTTCATTATGACAAACAACTACTGTACAATTTTCATTTTCAAAGGTATTCATAATTTTTTTCAAAATACGTGACCATAAAATTTCATCCAAACATTGGCTCCTCGAAATACTAACTGATGTTAACCCAAGTTTGCGCGTGACGGATAACAAAGAACCAATTGCCTCGAACAACGTTTCAAATTTAGTGGCGTTCACGGCCCGTTCTTTAATAGGAATCACTATCAACTTGAATTTACTGAATTTTAGTACCTTAGCGCGTCCCAACACCAGTTCCCTCAATTTGGGAAGCTTATGTACTTTACCTAAATCTTTTGCCCTTCGTCACACGGTGTACCGATAAGATCCGTAAATATTACTAAATTGTCACGTCTTAAAACCAAAAGTCTCTCGTAACTCCTACATTGTTTGTTATCATTCTCAAATGTGTCTTTTGACTTATCTGAGACCGTGGAGAGTATAGTCTGTCATATTCGAATGAGTCATCTGTGCTGTCGACGTCAGAGCATTCATCGTCCGTTACCGTCTTTTTAATTGGATCAGCCGCATCAGGTGACGATAAAGCAAGATTATTCATCCCGTCAGCTGTCTCGCTGACGTCACAATCCCCGTCGTCATTCATAGTACGTCTAATGTCATATTTAATGGGATTGTCGTCTGATTCATACATATGTATAGGGAGAAAATTTTTAGTCTCCACTGGATTTCGAGATAGTGTATCTGCGTTTAAATTCGCAGCTCCAGACTTGTATACGATTTTAAACGAATATTCCGCTAACTTAAGACTCCACTTAACGAGTCTAGAAGTAGGATCTTTAACTGATTCTAACCAAACCAACGGCTTGTGATCGGTTACTGTTTGAGAAATGAGTGGGCTTAAATGAGATGGACGCCGAGCATTTGCATAAGATAGTCAGATTTATTTTTTTAAGCGTACACCGCGTGTCTATTACGAGAATTCAAATCGAGCACCTGTTACACAATTCACTTTCTGCAATAAAATTGCGAGAAGACTTTGAGCAGACCTGATTCTATTAATCAGAGATGAGTTGCGCGATGATGATTATATTAATCACATCTACAATTTTTTTTACGAGATGACTTTTTCGTTATACTGAGAAGACACGTGTTTCGTAAGTAAGAGCAAAGAGAACAAAGAGATGACTGCCTGAGAAGCCGGCGTCACAGCGATTCTTCAACCGCCGTGATAAGTCATGGCGAGTTCGCACTGAGTGACAACTGTCGCGAGCTCTCATTGGGCAGATGAAATCCTTAACAGTTGCCAAAACAAATTCCTTGCCGTAATAATATAGCCTAAAATAACTTGTCGCGTAAACTATTGTCAAAAGTTCCCTTTCAATTGTCGAATAATTTTTTTCAGCCTGATTCAAAATTCGCGAACAGTAAGAAATAGGAAAATCCTTTCCCACAGGACCCTGGCTCAACACGGCACCGATCGCATAGCCGGATGCGTTAGTCATTACGTTAAAAGGCAAAGCAAAATTCGGATACTGCAAAATAGGTTCTTTGCACAAGGCGTCACGTAACGAGCAAAATGCATCCTCCTAGGCATTTCCCCAACAAAACAAAGCATCCTTTTTCAATAAATCTGTTAGTGGTTTAGCCACTTTTGAGAAGGCAGGAATAAACCTTCTATAATACCCGGCGAACCCCAAAAATTGGCGAATTGATTTTACACTATTCGGACGCGGAAATTCCTTAACAGCTTCTAATTTCTTTGAGTCTGGTTTCACACCATCTTTCCCAATGATGTGTCCCAAATAAATTACTTCCCGACTCGAAAATTCGCACTTGTCGGGTTGTAATTTCAAATTAGCTTGACAAGATATATGGAGAACTTAAATATTTAATTATCTCGTCCTTTAACATTTCCTAATCTCTTTCTTGTGAGCCAGGGGAAATCTATACTGTTTTGTGTGCACCGAAACGTTATCACTTGTAGTTATTCTATGTTCCAAAATATTGGTGCTTCCCAACAGCTCACCCGGCAAATGGAAGATATCGACGTTTAATTCAATTAATTTTGAAACAGATTTTTCCTTTTTCGTATTCAGGTGATTGAGGCGCAGGAGGGATTTCACGGACTCAACCCTGGAGAGTTCTGAAGGTAACTCGGAATTCGAAATATCGGATTTTGAGATTGGATCAGCGGATGTGAAGGCAAATATTGTATGTATATTATGCAGGAGACCAGATCGGTCAGAGGTATTGGATGCTGAATTCAGAAGTTTTCTAATACTATAATCCAATAATTCTACTTTAGGAATTGTCAAATCAACGGATTCAAGAGTTGTATTTGTTATTTTAATGTACGTTTTTCCGTTTTTGTTCCTAACTAAGGCCTCTCCTGCAAAAATTTCAATTTGGAGATTCAAACGAGGGAAATATCCCTCTGTGGCCTCACTATAACTGATGTAACAGCAACAAATCTGCGATGTGCGAGACGGAATGCTAACTCTTTCTTCTTCTGCAAATGGAACTACTTTATTCCCAAATCTGAGGCATTTATACTTATAATCAACTTTTGCTGACCTTGACCTCAGAAACTCATTTCCTAAAATGCCATTCGTTTCGACAGGAAACCCTTTATCGACCAAATGAAATTCAACGTATTCGTATATTCCCTGAATATACGAATAGTAGCTGCACCAAAGATCAGATGACCTCCCGGGGAAATCCCTATCAAATGTAAAATCTCTGATTTATCTATCTTAACATTTTTCTGTTAAGTATCTACCTTTATCAAATTTACTTCAGCCCCAGTGTCGATTAGTAACGCCACAGTACCCGTCAGCTGTTTTGAGGAACACGTGACGAAGAGAGCTGAGGTCTTCGGTTCGTAAATTATTTGTCTGATCGTGACGGCCCTGGTTTTGCCGTCGGTGACCAAGAGGGTAGATGGAGAGGGAGCCCGGCGCGCGTCTGACGCTGACCCTTCTCCCCCGTTTCCCGCCTCACCCAGTTTTCGTTTGTTTTCAAAATACTTCAATCTTCTACAATCATTTTTCCAATAACCGAAATTCTTACAGTAATTACATCGTTTTGAGCATGAATTACAACTATTCTGCGGGGAACCCCTACCATTTTTAACTGGTTTTACGTAATCCCTGCGCCTATTTTTCTTTTTCCAACAATAAGCCTCAGTATAATCCTTTTTACCACAAAAACTGCAAGTCATGATCTGCTTGATCAATCTTACCTTCAAAATACTATCCCTTGCAATCGACGAGCTTACCCTGGTCGCATCAGCCTGTATCTATTTATCCACTTTCAACAGGCAAACCAATGCTGAACTGAAATCAGTATACTTCTGAAAACGTAGAGATGTGCAATACTCATGGGACAGGCCCCTAATAAAGGCGTTTAAGCCTTCCTCTTCTATCTTACGTTCTACGAAAAGCTCTAATTTCCATACCTGTTTCGACTCCTCGTCGATAATTGATTGTGTAATGTCGCGGATACGACTAAAATAGTCGATGACGTGTTCCCCCGAACTTTTGAATTCCGTCGCTAGTTGTCAGCGATAATAATTTTAACCATAGGATGGTAAAAAAGCATCCTTTAATCGCTCGATTAATTGCTCTATCCGGATCACCTTATATGTTCAACGACCACGTACGCGTGCCCACTCAATTTCGATATTAGTGACCTGGTTAACGAATTTTCTAATTCAGCAGAATATTGTTCGAGAAACAAATCCAGGGCCCTTCTGCATGCTCTTGCGAATTGGTCTACAGAGATATTATGACCGTCGTATTTAGGAACCGCTTCCGTGATTTCGCGGATTTTTATCGACGGACAATTGTTTCGCGGCTGTGGGGTTGGTGGCCGCGAGGCGGACAACGCGTTCTTTAAAAGTTCATTCTCCCGCCTTAGGCGATCGACCTTCAATTTCACATCCTCAACTTCATCCACGGGCGTTATCGATCGTCTACGGACAGGAACCGGTTAAGGTGACCCGCTTCAAGAGATATTAGGCGTCCGGGATATTGTAACAAATTAATCTACAGGAGTACGCGTCCTTTCGAATCCCCGGAAACCGCCAAAATTATCGCCCACAGATCTACGAATCTCATCCTCCCTAAGATCCAGCCTACGTTCTTTTCTTACCAATTCCCTTTTTTAAACCTCAATTTCAGACTCTCTAATATCCAATTCCTCTTGTTTTTTAAAAATATCAATCTGCACCTTGCCTAACTGCTCCTAAATTAACATTATTTCCTCCATCTTTTGTCTAATTGCTAACTCTCTATCCTTGTTACTGACAGGAGAGTCGGTAGCAACACGAGTGCGTTCCGATGCTATTTTTATTTAAAGAAACTAATTTGTTTTCACGAAGTCCAACAATCCACCCGTATCGTCAGGCAATCCCACTGCTGTCACCAGTTTTAATTTTCTTGTTACATCCACTAATGATCCGTCACAGGAGGCCGCTGTCACCAGTTTTTACTTGTTCCGTAAAAGGGAAAACTCGAGGAGTAAAAACAAATTTTAAAAGTCCCCAACCAATCACAACCTTACAGTCGTTTATACGGCAAAGAGAAAAGAAGAAAAAGTTATGCCTGTGTCGGGTCAGCCCAGTAAATCAGAACTTTACCCGGGATAGGCTCTCGGATACCAGATACCGGGCTTCGGACGTTAGATGTTACCAAACTTAATGGCCTACCTTGTTCCAGGAGCCGACAGATCAGAAACTGTAATCCTTTTTGTTTTCACCACTCTTGATGTTGAAAGGGAGTAAACAGGTTAAATCAAAATCACCAGGTTGAGCACAATAAAGTATATTTTAAAAATAAATTTAGAGTTATAATAGATTACACAATAAACAAATCGATACACAAAAACACAATTGATAAAAATTTAAAATATAAACAAATCGTTTCACAAAAACACAATTGATACGAAAAATAATATGATGCGATATTTAAGGAAATTTATTAAGAGAATATGTGGTAGATTATTATAACCGGATCTAGATTATACTTGAAAAACTTAGACAAGTAGGACAAACTTAGAGAAACTTAGACAAACTTATACAATTTAGACAATTTTAGACGCGTACCTAATAATTATACTTTGTAGACTAACTTCATGGATGAACGCAGCATCCCAAGAAGCGTTTACCCCGAAAGAGTGGGAGGTACACCCACTCCCACTAACGCAAAACGCTTCTCATACTACTGACTTCCAAACCTTGAGACTCAAGTAAAGGAGAAGAATTCGCTGACAATCACAATTCTTCGAACCAAATAAATATTAGTTACTATCAAGCGAAAATTCTCTGAAGAGAGATAGGTGTCAGTAACATTGGAATGTTATCAAGCGCGAATCCTGGGAATCGCACCGTCAGCAAATATGCACGCGTAAATATTTCATGCATACTATGAATAAAAAATATAATACAAAGTTAAAGAACGTGTGAATATTTTATGCACGTTAAAATAATAAATTCGAAAAAACCATTCTACTATAATGTCGTCCGATAAAGTCAGTACTAGAAGAACCCAATGTCGGTATTACCGACACCCACTTTTCGACTGACCTAGTTACCGAGCGATATTGTCGGTAAAGCAGATCCCTCTATGAACTTCGGGATTAAAATAATTTGAGTCTAATATTTTGGTATATTCTGCTATCTCTACTAATAAAAATTCCTGTTATTTAAAGTAGATAAAATTTTAAGCTAAATGTTAAATGAAAAGTGTACATTTTTCAGTAATTCAAAGTTTGTTCGCAGATTTACTGCATAATAGAAAAATTTTTTAGTCTACAAAAATCCGATGTCGTAATCCTCAAAATATTTTGTTTTCTTAATATACAAATGTTTCTTATGATACAAAATAAATTAAATTACATTAATTATGTTTAAAATTTATTTAATTTTCGCAGATAATAAATTTTTGTTTGTTGCTTGACTGCATTAATGAGAAGTTTTTAGGATTACAAAAATCTGAGTCTATAATGTTGCATTATTCTTTATCTTTACTAAAAAAAATTCGTGTGATTTAAAGTCGATAATATTACAAGCTAAATGCTAGATTAAAATTGTACAATTTTTCAAAACTCTATAATTTGTTTATTATAAATGTATTTATTTTCGCAGATAATAAATTTTTGTTTCTTGCTTGACTGCATTAAAGAAAAATTTTAAGGTTTACAAGAATTTGATGCTAATATGTTTGTAATTTTTCGTATCTTTACTAAAAAAATCCTTTTACTTACATTCAATAAAGTTACAAGCTAAATTTTACCTCAAAATTTTACATTTTTTAGTAATCCAAAGTTTGTTTGCAGATAAAATGCATCATAGAAAAATTTGTCAGTCAAAAAAATCCGATTTCATAATGTTTAAAGTTTGTTCTAGAATAAAAATAAAAAAAAAATTAAAGGGACGAAATATTAAAGAGACGCGGATTGAGTAGTCGGAGAACAGTCAGTCAGCTGTTAATCAATGAGATTTAAATTTTAATCAATAAGTTTTCGGTTGCTAAGATGTTAGTTGCTAATCAATAAAACGTTAGTTGTTTATGAATGAATTGAGATGTTAAGAAAAAAAAAGATCGTAATCAGCTGTTTAGTTGTTTTCATATGCAAAACCATTCTAGTCGATATCGGTTGTGAAAAAGCTGTTCTCTACATTAAATAAGAAAAATTGTGTTACTCTTCTTGTGCTTTACTTGTTACTTTTTAAATAACATTTCGTTAATATTTATTCGCTTTTATTTTAAAGAACGTTATCGTACACATTCAAGAAGTTTTTAAGACGAAGATTGAAATTTGATAAATGTTCCCCTCTTGATAATTGTCTGATTTCTTGACTGAAGGCTGCTTGTTGAGTTAAATGAACCCAGTAAAATTTACCATCGTTCAGCTCTTGGACAGTGATTAGTTCAGTTGTAATATTTCCCATTTTGTTTTGCAGTCTTAGGAGAAATCTTTTGCAAAGTGAAGTAATGCGAAGAAGTCGCATAAAATCGTGATACTTTAGAATCAAATTTCCGAATGATTCAGATATTTTTATAGTTGTAGTGTTCACTTTAATTGGACGTTCTTCTAGTTCGTCGTTCACTTCTAGGATTGTTGAAGTAGTGGGCCATGTAGAAGAAGGTTGTTGAAGCCATTCTGGACCAGCCCACCAGATATGATGTTTAGCCAGTTTGGTTGGGGTAAGTCCTCGTGTAGCACAATCTGCAGGATTATCTTTTCCTGGTACATAATGCCATTTAGCTGTAGGGAGCGTTTCTTGAATTAAGCAAACTCTATTATGAATAGATTCTTTCCACCGAGATGGATGGGCATTTATCCAAATATGTGTGATTGCTGAGTCTGTCCAAAGATGAACTGAAGGTTTATTAACTTCGAACTTTTGAAGGACAAGATGAACTAATTTTGTGAGCATTACAGCGGCTGATAATTCTAATCGAGGAATCGTTAATCGTTTGATGGGAGCAACTTTAGTCTTTGAGCACAATAACACAGTATAAATTTTGTCACTTGAGTCTTTTGAGGCTACATAGATTACAGCGGCAAGAGCTTGCTGAGACGCATCACAGAACCCATGAATTTCACAGGGATTGCTGTGGGACGTTTGAAGCCAGCGAGGAATTGACATCAAGTTCATCTCTTGAAAACTTTAATCAAATTTTTCCACTGAATGGAAAGTTCTGTAGACAATGGGTCATCCCAGTCAAGCTGATTAGTCCAAAGTTGTTGAATAAAGATTTTTGCATTGATTATTACTAGTGATAGTAGTCCAAGTGGGTCGAAGAACTTGGCAATAGTTGAAAGAATAGTACGTTTAGTAATTTTCGAATAGACGGGAACATTCCATGTGAACTGGAATTCATCAGTGATTGGACTCCAATTCATGCCCAGTGCATGTACGACGGTATTTTTGTCGATGGTTACTGACGAAGCAAGAAGTTGATCAGAAGAAGATATTGATTGAAGAATCGAAAGATGATTGCTTATCCATTTTTTAAGAGGAAAACCGCCCGCCATGCAGAGTTTCCTGTTTCCACTGTTTCCTGTGCTTCTTGGATGGAATCTGCACCACCAAAGATATCATCAACGTATCGTCCTTCAGTTAGAGTTGATATAACTAGAGGATACTTTGATCCTTCATCTTCAATTAGCTGTTGCACTGCTGTAGTGCCAGAAAAGGAGCGCAAGCCATTCCATAGGTAACAGTTGTTAGTTGATAAATAATAAATTCACCGTTCTCATCCTTCCACAGAATTCTTTGGAAATTCCAGTCATCAGAATGTACCTTGATCTGTCGGTACATTTTCTCAATATCCGAGATGAAAACATACTTAAAAAAGCGGAACCGTAAGAGTACATCTATTAATTCAGTCTGCAATTTAGGTCCAGTGTGAAGAATGTCGTTTAATGATAATCCGCTTGAAGTTTTGCAGGATGCATTGAAAACGACTCGTAATTTGGTAGTCAAACTTTAATCTCGTATTACCCCATGGTGAGGTAAGTAATAGCAGTGCTTAGGTTCAGCAGAGGACTCAGTTACTATACTCATATGTTGTAAGCTTTGATATTTATACATAAATTCATAGTAAGCCGCTCGTAATGACGAATCTCTTAAAAGTTGCTTAGATATGGTCAATAACATTCGATAAGCTGCACTTTTTGATTCTCCAATGGATTGAACTGGTTTTCTTAATGGTAATCTAACGATGTAGCGGCCAGTATTATCTCGAGAATGTGTTTTTTTAAAATGATCTTCACACTCTTGGTCATTTGGTGTCAAAGAAGAGGTATTATTAACTGGAATATCATCTAGTTGCCAAAATCTCTTTATGAGCTGGTGGAGTTCATCAACAGACGTGTGAAAACACTGTTTCAAGAGGTTGGAAGATTACCAGTGGGCCCGAAAAGAATCAATCTGAAAATAGTTGATTGACCTGTAGGAGTATTACTTGGGCCTTTTCGTAGCCCTTCTAGGCATATTTGACCATAATAATCTGCTCCGATGATGATGTCAATTTTTCCCGGTTGATTATAGTTAGGATCTGCTAGTTGTAGCTTATGAAAATGACTCCAGTTAGATTTTGAAGTGGATTGAATCCTCGCTGTTAGCTTAGGAAGAATGTGAGCTTGTAGAATGACCTGTTAAGAAAAATCAAAGTGTGGTCGTAAAATAACTGTAACGATACCTTGAGTTCTTCCAGCCCTCACTGAGCCGATCCCATGTAATTCAAATGTTATTGGATTCTTATTCATATGAAGCTGCTGAACTAGTTTTTGAGATATAAAGGATACTTGTGATCCTGGATCTATTAATGCTCTTGCTTGGACTTAGAAACCTTGCTCGGAAATAACTTTGACTTGAGCGGTGGCTAACAGGGTTTGATTAGCTATTAAAGTCGAATGTGATGCAAAATTGGTTTGAACACTTAGTGTTGAAGATGCTTCCGTCGGACCAGGTCTGTGGATTGCTGTATGATACTTTTTCCCGCACTTCATACACTTTTTTGTTGACATGCATTTATTAAGGATTCATTTTGGTTCTTACGCCGAAAAAAGGCTATTTTCACGATTTTTTTTAGGCTTTGTATATCTATATAAAAGTTGTTGGGTATGATAAATACACTCTAGAAATACGAGAAAAAAAATTTTTTTTATTGTTTTTAACATATTTTGACATTTAAAATGGCTGACAAACGTGAACCCTTCAAAAGTAGGTATGCTGTTGGCGGGCATTGAAATTTGAGAACGGTTGATCTAAAACAAAAAAATTAAACGGTTTTAAATTCAGTATGACAATAGCTATCGGGTATGCTAAAACTATCAATTTTTATGAAAACAAAACAAAATGACGGTCATTTTTCGAAAAAAAAGAATCGTTGATTTTTTTCGCACTTTTTTGTAAAAAAAAATATAGTAAAAATTAATATTTTGACTTGATTGTAGCATGCTCGAATGCTACCAGAGATAGCCATTCATGTTTAGAGTATGTAGTTAAAATTTCAGAAGGATCGGTTGAGTAATTTCAGAGATATCATGCCCGCCAACTGAAAAAACGTTGTTTCGAGAAAAACGCGTTTAAAGTTTCTTTTAACAAATTTGTAAAAAGTCTGACTTTACCTTATTTTGCGATGCCTGCACCATATAGTATGCCTTCTGCTTCTTCAAAATACTTATTTTCTGCCCCTTTAGTCTTTTTTCGTTGTGTCCTGGCCTCTATCAAAGATTCTCCGCTCAAACGATTGGCTAGCGCACACGCGTGTTGTCGCGGTTACTAGCGTAATTGACTGCGATAGGTCAAGTTTTATCCCCAAAACGTGCATTATTTTCAGTATTGGATCAAAACCTTCGTTGAATATACAAGCTGCCAATTTACAAGCTATTTCAACAATTTTTTCTACCATTAAATAGGTGTTTAGGCACCATAGCCCAAACGCATTTGTTGAAGCACCCATTATTATTTTGAGTGTGGCCACCTAAACATCTTTCAAGTAATTCTGTTTTTGTCAGGTCAACATCAACCTTTTGTTTTTTGCAGCTACATTCATGCAGAGACATTTCCACTTACACAACCGCAGATGGTTTGTCTCCTCTATCTGTAATTTTTTCGCTCTATATGTTTTGATCGCAAAATAATATACTTAAACTGCTTGGATCGTTCTAAAATTTTTGTATGATAATTTTACATATGTCTACTTTCGAAAAATGCAAAACAAAATTGATTTTTTCAAAATGATGATCCAGAATGAACCCTTAACTATATGGTTTCCTAAGCAGTTGTAGCATAATTTCTTTCCTTTGATGATTGCCAATTTTTTCTCAATTGGTTGATTGCTAAACGCTAGGCATTTAAGTATATGGTAATCTCCGGTGCAATTTGAACCTTCTTGGAAGTATTCTGATCTCTAGATGCGTAATGAACCATAGTTACTCGTGGATTGTGCTGAGGACCAGGCTTTCTCGATTTTTTAACTGCTTGGAGAGTTAACAAACGACTTATGAGAAATTCCATAAACTGTTTCCACGTCGGAGGGTCTTTAGTTGAGCCCAAATGCAGTTCCCAAGCTTTCACCGATTCCTGATCCAGACGTTGAACTGCAATAAAAACCAAGAAATCATCCCAAGTCTCCACTGGTCGTCCGAGTGTCTCTAAAGTTCGATAGATCTGTATAATTGTTGAATACAGACTTTGCATCTCCGCAGCAGATTCTTTTGTCATCTTTTTCATCGTCAATAATGATAGCAATGCGGAGTTTACCAATAACTGCTTATTCTCGTAGAATGAAACTAGCGCATCCCATGACCTTTGGAAATTGTCAGTTGTTAACGCCGTATTTTTTAAGAAATCAGCTGCTGGACTAGTAAGGCTCTGCTTGAGATAATGAAGTTTCCATATAGCAGACAGGGAACTATTATTGATGACCATAGAGTTAAACATATCTTTGAATTGCAGCCATTCCGATGGAACGCCATTAAATTTCGGTAAATCCAGACTTGGAAGACGAGGCCCATAATGATGAACAGGAAATTCTATATGACTGGTTAACGATGATCTAATCTCGGCTTGATTTCGTTGATCATACAAAGTATTCATCCTTTCCAACGCTTCTAAATAAGTATCGTAGGCGGCACGGTAAAAGTCGTCCTTGGAATATGAAAGCTTTAATACATCTTCCTTTTTATCTTCACTTAATTGCCTTATTGCAATTTTTATTGCATCAAGAGTGATAGAAAATTTGCTCCAAGACTCTTGCAATGCCGTTTTTCGAGCTTCCACTAGTTGAAGAGAAATATTTTCTTCTCCGACACGAGTTAAGTTGGTGATGGCATCGTTGATAATTTTGATGAGCTCCATCTGCTCATCAACATACTTCTTCACATGACTGACTCTCATCTTAATATTGTTTCCATAACCATGCCCTGCTATCAAAAAATATTAATTAATCAAATGTAAAGAATAAGTTTCCAATTAATATTTTAATGAGTAAATTGAATAACGTTATTGCGCTTATTAGTGTAGTCTTAAGAATTTTAATTATTAGCGTTTTGATCATATCAACACGATACTTCCAATGTAGTACGTTTGAGATCAGGTAAAATTTCTGTTCACTCAGTGGATAAACGTTAGGCTAAAAAAAAAATGTAGTTGTTTCTGAAACTTAATGAGGAGGAAAACTTTTTAGAACGTATTCAAGGAAGCTTGCAGGTGTGACCTTAAAAGGTGATTAAGTTGCCGAACCTTGGGTACGATGATTTTCTAAAGAGGGTACCGCAAGGGAGCTTGTAAGGCAACCTAGCAAGGTGAAAACTCAGACCGAACCTTGAATACGATGATTTTTTGATCTAGAAGTCACTAGTAGTTGATGTTCTATGGATCAGACTTACATGTCACAACAAAGATGATTTTCTCAGACTCAGATATTATAGTCAAGATGATTTCCTTAGTTGCAAGAACCACAGCTAAGATGATTTCCTCAGTTGTAACAAACACAGCTAAGATGATGTTCTAAGAAGCAGGTTTCACAGGACACGTTTTGGAAGATGACAGACTGATAGCACTGCATGAAACTGGCGAACTTCTAAAATCTTCGTCTTAAAAACTTCTTGAATGTGTACGATAACGTTCTTTAAAATAAAAGCGAATAAATATTAACGAAATGTTATTTAAAAAGTAACAAGTAAAGCACAAGAAGAGTAACACAATTTTTCTTATTTAATGTAGAGAACAGCTTTTTCACAACCGATATCGACTAGAATGGTTTTGCATATGAAAACAACTAAACAGCTGATTACGATCTTTTTTTTTCTTAACATCTCAATTCATTCATAAACAACTAACGTTTTATTGATTAGCAACTAACATCTTAGCAACCGAAAACTTATTGATTAAAATTTAAATCTCATTGATTAACAGCTGACTGACTGTTCTCCGACTACTCAATCCGCGTCTCTTTAATATTTCGTCCCTTTAATTTTTTTTTTTATTTTTATTCTAGAACAAACTTTAAACATTATGAAATCGGATTTTTTTGACTGACAAATTTTTCTATGATGCATTTTATCTGCAAACAAACTTTGGATTACTAAAAAATGTAAAATTTTGAGGTAAAATTTAGCTTGTAACTTTATTGAATGTAAGTAAAAGGATTTTTTTAGTAAAGATACGAAAAATTACAAACATATTAGCATCAAATTCTTGTAAACCTTAAAATTTTTCTTTAATGCAGTCAAGCAAGAAACAAAAATTTATTATCTGCGAAAATAAATACATTTATAATAAACAAATTATAGAGTTTTGAAAAATTGTACAATTTTAATCTAGCATTTAGCTTGTAATATTATCGACTTTAAATCACACGAATTTTTTTTAGTAAAGATAAAGAATAATGCAACATTATAGACTCAGATTTTTGTAATCCTAAAAACTTCTCATTAATGCAGTCAAGCAACAAACAAAAATTTATTATCTGCGAAAATTAAATAAATTTTAAACATAATTAATGTAATTTAATTTATTTTGTATCATAAGAAACATTTGTATATTAAGAAAACAAAATATTTTGAGGATTACGACATCGGATTTTTGTAGACTAAAAAATTTTTCTATTATGCAGTAAATCTGCGAACAAACTTTGAATTACTGAAAAATGTACACTTTTCATTTAACATTTAGCTTAAAATTTTATCTACTTTAAATAACAGGAATTTTTATTAGTAGAGATAGCAGAATATACCAAAATATTAGACTCAAATTATTTTAATCCCGAAGTTCATAGAGGGATCTGCTTTACCGACAATATCGCTCGGTAACTAGGTCAGTCGAAAAGTGGGTGTCGGTAATACCGACATTGGGTTCTTCTAGTACTGACTTTATCGGACGACATTATAGTAGAATGGTTTTTTCGAATTTATTATTTTAACGTGCATAAAATATTCACACGTTCCTAACTTATTGATTAAAATTTAAATCTCATTGATCAGGGCCGTACCCGCGTGATCGAGGACTTAACGCACGGCAATTCATTTGTACAAAAAAGATTTTTATATTTGCTATACATTGACTTGAGTAGCTTTCGCAGAATAATATATTCGATACCGGTACATAATAACATCGCAAAAACAACTCGATCAAAAGCGGCAGAATTTAGGATTACGGTTAGCGCACCTTGAGACTTTAATTGAAGAAGGGAGGTTAAGTATAAACGAATTAAGAAGGCGTTACGAACGTTTTACCAAGCAAGTAGATGACTACGAATCATTGCATGAAAGTGTGGTAATAATAACGTCGGATATGTAGGAGTTGACGATTTAGACTAGCTTATAGATAGATACCACGTGATCGGAGACAAAATTCATTCGAGCGACACCGCCGCAGTTAACAAACCTAATAACTCTAACGGAAGCAACGATACTACGAAGACTCGCGATCAACAAATACAATTACGGCGTCTCTAGATCCTGCGATTCGACAGGAATATAGCGAAATGGATCCCATTTAAATCTAGCTTCTTAACCCTCATGGACGCGCGCAGTGACGTGTCGGACTTAGAAAAGCACGTATACCTCCGCGACTACCTTCGCGGCGAGGCCCTTTGAACGATCGAACACTATCAATTAACCGGGGAAAAATATAAGGATGCGTGAGGGGCCTTACTGAAAGCATTTGACGTACAACGTATACTATTAGCTCGGGCAATCGACGCGTTAATCGACATACCTCGACCAAAAACCAGATCAGCGAAGGACATAACAGCGTTTTTGAACGAACTGCGTTCTCACATCTCCACGCTTGAGATATTTGATGACAGTTCAGTGGCCTGGCGAGTACGCCTCGCTGAACGCGCGTTACCCCCTGACATGCTACAAGAATGGAACAAACAGATAGATACCAACGAGTATCCGACTATCCAGCAATTTTTTAGTTTTCGAAATGAAAACTTCTTTAGAATGGGAGTGATCTGAAAAGTAAATAAACGGAAACGAAGCTATAAAACGGCTGCTATACTAAATAATGAGAGAAAAAGAGACAAACATATAGGATTTAGCCTGCGAGAGAATGAGACTGAATACCTGAATATAGCTATACAGTTTTTCCTATTCTCGGTCTCTTTCTTTATGCTATGATTCGTAGTTATCGCTCCTGGTTGTATATGTGTATGTTTGTGTGCGACTGCATACTACAAAGCGTGGACACGTATTCATTCGATACTCGAAATGTTTGTAGGTAGGAGTAATAAAAGGGTAGAAGAATAAACAGGGATAAGCACGTAGGTATGCGACAAAAGTATAAGATCCAAACGAAACGACGGTCGAAATAAAGAAAGAAGGTGCGTGGTCTGTTTTTATTTTACCAAACGTGTCATTTATTCTCTATTTAAAAATGTTTCTTTTTTATTGAAAAATTAACATTAAATTATTTATTTCGCAAATATTGTAATTAACAATTACGAAATATATAGAATATAATAATTTTATTGTCTGCAATATATTACAAAAAAAAAATATTAGAAGATACATGAGAGAAAAAGATTTAGACAACACTGTAGAATACATTAGAAACAGCAAACAAACTCCATTCAAAAGCAAGTAAATTACAGTCACATTTTTATTTTCCTTCTTCATAAAATATATTCGATTCATTAAGATTAAGATGTGTATATTAAATTTGATTTTTATGTTTTTATAAAAAATATACAAAAATTTGTTTTGACCCAGGAATACAAAAAAATTATATTATTAATTTTAATATTTATGTTATAAAGAAATTTGCGGTAATTTTTTAATCAAATAAAAACATTTTTAAGCTGTTGAACGCCCAGCGTTAAGGCAGGATTCTACTTTAGTCGCTCGAAAAAATAGGTATTTTTGTCAATTTTTTATTAGAAAACTAAGAAAGATATTGATGTAGGGTTTGTTGTGCTTCATAAATATACACTTAAAGTACATTAAAAAATTTTTTTAATTTATTTTATACGCTCTATATACATTGGAAAGGCCCTTGAACTGAACGCCTAAAAATAGTCTAGCCTTTGCGGTGTTGTAAAAATCTTGACATCGGATTATCTGAAATAAAAACCTCGAATAGTTCTATGTTCACAAAGACTACAGCAAAAGATGGTAGGAGATTTTTTCATTTACAAGCAAAAATAACAAAATGGCGTCAGTTGAAAAAAAATTATGAAAAAATCTCTTTTTTTTTCTCATTTTTGTCAAAAAAAAATAGTTAAAATAAAAATTTTTTTATAAATCTGCTACCACAGGTTGATATATGTGTATAGATTATGTGGTAAAAATTTTAGACGAATGGAATAGCTAGTTTTGGAGATTTTTACAACGCGCGGTTCAAAAATGTGATTCCGAGAAAAACGCATTTAAAGTTTTTTTAAATACTTTTTTTACCCGCGCACGGGTAGATTCGAGGGACGAAAAAGTACAGTTAGGATGCTCTAATCGTTTTGAAATTTTCAGAGAGTATTCTTAGATATATTTACTTACGAATAATCGAAAAAAAAAAAATTTGAAAAAAAAAAAATTACAAAGTAGAATCCTGCCTTAATCGGTGGAGCTTACCACGGAGCTGAAATTTGTAGACTCGTAATGTACACAGTTTGATAAGCTGAGAGAGCGATACGATTGAATGCATTTTTTAGATTTTTCGTTGTTCAGATCTTTATTTAGACGAAAAGTATTTTGAAAGATAAGTTTGTGGTTAAAGAATAAAGACGAAACACGTTATAAATAATAAAGGGTCTCGAAGTGTGGCAGGCTATAGAGTTGAAATAACATTTCTAGAGAATATCTCTATTAGATCTCTCATTGCATTTTACCTGAACCTTCGTTCAGTCCAGCAGTATTTTCCATATGTATGTAATAAAATTATAATAAATAAATGCTACAATTATCTTACTCTTATAACTGTGCATTCGTCTCATTCTCTCGAAACTTAGATTTTTGAAGGTTTCACTTCTAACACGTGTGATCTGCACACATGATTTTTTTTAACTAGATATGCGCGGGCGTGTGCGCCGTTGTAAACTTCACTAACGCCCGCAACCCTCGAGCCCCGCGCAAAACGTGGATATCCCGAGACGATGACTTTACGACTGCGAAAAAGACAGGATACCTATACAACGCGTACGTTTCTTACTCGGACCTCGACTAATTGTGTTCTTTGCAAACAAGATGAACATTTTGTATACCGTTGCCCCCGATACTACGACATGACGAAACAAGACAAACTGGCAACGATCCAACAGTACGGATTATGTAAGAATTGCTTACGGAGGCACCGGGAATCATGTAGAGCCTTGCGTTGTCGGATATGTCACCAGGCCCATCATACGTCATTACATATAGACAATGACGAGCATGAGACCACGAAACAGGAGAGCGACACCCCCGCGAAGACGGAAACCGCGTTGACATCTCAACGAACCCACCCCCACTCGACTAACACCAATTCTCATGTCAATTTACAAGGTGTACCGAATCAATTCCTTATGAGCATCATGTATCGTGTTAGAAAGGTTGATGAGACTTTCAGACAATGTCAGGCATTATTAGACAAGATCGCCGCTACACATTTCACTACCGAGAATGTCGCGAAAGAGTCACACTTACCGATTAAACCACATTCGATTTCCATGCACGCTATCAACTATACCAGAACTCGATTGACAGGCGTTATCGAGATAACCATTCGATCACTAGACAATAAATATAGGCGGAACTTTTCGCTAGTCATCGTTTCTAAGATAACGCGATCGAATTTAGTAAACAAAATAGAAGGCAAAATCATTATATCTAAAATGTGAAACGCTATGAATCGGGAAGATACATTATGCGTTTACCCTTCCGCGAAGAAGGACACAATTATAGGCACCTACGCGGTATAGCCTTATGCCAATTTCATAATCTCTGAAAGAAGTTGCACGCGAATATCGAGCTCCGGAAGGAATACGAACGAATCATGCGGGAATATATCGAGTTAGGATACATGTCGATCGTCGAAGACGAACCTATAGGAGGTTGCTATCCTCTCCACCACGCGGTCATTAAATTAGCCAGCACGACAACAAAGGTACGGGTCGTATTCGACGCCTCCGCGAAAAATGGTAAGAGACTTTCTCTCAACGACACCTTATTAATCGGACCTACAATACAAGATACTTTAGTAGAACACTTGTTACGATTCCGAACGTATTGATACGTATTGACGGCGGATATCGAGAATATGTATCGACAAATATGGATTCATCCGGACAATCGCTAGCATCAACGGAGATTTTGGTGGCATAACGAACAGATTCGCACATTCGAACTCAAAACGATGACATTCAGAATAGTCTCAGTACCGTTTCCTGCCATACAAACCATAAAACAATTCGCGAAAGACGAAGGCGCTTAGTATCCACTCGGAGCCAAAATATCGAACCGCGATCTATACATAGAAATCTGCTCCGGGGAAACTCTTATTTTAAGGATTCACACCAGCGGGGGGAGTCAGTAACACAAAACTCGCAGCGGTAAACCAGATCCTTGTCAAAGAAGGCTTATACCGAGTAAGAGGTCGATTTCGAACGCGAATTTAAACATTCCAGGAGGAATATACAAAATTATTACTCTCACACCACCACATGACCGATCTCCTTATCCGAAAATTCCAAGAACGAAACTTTCACACCGGTATACAGACTACCCTCTATGCCCTTAAACAACGATTTTGGCTCATCGACGGTAAGAATCAAGTGTGAAGAATCGTACGTCATTGCGTACATTGCATTCGATTCCATACATCCGGCATCCGATGTAAAATGCACCCATTTACCGAGCTCGCGAGTGCAGGAAGCCATCGCATTCTCCCACGTAGGAGAGGATTTCATCGGTTCAATCTACAGAAAGGAAAAGAAGTACCTTAATAAGGGTCGCGTTAAAATATACGGGTGCATCTTCATCTGTATAACTATAAAGGCTGTACACATCGAATTAGTCAGCGATTTGACTACGGATACTTTTTGGCCGCTTTCCGGTGGTTTGTAAGTCAAAGAGCTGTTCCAACTCACGTTAATTCTGATAACGGAACCAACTTCTTCGGGGTTAATAACCAGTTAAAGAAACTATATTCCTTGATCGAGTCGGACGAGTATAAGGCGAAGGTCCATGATTTCGCGGTAGATCGTAGAATCTCATGACGTTTCAATCCTCCCCTATTACCTCATTTCAGAGGTTTGTGGGAAGCTGCAGTTAAATCTTTCAAATATCATTTTAGGCGAAACGTGAGTGAACTTCTCTTCGCATACGAAGAGTAGACCACATTCGCGATCAAAAATGAAGCTATTTTCCAATTTACACCCGCTATGTCCCATTTCGTCAGACCTAAATGACTCAACTACACTAACGCCTGCACGTTTTTTTTAGATTAAAGGAACGTTTACGACATTGTCGGAGGAAAATTATATTAAGACTTCAGCCAATCGATTGTCTTCATGAAAACTCATTACAAAGAAACGACAGAAATGGATCCCACCACAGCATAAAATCAAAGGAATAACACCGTCATTCTCTATGACAAAAATCAACTATACATGAGATTGCCGTGAAGACGGTTCACGAAGTTGTCAAGCGCAATGCGACAACTATTTGTCCATTGTTAAACCATCGTTAATTTTTTTTATGTTGTCTTTTAGACCTAACTATTCCCTTGTACGTACAAGAAGATCGCCTGGCCAGCGATTATCCGGATATGCTGAGCAAGTCAGCGGAGATATGCTGAGTGATTCAGCGAATATGTTGAACGTCTTATGCTATAAGCGATGAAAGGAATATGTTCAATAACCTATACAGCGAGCGGTATATTTAACTGATTAAGTGACCTAAGTCGGAAGTATTGTAAAATTGATTCTAACAAACGCACAACACCAACACATGTATTATGAATGTTATTGATCGTTACACTCTCAACGGAGGGAGTATGTACGATCCGAAATGATCGTACGGTAATTTGCTGTAGTTAAATCGCGCGCGTCCGATTCTATCGATTCAAACTACTCATTGCGAGCATCGATCAACTACCAGCGACTATCGAAGCGCTACGATAGTTACTTCCACCTCTCGCATCCCCACTTCTCACACCCCTAGTGCATACGCCCTGCTGGGCCAGTACAAATGGGCATTCTTTCCCAAAGAACAACAAAGAGAACATCTTAATCTTTAACGAGACCGGAGAACGTAAGACTATTCAACCTCACAACCCTTAAGGTTGTGATCGCTAAACGCGAGGAATGCCAGAGTTGAGATCTTTCCTTTATATTCATTTCACGTTGACGGTAATTTCCCGCGTGGTACGCCACGTGGTGGATTCTCATTTTTGTAATAAAATATCATTCAGGGTTTTTATGCCGCAAGGCTTTTCCCTGACGAGTCAATAAAGCATTGCATCTTTGTTTGACTCAATCACGTATTTTATTTTACACCTAAACCTAACCCTTTATTCTCCACTTCATAGCATATACAAAATCGCCAGAGGACTCTTAATTGAGGAATTTAGGCCATAACAGTAATTTTTTATATTTTTTAAAAGTACTCACTATTTTTAACATATAGGTTTATTTTTATTGATTTTTAATATCTCTCTGTAATTTTATTATATAGTTAAAAGGTAAAAGTATTCCCAGAATTCCGGCTCAAGGTCTGTCAAAACGAAAATTTTTCCATGGTACAGTAATTTTATACATAAACTATTCATATTATCGAAAAATGAACACTTTTGTTAAATTATAGGATTACCTTTTTACACTTTGAATCACAATACTATTTTTTTTAAACAAAAATTTTCATATGATGCAGTTAAGTTACAAAGAATCTTTTGATAATGTCTAAAAGTACAAACTTTTTTAACCTATAGATTTAATTTTATCGTTTTGTAATATCTGGAATCTGATGTATAGTGTAAAAACAAAATTTTTTGAGGATCATGGCTTCAAATCTTGTCAAAAAAAATCTTTTCTATGATGCAGTAAGGTTATAAAGAAACTGTTCTTTTTTTCGAAAAGTGAACACATCTGTTAAATTATAGGATTACTGTAGGGAAATCAATTGTTTTGTATCCGGCTAAGGATATGTAATCTCCCCGTGTTGCCGGTACCATTTAAGATATAGAAAATATTCTTTATTTCGACAAGTGTAATCAGTATACAATTGCAATTCACAATCTCCCACACTCACTCTGACTTCACAAAACGCATGAAACACGCAAATATCCGCAATATTACCGCAACTCGCTACTCATTCGCTTTTCACTCACTAATCATTCTCTAATCACTCATATCGTATCGCTTTTGTCACTCGCTCTCGTCGCTCAGTTCTCTCCACGCTCCTACACACTCGCACACGCGTGACTGTCCTCTCCTTATGGGTTTCTTCCCCCACTCTCTGAGGGATAAACCATCTTCCGAACCGTTCTCGAATTTTCCCAACGTCCAGCTCGGTCTAATAAACAAATCACCGATATCGCTCGAGAACCTTCTAGACTCACAAACAGACTTACACACACAACTTACTCAACTTACAAAGAATAGACCACGCATCGTCTTTCTTTATTTCGACCATCGGGTCCTTTTTCCTTTAGCCTTTTGACGCCTACCTTCTTATCTACGTTTATTCTTCGATACTTAAAACTCCCCTACACTCACCTCCCCCCCCTGAAAAAGGATATCTGGCCTCAGATATTTGTTCCTTATTACCAACACAACGGTTCACGCTACACATACATCCTCGTACACAAGATTACATACAACTATGCCACGCTTTATTAGAAATAGTAGATTAAAGTCCTCAGTCAAATCCTATCCTCGCTTCGCGCTCTTCAATTCTCACCCACATATACATTTCTGAATCATTCAATCGCTCGCATCTTACAATAAGACCGTACGAAGTCTTACATAACTACCCAATGCTATTATTAATAATAATAAATCGAATAATTAACCTTATAATTAAATCGTGCAAAAACTTATATTACTACGCAAACAAAAATGGTCAATCAAATATTAACTCAAGAAGAACGAAAATTACCACTAAGACTACTAACATTTTATTCCTTACCGCTTTCACCCACTTGTAACTACGTAAAGGCCATTTCGCAATGTTTTGCCTATTTTATCTTTTACTACTACTTCAGGGGACAAAGTAATAGCACTAGTATATCCCCCACCCTTGTCCTTACCGCCACCTTTCTTATCACCGCTTCCAGGAGCTTTTTTGTTTTTACCCCAATCTTTGTCAATGTCACTATCACTAACACTTTCCTTACTAGCAGAAGAATCCTCCTTACGCTTACTGGATGTTTTCTTAGTTGGACTTCTCCTTGCGGGCTTCTTTTCCTCTTCCCTTTCTTCTTCCTCTGAATCTTCTTCCCTTCATTCTCTCTGTCATCTGATCCTTCACTGGCGGCCTTGTTCCTTTTCTTTTTGCTGTCTTGCTTTTCTTGTAAACATTCTATGACTAAATCATCTACTTCCTCTTTTCTTGCTGGGAGATCGACATCTAATTTTTTTTCTATCCGTTGTCTTACTTTCTCCGCTAACATTGTAATAAGGTCTGCATCTTTTAAAATTGCGGTGACCTCCCTACGAACCTCGTCCTTAGACATATCAGTCATGGCAGTTCTTCTCGTCGTGCGTACTGCTACTGACGAAACCACGCTCTCTTTAATTTTAGAGGCTGCTAAATGAGATAGATCTACGCGGCCCTCTGAGTCGCAAACATTTATGTTAAATACGTTCGGTAGATCACCTTCCGTTGGTTGCGCCTTGCTCGAACGCCCGATCTCTATGTTTCCCGACTCCACCACCAATCTCACGCTTTTTAGGAAATTTGCCCCTAAGATAAGATCATGTCGCACACACGAATTAGATACCAAATGTATTCTAGTTTCATATGCTTCTCCGTCAACCTCGATGGCGGCCGTAAAATGACCTAGCGTTTTATACAATTCTGAACCTACACCTCTGAAACCGACGCGTTCATTTAGAATATTATTTTTTTTTTAACTAAAATTTTCATATAATGCAGTTAAGTTACAAAGAATCTTTTGATAATGTCTAAAAGTACAAACTTTTTTAACCTATAGGTTTAATTTTATCGTTTTGTAATATCTGGAATCTGATGTATAGTGTAAAAACAAAATTTTTCGAGGATCATGGCTTCAAATCTTGTCAAAACAAATATTTTTTCTATAGTGCAGTAAAGTTAAACAAAAACAATTACTACTTTTGAAAAGTAAGCACTTTTGGTTATTTATAGGATCATCTACTTAGAGATTAGATCATGGTATTTTTTTTTTTTAAACTAAAATTTTCATATGATGCAGTTAAGTTACATATAAATTTTGTATATTTTCGAAAAGCACAGACTTTTTTTAACATATAGGTTTAATTTTATCGATTTTTAATATCTGAAATTTTTTGTATAGTGTAAAAATGATTTTTACTAAGATTTAAGCTTCAAATTTTGTCAAAACGAATATTTTTTTTTATTGTTATGTCCTAGATTTATCGATTAGGAGTCCTCTGGCAATTAGTTGCAAAGAATGAGGAGAGAAGGGTTAGAATAAAATTAATCAAACACGTGGTTGAGCCGAACAAAGATACAATGCTTTATTGGCTCGTCAGGGAAAAGCCTTGCGCTATAAGAACCCTGGATGTTTAGATTATAACAATGAAAATCCACCACATGGCGTTACCACGCGGGAAAATACCGTCAACGTGAAAATGAATATATTGAAAAGATCTCACCTCTCGTCCGCTCCGCTTACGTTCCCTCTCACCTCTCGTAACGACTTAGATGTATATTCACAGGAGCTTAACCAAGGAATGAAGAATGTTCCTTTGTACTGGCCCAGCAGGGCGTATGCGCTAGGGATGTGAGAAGTGGTGATGCGAGAGGTAGGTCCTAACGAGTATCGATCTAGAATATTATATTAATCGATAGAATCGGACGCGAGCGATTTTCGAATACCGCTAGTTACCATACGATCATTTCGGATGGTACATCTATAGTGCAGTAAAGTTAAACAAAAACAATTACTACTTTTGAAAAGTAAGCACTTTTGTTAATTTATAGGTATACTTACTTAGGGATTAGGGCATATACTATTTTTTTTCTAAAACCAAATATTTCATATGATGCAGTTAAGTTACATAACAATTTTTTTTATTTTCGAAAAGTACATACTTTTTTTTAGCAAATAGGTTCAATTTTATCGATTTTTAATTTCTAGAAATTTTTTTTAGTGTAAAACAGAATGTTTTTAAAGATTCTAACTTTGAATTTTTTCAAAACATATATCTTCTCTCTGATGCATTTAAGTTACATAGAAACTTTACAGATTTTTCAAAAGTACAAATCTTTTTTACATATAGGTTTACTTTAATAGATTTTTATTATTGGGAATTTTTTGTATAGTAAAAAAATGATATTTTTCTAAGATTAAGGCTTCAAGTTTTGACAAGAGGAATATTTTTTCTATAGTGCAGTAAAGTTAAATAAAAACAATTAATACTTTTAAAAAGTAAGCACTGTTGTTAATTTATAATATTACTTACTTAGAGACTAGGTATTATATTATTGAAGTGAAAACTTCTTTAGAATGGGAGTGATCTGAAAAGTAAAAAAAAACATGTGTGCAGATCACACTTGTTAGAAGTGAAACCTTCAAAAATCTAAGTTTCGAGATAATGAGACGAATGCACAGTTATAAGAGTAAGATAATTGTAGCATTTATTTATTATAATATTATTACTATATATAATAAAGGTCACACCGGTATGGTCTCTGGGTGGAATAGCCGATAAAAAGTGCACTTTTAACAATTCAAGCAATAAAAACGGAATGCAGAATGCGATAGTTATAAATAGTCACGAAATGGTAGGATGTTTATCAAAGGAAATATAATTCGTCAGAAATTAGGTAAATATAAAAAATCCTTTTTTTGAAACTCAGGTATAAAATTTTTTTTGTTAGTATGGTTTTCTATTTCCCGTTTTCATCTACACTATATAACAAACATTTTAGGATAGATGAAATAAAGACGTTACGAAAAACATATGGAAAATACTGCTGGACTGAACGAAGGTTCTGATAAAATGCAATAAAAGATCTAATAAAGATATTCTCTAAAAATTAGTATAAGTTTCTTAAATACGCAAATATCATAATTTATAATATAATTTTCATATATGCATGGATCAGTACATCTCTTTGAATATTTTTCATAAAAACATATAAAAATCAAATTTATTAGACATATTTTGTCTTTATGCATCAAATATATTTTATAAAGAGGCAAAATAAAAATATAACAGTAATTTACTTGCTTTTGAATGGTATTTGTCAGCTGCTCCTCATTTATTCCACAGTATTCTCTAATTCTTTTTCTCTAATTTATCTGGTAATCCTTTTTTTTTTAAATATTTCAGGCAATACAATTATTATATTCTATATATTTCGTAATTGTTAATTACAATATTTGCGAGATAAACAATTTAATATTAATTTTTCAATAAAATAGAAACATTTTTAAATAGAGAATAAATGACACGTTTGGTAAAATAAAAACAGACCAAGCACCTTCTTTTTTTATTTCGACCGTCGTTTCGTTTGGATCTTATACTTTTGTCGCATACCTACGTGTTTATCCCTGTTTATTCTTCTACCCTTTTATCACTCCTACCTACAAACATTTCGAGTATCGAATGAATACGTGTCCACGCTTTGTAGTATGCAGTCGCACACAAACACACACATATACAAACAGGAGCGATAACTACGAAGCATAGCATAAAGAAAGAGACCGAGAATAGGAAAAACTGTATAGCTATATTCAGGTATTCAGTCTCATTCTCTCGCAGGCTAAATCCTATATGTTTGTCTCTTTTTCTCTCATTATTTAGTATAGCAGCCGTTTTATAGCTTCGTTTCCGTTTATTTACTTTTCAGATCACTCCCATTCTAAAGAAATTTTCACTTCAAAAAAACAACGCCCTTGCGTGTAAACACAAGGCGATCTTGCCGTGAAGGGCATGGCAACGCGCTATGGAAGAAGGAAAGAGAGAGAGAGGGTAAAATTGCTTCTCCTCTTCTTTCCATCTTGGGTTGTGGTGATGGAGCGAGAAAGTGTGCTTCTCTTTTCCGCTCTGAAGGTCATATAGGATGTGTTGAAGAAAGAGAGAGAGGGAGAAAGATAGTCGCATAGTATGGTGCGATGTTGCCACTTCCCCTCCGAGCTACGTATGGTATATTCAGTTATACAAAGACTAGAAGAGCGGGTGAATTTGAAAAGGCCGCGCAAAGCTATTCTCATTGGTTTAACACTCCAAAAAAAAAAAAATATAGTAAAAGCAGGCACATTTTAGATGTGTAGCTAAATTTAAAAAAAAAAAAATATAGTAAAAGCAGGCACATTTTAGATATGTAGCTAAATTTGAAAAAAATAGTGAAAGCATTTTAGATGTGAAGCTAAATTGATACATTGTAGATGTATATCACTGTAGTTAAAATATTGAAAGCAGGTACATTTTAGATGTATAGCTGTTTGAATACAAAAAAATAATAATAAAATTTGGAGTCGATTCATAAACTTGTTTGAAACTTGGTTTAAACAAAACTAAAAGGTGCACCAAATTAATTAAATACGTATTTTTTTTAGCGAAATTGGGACAATTAGTTGACTTTTCAAGAGCTTTGCTCCAAGAAGTTGGTAGTCAAAGTCAATTTGCATGGTTCATTGCTGATATGCATGGTTTCTTACTTGAAGATTATAGCGAAAACTGCTGGTGAGTAGATATTGACCAGGTGAACACTGAAGATCAAAGTTTGATTCTGTCAGTATTGTCAGACGCACAAGGTAATACAATTAGAGTGGATGTGGGTCTAAGCCAGCATGACTCAAGCAGGTCGTTGCAGAATGACTCGACATTTGTGGTGTCTGATAACGGATTAAGAGGTTTGCAAACAACAAATATAATAATGGATATCTCAAAGACAAATAGTCCAGTTGCATCAAGTAAGTCTTATGTTATCAATGTGTTGTACTCAAACTAAAACCTTGTCATTCGTGGAATGGGATTTTACTGATGGGTGAGAAAAGTAATTATGTGTAAAGTTTCCTCATGTGTTTTAAGGCATGATATATACTTAGTCTCATGGATCAGGTAAAATCGTTATTTAAAAGCCATGGTATAACGTAATAGAGTGTAAATCAAACAGAATGTTTGATATAGGAAGTATTATTGAGATATCTAATTTTTGCGCAATATTTAGTATCTCAACAGAAGGACAGAGGAGATAGTACAACGAAGGCATTGGTAAACGCGGCTGCTCCTGCACAAAACCCCGAGAGTACCTCAGATGCGGTTGACAATATAGAGGTCAATGTTATGAGGAACCTAATTAATATCCAAAGGGAAACCATTGCAACTCTTCGAGAGAAAATTGAGAGGCAAGACAAGGTATTCAAAGAGCTTACTGACAAACACAAGCAGGAATACGATGCTCTCAATAGACAAGTTGAAGGCTTAAAAACTCAGTTAGCCGAAAGTCAGAAAAGAGCTGAAGAGTTTAAACAAAAGTATCAATGGTTACAGGAGCAAGTAGCCGAAATAAAGCAAACTCAAAATAAACGCACTGTCGTTATAGTTGAAGAGTCTGCTTCGGAGTTATACAATGTAGTCTCGACAGCTCAACAGTTTTCTGGTGGAAGTAGTAGTACAGCTACTCAAGATAATGTTCATGATAGGGTTTCTGGTACTCCGGTGAGTATTGTTCATACTCGCGGAAAACCAGTGAAAATAAACGAAGTTAACCTTGGTACAGCAAATAAAAATGAGATTTTGAAAGTACTTAACAGTGAAGCAATAAATAGTTTAACTTTGCAAAGGTCCAGTTTGAATTCAGGTTTAGAATCGAGTAATTTTTTGAGTAATGAATCACACTCTGGTGAAGCAATAAATTCTAGTAATCAAGACACCGCTCAGACTGGATTTCATGACAATAATAGTCGGAATTCAGCTCAGGTGATTAGTCTTCAAATGTTCAATCCTGATCATAGCATACCCTGTGTATATAAACTCTGCTAGAAAACCAAATTTGATGACTTTCTTGATGATCTTAGATCGGAATTAAGAGCAAATGATATATTGTATGTTATCGACAGCAGCATTAAGCCTTTCCTAGATAAAAATGATAATGTAAAACAGTTAGATATTTTTAAAGTAAAGGATACAATAAGAAACAGGGTCGATAAATTTTATTTTGATCAAGTGAGAAACATTGAAAGTCCACTTGAGATCCTTGCTAAATTAAAAGACTTAAAAGCTCTTGAAAACACCGTATCGACTTGTTCTATTCGTAAGAGGCTGTATAACATACGATATAATCCAAGCAAAGAAAGAGTTAAAGATTTGTGCAATAGATTTGAAGAAATTGTACGAACATTTGACGACCTTCCGGAAACTGGAAAAATATCAGAACAAGAGAAAAGAGATGCATTTTATAATACGGTTTACAAGTCAGTACCAAGTGTGCAAGGTGTAGACTTCCTCAAAAAGAGCCACCAGGGAAGTGGTTTAACATATGCTCAATTGAAGGACTTTCTCACTAAGGATGAGACAGAAAGGCTGTCATCCAAAGAACATTTAACAACCACTGTGTTGTGGACTGAGTCACAACAAAGAAAATTTAAGAGCTACTGCAAGAACTGCAAAAGACCAGGACACTTGGCATCAAAATGTAAAGACGTAAAGAAAACCAACTGCTCTGAATGTGATAAACCTGGCCACATAGCTAAACATTGTTCGTTAGCCAGTTTACCAGCTCATCGACAGCAAGGTGGTTCGTCACTGAACCAGAAGGGCCGCGGGTATACTAACACTTATTACCGAGGCAAATCAGGCAGATTTAGAGGTCAATTTAGTTAAAAGCGTAAGCACAAAGGTAGTTCTAAATCTGAAGGTGAGCGCAAGCTTGATCTAGGTTGTCTGGAGCAAAGAGAAGCATGTTTAGTATTCGTGGTGGCCGAAGAAATGGCCAAGGAGGTAGTCGAGGTGCCAACACCTTTTCAGGTGAGAGTTTCGAGTGTGAGTCAAATGAAAAAGGTAATGTTCTGCTTGTAGAAAAATGTCAGCAATATCTGGGTAACTTCAATTTTAATTACAGATATAATACACTAGAACGGTTTATCGCGGACTCGGGTGCTACAGAGCATTTGTCGAATTGTAAGTTAATTTTCAAAAGATTAAATGAATCAGATGTTAAATAGATTAAATGTGCTAATAGAAATTCTCAGGCGGACTTGCAAGCAAATGGTATAGGTACAGTAAAATTTAATTTGCAGAATGGAGAAACGCGCGAATTGCATAATGTCATATATGCTAAAGATCTATCAGTAAATTTGCTTTTGTTAAGAAAACTAGTAGAAAAGGGTCTAGAAATTTATTTGAATGATAAAATAATTGATATTTACAACCCAAAGATTTGTGAGTCGTTTATGACAGGGATATAAACAAACCTTTCTGGGAAATTGAATTCAAGTCTGATAATCAAAGTAGTAACGGGATAGGCTATAATGAGAATAGATATTGTCAAAAGGCTTTCTTAACAGATAAATTTTATGAGAGTAGGAATGCTAGGTTTAATGAAAGAATTGTTTACGGAGATAGATATAATGCAAAGAGTATTAAAATTGGCAGGACGAAAACGTTGCTATAAACAAAGAAATCTGGTTAGTCGAATTTGATAAAGAAAACGTAGAAAGCAACACCGAGATCTTAGATTCGGAGGAGCGCCTCCGCGAATTAGAAGAAAAGGAGGTCGCCCTAAAAAGCAGGCTGATAATGCACCTGAACATGCTGAGACGATTGTTGATCCTCTTCCTATGGATGATGTATCAGCGAATTTCGTTTATGCTTTTGATAATTCTTTAGAATGTAAAGTTGATGAAAGTACAAGATTAGAAATTGATGAAAAATGTCACACTTTATTGGCTGAAATCAACAAAGATCCAAAGACCTATAAAGAGGCTATTAATGGTCCAGAGAAAGAACACTGGATAAAAGCAGTTACAGCTGAATTAAAAACTATAGGTTTGCGTAAAGTCTGGACAATAGTAAATAGACCAGGATTTGATAAGAATAGAACACCGCCAAATATTATAGATTCAAGGTGGGTGTTCAAAACCAAAGTTGATGAAAAAAGTGAGAAGCTTTACAAGGCGAGACTCGTTATACGAGGTTTTAAAGATCGAAACGAGTACGATTTGAAAGAAACCTATGCACCTGTTTGTCGATTGTCATTGGTCAGAGCATTATTTGCGATAGCAAATGCTTACGACCTTGATATGTGTCAATTGGACGTTAATACTGCTTTCTTGTATGGTGAGTTGGATCAATTAATCTATATGGAAATTCCTGAAGGACTTCTTCCTGAAGGTCAAGAGCCAAAGGATCAAGTTTGCAAGCTTGAAAGATCGTTGTATGGCTTGAAAGTAAGTCCGAAGAAATGGAATGAAAAATTCACTGAAGTTGCACTCAAGATAAGGCTTGAGAAAAACTTAGTTGATCCATGCTTGTTCACCTGGAGAGATGGTAATGATTTTGTACATTTGCTTGTTTATGTTGATGACATAATAGAGATAGGTAATCATCCGAGTAAAATGTTAAAAATTAAAGAAAAGCTCAAAGCTGAATTTGAAATGAAAGACTTAGGTGAACCGAAAGAGTACTTAGGGATTAGAATTCGAAGAGATAGGAGAAATAAAATTTTGCGACTAGATCAGGAAAAACTTATTGACAAAATGCTTGAAAAATTCTTAGAAGGAAAACCCTATCCTAAAAGAACACCTATGGTTTCGAATAAAGTCCGTAATCGAAAAAGAATAGATCGGGAAGAAACTATTGCTGTACCACTGACAAAAGATTTTCCTTATAGAGAAGTCGTTGGAACATTGTTGCATATAGTCAACGGTACAAGGCCTGACATGGCGTACATTACTAATGTGTTGAGTAGGCATCAATTAGATCCAATTAAGAACGAATGGAATATGCTGCAGAGAGCATTGCGTTACTTGTTGGGTACGAAAAGTATGACCTTGACGTTCACAGGCAAAACACAAGAGTTGCAAGCTTATGCTGATGCAAGGTTCTCTGATTGCAAAGGCTCACTGACTACGTGTGGGTATGTAATACAGCTATTTGGTGATACTATTGCTTGGCGAACACATAAGCAGCCAAGGGTTGCTCTCTCTACTTGTCAAGCTGAATATGTCGCATTAAGTGAAACATGCCAAGCCTTGCTATCAATCAGTCAGTCAGTTGAGTTGATAATAAAAGAAAAATGGTATCCAATAAGTGTGTTCAGTGATAGTAAGTCAGCAATAGCATGTGCGAAATCTGATGGTAATAATAAATTAAGGCACATGATCGAAAGGAAAGAACACTATGTTAAGGAATGCGTTAATTTTAATTTGGTTAAGTTAAACTGGGTTCCTTCAAATAAACAGATTGCTGACATTTTCACAAAGACATTAACCTTTGAAATACATAAATATCTTACAGATTTGATTATGAATAATTAAATTGTTATCTTCTTCCCATTCAGGGAATAAATCTTCCTCTTCGCAGGGCTAAGCTGTGTAACTGAGAGTTAACTGACATTCCGTGCCAAAGATTTATCAAGTTAGATTAAGTTTATTTTGTATAAGTTCAGTATAAACAAGTATGACAAGTTATTCGTTCATAGATTTTGTTTAATCTATTTACGATTTTAATCACTTAAAGATGTTGTTGAATATATTGTATGGTTTAAATCATTTAAAGAGTTTATTAACTAAATGTTGTGGAATATCGAGACATACCGGAAGGGAGTGTTAAGAATAGCGTACATAAGAGACGTTATGGCTTCTCACTCTGCCTCCCCTACTCTTTACCCCTACTTTTCCTACGGGCCGTACAGTCCCTTTGTACAGGGCGCTGGTACGCGCTCTCTCTGACTGTATCCGGTCTAGCTCTAGACTAGTTGATCAGTACTTTCTTCTTTCACCGTTTCTTATAATAAATCTTACTTTTTCTATATTAACTCTGCGTTATTATTTATAAGCTATACCTTAACAGTAACATAATTGTAGGATTTATTTATTACAATATTATTACCATATATAACAAAATCCACCGGTATGATCTTGGGGTAGATGACAAAAACTATTAATTTCTAAGTTTAATGAATTTAGATTTATTGCTGAATGAGATAGCCATAAATAGATACGAAAATGGTAAAATGTTTATCGACAGAAAGATACGCCGTCCTAAACTAAGTAAATAAGTAAATATACTATATTATTTTTATGAAACTCAGGTAGATGAATATTTTCTTTCACACTTTTCACCCTTCCTTTAAATTTGAGATATCTTTATTATGGGTTATCACACACAAGTATTTCTTTTTGTGTTGCAACTAATTACCTGTAGATGCTGTTAAAGAAGGGAACAATAGTGTTCTTTTTTTTCGTTTCTTCTAGTTTGGAGTTACAACGATTTTAAAATCTACTTTTTTTTGTTGTTGTTTTAATTCACAATTTTTTCAATTTAAAAAATTTTTTTTCTACATCTTTAAAATAAGTTATATTATTGTATTTTTATTGGAAATATAATAACAAATAAGGTTTATTTGTTTGTGTCACACGCGTGTCCCGTTTCATCTATTTAGAGACTTTTCTATTTTATTGAAAAATTAGTATAAATTTCCTAAATACGCAAACATTATAATTAAAAAACATGTCTTTGGATATTTATAAGAAAAATATTCTACAGTGTTGTCTAATTCTTTTTCTCTCATGTATCTGATAATCAATTTTTTTTTTAAATATTGCAGACAATACAACTATTATATTCTGTATATTTTATAATTATTATTTATAGTATTTGTCATATAAAGAATTTAATATTAGTTTTTTATTAAAATAGAAACATTTTTAAGTAGAAATAGAAACATAGAAATAGAAAAATAGAAATAGAAAAAAAAAGAATAGAATAGCTATATTCTGTCTCATTCTCTCGCAGGCTGAATCCAATATGTTTGTCTCTATTTCTCTTCTTACTAAATATCGTGGCCGTTGCATAGCGGCCCGTTGCTCCGTTGCCTTTCCGTGTACAAGCTCCGTTGTCTATCCGTATACAGGCTACGTTGCCTATCCGTATACAAGTGTGGAGAAAATCCGCACCAATTATAGCCGTTTATATATCAGCGACGATGAAAGACCAGACGAAGCTTCTACGAAGGTTGAGGTCCAGGTCCAGGGTTTTTGTGCCATAGGTGTGAATCACTGAAGAATTTGCTGCGTAGAGTGTGAGAGGATGTTTTTTTAGTTTGTGTTTTAAAGAAGAAGTTGGAATGATTGATACCACCGATCCCGAATCTATGAGGAATTTTTGGTTGGTTCTGTGGTCATGGATGTGTAGACGCAGTTCTGTGGGCAGTCCGTTGTTTTGGCCGTCACCTACTGCCCCAATCGTTGACAGCGTGTCTAGTTTCCCTGGTTATTAGTTGAGGACTTGAAGTAGCAAGGAAGCGTGCATCGGTGAGCGTCGTTACCCCATTTTGTGTGGTAGTAACAAGTGCCGTTTCGGTTAGGTGTTAGTGATCTCCGTCTAGAACGTGCACGATTTTCGTATCGTAATGAGTTTTGTAGTTGGTTTATGTTCTGTTGTTGTTGTTGCTGCTGAGATTGCATCTCATACAGTTGTTTTTGAATGAGCTGTTGACTTACTTGTAGGTTGGCTAAACTATTTTGGCAGTCTTTTAAAGCAGTGTTAATTTCTAATAACTGTCGTTCTGTTTGTGGAGTTGTTGTGCTGCCGGAGTGCTTGTCGTGACCGGTTGTATCTGCACCATGTACAGCCATTACCGGAAGTATGTCCAAGTTATCCACAAGTCTATCAGCCATTACAGCGAGTTCGTTGAGACCTAGATTTTCTGATATTATTAACAACGGACGTATTCTAGGTGGGAGACGTTCGGTCCAGAGTTGGTGAAGCACGTCCTCCTGCACAGAATCCTGAGCTAGTGCTCTCATTTCGCGTAACAGTTGTGAGGGTCGTTTATCACCAACAACCCTTTCATTTAAAAGTTTCTGCAACTGTTTTTTTTTGTGATAGAGAAAAACGTTCAAGAATTGTGTTTTTTAAAGTTTTGTACTTATCTTGTGCGGGTGGATTGTTAACAATGTCCTGTAACTGTTCTGCAATTTGATAGGGTAAAGCTTTGAGGAGTTGGACGTATTTTTGTGCATCACTTGTTATACGATTCGCACTGAAATCCGCCTCGGCTATTGCGAACCATAGATCAGGTGACTTGTGATTGAACTGAGGTAGTTGCAGATTTACCGTGTAGATGACCTCGTGCGCATTATCCGGTGAGTCTGTTTAGTGGATGGAATAGTTCCAGAACATAATAATTCACCTGTTGGAAGATCAAGCGTGAATTGATTTTGTCGATCAACTGTTGTGTCGTCCACAGAGCTTTTATTGTCGTCCTGGCGAATCATGTTGGATGTTGCTTTTTCAGGTGTCCTGTACATTGGTTGAATGGCAGCCAGAGTTGAGTTTCGTCGCACAAAGATTCAGCGTATAGGTTAACCACTTGTATATCACGTCGGGGTCACCAATTTGTACTATCACTGCTTACTAATACCACGAGATAAAAGATATACAAAATGGTTAACGTATATAGAAAACTTTATTAATAAAACTGTATCAAATAAGTATAACAAGTAGTTGAAATAAGTTTTGGGAACACGTAGTGAATGCAATGCGTTGTGTGTCGCGTAGTGTGTATAATGCTATTAACTATTGTTCTCTTTGTTTTATGTGTTGTTGTTGGTCTGTCTTATCATTTAAGGTATAGTTGTATAAGCGGTCTGCAGAGGCGTGACTGTAGATACGCGTCCGCTTCACAGGTGTGGCGATACGCGCCTAGTGTATCGATGCGGCACACTGGCGCCCTTCCTCCCTATGCGGGTACTAGACTAACCAAACCCAAGTTGAACGTAACGGTCGAAATGTAAGTTAGTCCAGTGCTGTCAGATCGTGGGTAAATCTTACCCTCTCCCTGTGCCACTGGGATTGCACACAATGAAAGTTTTCCATGTCCGTGTGTTTGGGATGTGTTTGGCCAACCGCCAACTTCGGTTACACTCGACTTCTTTCGACATCCCAAACACACGGACATGGAAAACTTTCATTGTGTGCAATCCCAGTGGCACAGGGAGAGGGTAAGATTAGTCCAGTCAAAATAGCCCTGAAATCGGGTTTTTGAGCTATACGGCTGAAAAAATATGGAAATTATCAGAAAAATGCGTACAAAACTGCAAGACATCCTGCAAGAAAAACATCCTGCAAGATTTGAACAAAATCCGAGAGGGCAAGACCTTGCGCTGTCCTTGTCAGTGGTGAAACTTAATAAAAAGTATCAGGTAAGAGAGTAATCATATTTTTTTAAATATATCTCGAAAAGTAAGGAAGATACAATATTTTAGTACTGAACCTTTTTTGTAGCAAATAAAATTGTCTACAAAACATAATGAATACAAAATCGCTTTATCTCGCTTACTTTTTGAGATATTTTCAAAAATGTAAGAAAAGGTGGGAATAGTTTTTTAATTTTTTTAATATATCTCGAAAAGTGAGGAAGATAAAATATTTTAGTACTAAACCTTTTTTGTAGCAAATAAAATTGTCTACAAAACATAATGAATACAAAATCGCTTTATCTCGCTTACTTTTTGAGATATTTTCAAAAATGTAAGAAAAGGTGGGAATAGTTTTTTTATTTTTTAAATATATCTCGAAAAGTAAGGGAGATAAAATATTTTAGTACTGGACCTTTTTTGTAGCAAATAAAATTGTCTACAAAACATAATGAATACAAAATCGCTTTATCTCGCTTACTTTTTGAGATATTTTCAAAAATCTATCATGCTGTCACAGATGCGCGCGAGACTCTCGAGCTATAGAGAATATAGAAGAAAAAGAGAATATATTTAAGAAAAAGTGTTCTATCGTGTTATACTGTTTACATTTGGACGAAGCTAGCATAGGTTGTCTATCTCTCTTGCACGCATATAAGTTAAGAGTTTGCGCATGCGTGCCATGGCGACCTACGTCACAATGAGTAAGAGCAGGATAGCTTCATTTTCTGTTTCTTTCTACAAAGTCGTAGGACTAAGGGAGTAATTACCTGTCTTTAAATTGGGATATTTCCTACAGGTAAATATTTATAAATATAAATTCAGCACCAAAATTTAAAAAATAAATTTAAAATTCATATGAAAAAGAAATTTTTTTTAAATAACCCGTTTTAAGCGAAATATCGAGCAAAAACCGTTTTCACCCCTTGATTTTTAATAGAAGGGATGAAAAAAAAATTTTTTGTTTCCCTACGATTGTTCTTTGTAGTTTTTTAAAGATAATTAAAAAAAAAAAAATTAAAAAAGTCCAATTTTTATATTTTTTATTGAATTTTCATTTTTTGAGTACTTTGAACACTAACTTTGAACTCTACAACTTTTATTTAAAATTTTTTTTGATATTTTCAACATATAATCCAAAAATCGTATTTTGGGGTAGTTTTTAATTTTTTTCACCCCTTTCCCGCTGGTTGAGAACTTTTTTACTTTGCCCACAGTTTTGTACGCATTTTTCTGATAATTTCCATATTTTTTCAGCCGTATAGCTCAAAAACCCGATTTCAGGGCTATTTTGACTGGACTAGATTTACCCACGATCTGACAGCACTGGCCTAGTTTATCGATGCGGCACACTGGCTCCCTTCCTCCCTATGCGGGTACTAGACTAACCAAACCCAAGTTGAACGTAACGGTCGAAATGTAAGTTAGTCCTATATATGGCGTCCAAGAGTTTAGTTGTATCTTGTCAATAAATTTATATATTTTTGTTACTTAAATTGACGACTATCGCATAAATCTCCAGATCAACCTTTTCCGTTGACCTAGTTCCCCACAACAGGCTACGTTGCCCCGCCATCTGTCGTTTCGTTGCCTGAACCAGTGTTTAATTTTTGAAGTGAAAACTTCTTTAAAATAGGAGTGATCTAAAAAGTAAATAAACAGAAACGGAGCTATGTAACGAAGCTATGAAACGGCTTCTATACTATATAGTGAGAGAAAAAGAGACAAACATATAGAATTGAGCCTGCGAGAGAATGAGGCGAACTATAGCTATACAGTTTTTCCTATTCTCGGTCTCTTTCTTTATGCTATGCTTCGTAGTTATCGCTCCTGTTTGTATATGTGTGTGTTTGTGTGCGACTGCATACTACAAAGAGTGGACACATATTATTTCAATACTCGAAATGTTTGTAGGTACGAGCGATAGAAAGGTAGAAGAATAAACAGAGATAAGCACGTAGGTATGCGACAAAAGTATAAGGTCCAAACCAACCGAAGGTCGAAATAAGGAAAGAAGGTGCGTGGTCTGTTTTTATTTTACCAAACGTGGTATTTCTTTTCTATTTAAAAATGTTTCCACTTTATTGAAAAATTAATATTTAATTATTTATTTCGCAAATATTGTAATTAACAATTACGAAATATATAAAATAAAATAATTGTATTGTCTGTAATATTTTACAAAAAAATGAAATGATTATCAGATACATCAGAGAAAAAAAATTAAACAACATTGTAGAATATTTTTCTTATAAATATCCAAAGACATGTTTTTTAATTACAATGTTTGCGTATTTAGAAAATTTATACTAATTTTTCAATAAAATAGAAAAGTTTTTAAATAGAAGAAACTAGACACGTGACAAAAACAAATAAACCTTATTTACTTTATATTTCCAATAAGAATAAAATAATATTACTTATTTTACAAATATAGAAAAAAAAATATAGAAAATAAATTTTTAAACAGTTTTTAATATTATAAAATAAAACAACCAAAATAGAAATAGATTTTAAAGTCGTTGTAATTCAAAACCCGGTGAAACGAAAAAAATACGACCACAATTGTTCCCTTCTTTAACAGCATTCACAGTTATTAGTTGCAACACAAAAAGAAATACTTGTGTATGCTAACCCATGATAAAGATATCTCACAATCACAGAAAGTGTGAAAAGTATAAGACAAAAAAAATTTATCTACCTGAGTTTCAAATGTATATTACATTTACTTGTATTAGGACGGCGTATCTTTCTGTCGAAAAATATTCTACAATTTTCGACTCTATCTATGGCTATCGCATTTAGCATTCCATTGATGGATAGAATTTTGAAAATATTAGTTTTTGTCAGCTACCTACACCCCAAGGTCGGTTCCTTTACATGAGAAAAGAATTATAAAAAACAGGGAAGGTCTGTTGAAATTCGATCTACATTTATTATCTTTATTATCGATGCGATAATATTCATGCCTATAGTTTTTTTTTTTTACAACGTGTCATATATTTTCTATTTAAAAATGTTTCTATTTTATTGAAAGATTAGTATTAAATTCTTTATTTCGCAAATATTATAATTAATAATTATGAAGTACATAGAATATATAATAATTGTATTGTCTGAAATATTTAAAAAAAAAAAGGATTATCAGATACATCAGAGAAAAAGAATTAGAGAATACTGTGGAATAGATGAGGAGCAGCTGACAAATTCCATTCAAAAGCAAGTAAATTACTGTCACATTTCTATATTTTGCTTTTTTATAAAATATATTTGATACCTAAAGATAAAATATGTCTATTAAATTTGATTTTTATATGAAAAATATCCAAAGAGATGTACTGACCCATGCATATATGCAAATTATATTATAAATTATGATATTTGCGTATTTAAGAAACTTACAGTAATTTTTCAATAAAATAAAAACATTTTTAAGATGTTGAACGCCCAGCGTGAATCGGTGGAGCTTACCACGGGGTCTATATTTTAGACTCGTAGTCACTGTGTAGTGTACACAGTTCGATAAGCTGAGAGAGCGATACGATTCAATGCATTTTTTTGATTTTTCGTTGTTCTGATCTTTAATTTGACGAGAGTATTTAGAAAGATAAGTTTGTAGTCCAAAGAATAAGGACGAGATATGTTATAAATACTAAGGGTCTCGAAGTGTGGTAGGCTACAAAGTTAAAAAAACATTTCTAGAGAATATCTTTATTAGATCTATTATTGCATTTTACCAGAGCCTTCGTTCAGTCCAGCAGTATTTTCCACATGGTTTTCGTAACGTCTTTATTTCATCTATCCTAAAATGTTTGTTATATAGCGCAAGAATGTAGATGAAAACGGGAAATAGAAAACCATACTAACAAAAAAAATTTTATACCTGAGTTTCAAAAAAAGGATTATTTATATTTACCTAGTTTCTGACGAATTATATTTCCTTTGATAAACATCCTACCATTTCGTGACTATTTATAACTATCGCATTCTGCATTCCGTTTTTATTGCTTGAATTGTTAAAAGTGCACTTTTTATCGGCTATTCCACCCAGAGACCATACCGGTGTGACCTTTATTATATATAGTAATAATATTATAATAAATAAATGCTACAATTATCTTACTCTTATAACTGTGCATTCGTCTCATTATCTCGAAACTTAGATTTTTGAAGGTTTCACTTCTAACACGTGTGATCTGCACATATGATTTTTTTTACAACATGTCATTTATTTTCTATTTAAAAATATTTCTATTTTTTTTATTGAAAAATTAATATTAAATTCTTTATTTCGCAAATATTATAATTAAAAATTATGAAATATATAGAATATAATAATTGTATTGTCTGCAATATATTACAAAAAAAAAATCATTAGAAGATACATCAGAGAAAAAGATTTAGACAACACTGTAGAATATATATATATATGTTTTGTGAAGTGGTTGACTTCGGCTATCCCCAAACCAGCCCGGGACTGTTGTGCACATTACTTCGGGCTGGCCGGCATGTCTGATTTTCCTCACAGTTTGTTGGTCAGCCTTCTAGGCATCCGTCTATTCGTTTTTGTATGAGTATGTACGTCACGTAGCGCGACACGTCATCCCACTTGTCCTGGTCCTGAGTCATAACGGACACAATGTTGTCTAGGGTCAAATCTCCTGTCCTGGTTTGTAGCGTCCGTCTGGCGTCTGTCCACCGCGGGCACACGAAAAATGTGTGCTCAGCGTCGTCTTGAGTATGTCCGCAGTACCTGCACGACGGGGACGTTACTTTCCCCATACGATACAGGTACTTGCGAAAGTATCCGTGGCCAGAGAGAAACTGTGTTAAGTAAAAGTTTACTTCCCCGTGGTTTCTCTCCGACCACGATCGTACGTCCGTTATGAGCCGTCTCGTCCACCTGTCTTTGTCGCCTTCCATCCAGCGGGATTGCCAGTTGTTCATAGTCCCTATCCGCGCATCTGTGGCGGCCCTATCCCGCCCCAATTCAACGCATGACGCGAATATCTTTTTACGCTCCTGCGCTAAGAGGTCTATGGGAATGACGCCTGCTATCACGAGCACCGCTGCCGCGGAGACAGTGCGGTAAGCGCACGCAATGCGAAGTGTCCCCCGCCGCTGTACCGCCGTCATCGCCTGTCGGTATTTCTTGACCCGCATCGCGTCCCCCCATATCTCGGCCCCATAGAGGAGGATCGAGATGGTGACCGCCATCAGAAGTATCTTAATTTTTTGTCTGGGTCCTCCTGTGTTTGCCATGAGGCGGGCGAGGGCAGTCGTCTTAATAGCCGCCTTTTGTGCAGCGGCCTTGATATGCGGCCAGAAGGACAACTTTGTATCTAGGGTTACCCCTAGGTATTTAGCAGTACCTCCCGGTAGCAATCGGGTCGTATCCACCGTCATGGAAGCAGTCGTGTCTATCCGTCTTCTCGTCAGGTAGAGTAATTCTGTCTTGTTTACCGCTAACTCCAGGCCGTGTCCGTGCATCAATTCGCAGATCCGTCTGAACGCCCGGCTCAGCCGCGCCTGCTCCAGGTTAGTGTCCTTTGCAACTATTACTGCAGCAATGTCGTCTGCGTACCCTACAAGGGAGACCCCAGGCGGCATCGGAAGGCCGAGAACCTCGTCGTAGAGTCCGTTCCAGATGTCGGGGCCCAAGATTGAGCCCTGCGCTACGCCTGCTGTCAGATTTCTCGTCTTTACCCCCGTCTCCGTCATGTACGTAATGTGGCGGTCACGTAGGTAATCCTTCAAGACTCGGAGAAGGTAGGGCGGCAGCGAGAAGACGATTGAAAACGCCTGCACGATGTCCACCCACCTCGCCGAGTTGAAGGCGTTTCGTACCTCTAGTTTGCCAGGAGCACTACTGGCCTGTCTTTGTGGGGTTTAGTCTGTGCTCTGTCAAACGCGGCCACGACCCTTTGGATCGCGCCCATCGTTGATCGTCCTTTTCTAAAATCGTATTGTCTGTCGTTTAGTCCCCCGGCCGCCCGTACAGCCTGCTGGATCCGGGTTCTGAGTAGTGTTTCGAAGAGCTTGCCGAGAGAGTTCAGCAAGCTCAACGGTCTATAGGAAGATGGCACCTCGGGGTCCCCACCCTTGCCTTTAAAGATGAGGATCACGCGGGCCGTCTTCCACTCTCTGCAGAACACTCCTGTCTTCAAATATGCATTGTACAGGCTGAGAAGGATCCCCGGGCGTAGCCTTGCAACTATCCCGAGGACTTCCGCCGGGATGCCGTCCGGTCCCGGAGCTTTTCCCCCCGCGAGCTGAGTCACCGCCACTGTAAGCTCAGCCCGAGAGAATTCCGGGATTTCGTCTTCGTCGACATCGTCCCCCGTCCACACTTGTTCAGGGTGCGTCGGGAAAAGTCCGTCGACGATCCTGTCCATGGTCATTTCGTCTCTGATGGCAGGTGGTCCGGACCGTCCCAGGTTGAGGGTCACGATCCTGTAACCCGTTCCCCAAGGGTCCGAATCCACCTCGTCAATAAGTTTGGTCCAATTCTCGCGTTTGCTCACGTTGATCGCACGCCTTAGTTTCCGGCGCGCAGCCCGGTATTCCTCGGAGAGGGCCAGCACCTCCGCTCGTTCACGTGAGCACTGGGCCCTCCGTCGGAGTCCTAGGCATACGCTGCGGAGGCGTGCAATCTCGTCCGTCCACCAGTACGCTGGTTCCCTGTCGCGTCTCGTCTGTCTTCTAGGCATAGACGCGTCGCAGAGCCGCCTCAGGAGTCCCGCCGTCTCCTGAACCATCCTCTCCGACTTCTCCCTACCCCCGATGTCGCATGGGATCACCATTGCAGGGTCTGGTTCCGTCTCCAATTTTTCTGTCAGTCTGTCCATGTCGAGTCTCTTAACGTTCCACCCTATGGGGGGTTGAAGAGCTCCCGTCCTTATTTGTGGTCTTGCTCTAATTTCGAAGGTTATAAATTGGTGGTCACTGGCAGTATAGTCTTCCAGCACTCTCCAATTCATAACCCTCGCTAAGATTTTGTCGGACGCAAACGTCACGTCCGGAGTAGATGCACCGTAGCCTGGTCTCCTGTACGTTTTTACCCTAGCCACGTTGGCTACCGCCAGGTCCAGTCTTGCTGTCATGTCAAGTAACAGTCGTCCGCGTTTGTTTGCCCTTGGCATCCCCCACTCAACCGCCCTAGCATTGACGTCCCCTGCGAGTACGACTTCCCCACCGAGGCATCGAATCGCATCCTCGAGAGCCACCACTTTACGGTCGATTTCCCCTGAGCTACAGTTTGGGGATAGGTGTGTACCTACACTTGCGTAAGTTATGCCCCCCACCCTAGCCCAGACGAAGTCCTCCCCCTCTCCGTGCCCAGTCACGCGGGACGTAGCTTCCCTACGAACCCACCCAGTGAACACAATTACGTCAAAATGACGTCAAAATGATTTTGCGCGATGTCATGATTTACGTAAGATGTAAGTCAGATATGAGTCACATGTGACTCATTATTTCACACTTATTTACGTAAGACTTTTACGTAATAAATATGACGTACGTATGATTTCCAGTTGACATCTCTATTACCTAATTGACGTTAAACTGACACAGTAATGATGTCATAGCAATGTCAAGTTGTTTTAGGGATGTCTAGTTAGTTCCGAATGATTGTAATCATATGTAATGATAGAAGTACAACATTAAATTATTTGAGAAAATATTTATTGATACTCATCTTTAACAATATTTCGTAAAAACGACTTGCTACAATTATTTTATTAAACATAAGATCACATTAACTTATTTAAATTAAAGTGAACTATTTCTTATTATTCAGAGTAGTTACTGTTTCAAATTTACTAAAGAAATACATAAACACAAACACATTTGAACAATGTGTAAAACAATGTGTATTATTTCTCCACGGCGCGTGTTGGGAGTATTATTTCTCCTCTGACGCGCAGTTATCTCGGCTTCCCTCGGCTTCTTTCGTTTTTCCGACACACCGACACGTAAATTTTGTTGTCGAGGCGTGCTAGGCTCGACAGAAGGGATAACAATGTTCTGCGATCTGGCTTCACTGCTTCACTGATTGCATCTAATTGTTTATAAAAAAAAAAGTACGTGGAAATGCATGGAAAATAGTTAAATATATTTTGGTCTTATACAACTGTGAGTATTTTATTTTTTATTAGTTTATACTTATGTAATAAAACTAAAATTTAATCTGCTCAATTAAAATGTAAAATAAAATAAAAGAACAGACACTTTTCAAAAATTTTTTGATTTTTCTAACTAGCCAAGTATTTAGAAAAAAAACATGTGTGCAGATCATATGTGTTAAAAGTGAAACCTTCAAAAATCTAAGTTTCGAGAGAATGAGACGAATGCACAGTTTTAAGAGTAATATAATTGTAGGATTTATTTATTATAATATTATTACCATATATATTAAAGATCACTGGTATGGTCTCTGGGTGAAATAGCTCATAAAAAGTACATTTTTCCCAATTCAAGCAATAAAAATGGAACTCTAAATGCGATAGCCATAGATAGAAACAAAAATGGTAGAATGTTTGTCGGTGGAAAGATATCCTATCTTAACCTAAGTAAATATAATACATTTTTTTTTGAAACTCAGATATAAAATTTTATTTGTTAGGATGATTTTCAATTTCTCGTTTTCATCTATATTTTTCCGCTGTCTAACAAACATTTTAGGAATGACAAAATAAAGATGTTATGAAAAACATATGGAAAATACTGCTGGACTGAACAAAGGATCTGGTACAGATGTAATGAAAGATTTAATAATAGAGATCTTTTCCAGAAATGCATTTCCATCTTAATAGCCTACCCCACTTCGAGACCCTTTATTATTTATAACGTGTCTTGTCTTTATTCTTTAACCACAAACTTATCTTTCTAAATAAAGATCTAAACAACGAAAAATCTAAAAAATGCATTGAATCGTATCGCTCTCTCAGCTTATCGAACTGTGTACACAACGAGTCTCAAATTTCAGCTCCGTGGTAAGCTCCACCGTTTCACGCTGTGTGTTTAACATCTTTAAAATGTTTTTATTTTATTGAAACATTAGTATAAATTTCCTAAATACGCAAACATTATAATTAAAAAACATGTCTTTGGATATTTATAAGAAAAATATTCTACAATGTTGTTTAATTTTTTTCTCTGATGTATTTAATAATCATTTCATTTTTTTTGTAAAATATTGCAGACAATACAATTATTATATTGTATATATTTCATAATTGTTAATTACAATATTTGCGAAATAAATAAATAATTTAATAATATTAATTTTTCAATAAAATAGAAAAATTTTTAAATAGAAAAGAAATGACACGTTAGATAAAATAAAAACAGACCACGCACCTTCTTTTTTTATTTCGACCGTCGGTTCGTTTGGACCTTATACTTTTGTCGCATACCTACGTGCTTATCTCTGTTTATTCCTTCTACCCTTCTATCGCTTCTACCAACAAACATTTCGAGTATCCAAAGAATACGTGTCCACGCTTTGTAGTATGCAGTCGCACACAAACACAAACATATACAACCAGGAGCGATAACTACGAAGCATAGCATAAAGAGGAGACCAAGAATAGGAAAAACTGTATAGCTATATTTCGTCTCATTCTCTCGCAGGCTCAATTCTATGTGTTTGTCTCTTTTTTTTAAATCTTAATTTATAAGAAAAAATTTAATAAAACAAATTTGTTATTTTCTATTTTAGGCAGTTGAAAATTTTCGGGTAATTTGTATAAAACAACAAGGTGTCTAAAAAGCCAATAAGATATATGAGTAAAAGAAGAATTTATCAGCTGATTAATGATGAGATTAATAACTCATCAAGAACTACACAAATTTGCAATCATGAAGAGAATTATTCAATTCCAACAGAAGATAATAATTCATTACAAACTGTAAACAGTGTTTTAGTGGTGAATAGTGATTCATCTTATACAAGCGAAAACAGTGGTCATAATTTCACTGAACAACACGAAGATCACCAAGATGAAGGTGAATCATCCATAATGGATAATAACACTGAAGGACTAAATGAACTAGAATATGTACAATTTTATCGAAAAGATGAATCTACTACAACAAATAGTTTATCAGAAGATTTACGATTTTGGTTATCAGATAATAGTATATCTCAGAAAGCTGCAAATAATTTGATTTCGATATTTCAAAATCATGGACATCAAGACGAGTTCAAAAAAGATGTAAGGACTCTAATGAAAACCCCTCGTGATATCACAGGAAAAATTCTTCAAGGTAATGGTGGTTCGTATTATCATTTTGGAATTTCAAACGGATTGATTCGTTCACTCAATAAATACTACGATGTTAAACCTGATGTTATTTTAATCCAACTTAATTGTGATGGGATGTCGTTTTCAAAATCATCTAATAGTCAATTTTGGCCTCTGCTAGCTGCAATTGAAGCGGACTTTTATACGGAACCATTTTTGATCGGCCTTTTTCATGGCTTTTCTAAGCCCAATGATTTTAATGTTTACATTAATCCCTTTGTTGATGACATGAAAGACTTACAAAACAATGGGATCATAATTAACAATAAAAAAAATTGATGTTCGACTTAATGCAATCATTTGTGATGCCCCGGCCCGAGCATATTTAACACTGACGAAATCCCATAATGGATATTTTGATTGCTCTAAATGTATTCAGGAAGGAGAGTGGGATGATTATGTAAACTTTCCGGAGATTAATAACCCTCTTAGAACAGATGAATCGTTTAGAAATCAGCAGCAACAGGATTACCACCTAGGAGAATCTCTGCTTCTTGATTTGAATTTTGGTATGGTATCACAAATTCCTCTAGATTATCAGCACTTAATATGTTTAGGAGTAATGAAGCGACTTTTGCTTCGCTGGTGTAATGGTCCAAGAAATCAGAGACTGTCAAATGATCAATTAAATGGCATTAATAAGAGTTTACAGGCTATAAAAGTTTGCATTCCAACTGAATTTGCAAGACAACCAAGGCCTTTAGATATAATTGCAAAATGGAAGGCTACTGAGTGTCGTCAATTCTTACTCTATACGGGTCCAATTATACTAAAAACGGTATTAGCACCTCGAAAGTACAATCATTTCATGGTTTTAAGTGTTGCTATTAGAATTTTATGTGATGCTGAAAAATACCTAGTATATAATGATTATGCTGATCAATTATTAAGATGGTTTGTCGAAGAATATAAAAACTTGTATGGATCTAATTCAATATCATATAATGTTCATAATTTAATTCATTTAGCAAGTGATTCTAAAAAATTTGGACCTTTAGATAATTTTAGTACATTTAAATTTGAAAATTATATGTCTAATATTAAAAACAAAGTGAAGAACGCACCAAAACCATTAGAACAGGTAGTGAATCGTATACATGAAGAAAATTCATTACCAGTCATTAAAAACATTGTTAGATCAAATTTATAAGTTATAAAAAATATTAATAATAAAATTACTGCTCTGAAATTTAATGGTTTTACTGTAAGCATAAAAAAAAAAAGAAAACTGTTGTTTGTTAAGTGAGAATAATATTTTAATTATTAATCGAATCTATAACACAAATAATGAAATTAAAGTTCAAGGCAAATATTTTTCTAATTTCGATTCACTTTTTTTAAAACCATGAAACTCTAAAAAATTATGTATTTACTCTGTAAAAAGAAATTGTACTTCAAAGTTAATGACTGTTAGAACGAACTCTATCAAGTCAAAATGTTTATATTTTTCCTATCCAAACTGTAATAATTTCATAACTGTACCTTTGTTACAATATAATAATTAGTTTCAAAATTTCTTTATTTTTTTTCCTTTATAAAATTATTTGAAATCTTTTCGACATTTTAGAGAATCTCAATGAGACTGCATTTATACTGAAATTATGGTAAGTTCGATTTGAATACTACATATATATATATATATATACCCACATAACACGAAAGGTTTTGAAATCTTTCAGCGAAAGTTTCGTAAAATATTTCCAAAAAATCGTTCAGAAACCTTGCAAGCATCATTCTAAAATATTTTGAAAAAGATTCATAAAAGATTTTACTAAAATATTTTACTGATTCAGTAATCTTTTGCAAGTCTCTGAACTTAGATATTTTCACCTTGTAGAAAGATTTTTTAGAAATCTTTTTGAAAGGTTTAAAACTTTTTAAAGAAATGTTTTAGAAAGTTTTTAGAAAGTTTTTATGTTATGTGGGTATACATATATATACGCATAAATATAATGATGGGATTATTAAGTCACATTAATGTCAAAGTATTGATTCATACTTTTATGTAAGAATATGATGGAATTATTACGTCATTTTTAAGTCAGAACATATGGCTTAATATTGAGGTCATAAATAAAGTCACCATTACGTCATGTTTACGAAAACATTTGAAGATGACTTTATGACGTACGTATGACATCATTTGAAGGTCTTGTGTTCACTGGGCAGATAGCCGCGGTGCGCGAGGGGTTAATGTACCATGTGGGGGAGTCGCGATCACGATAGGGTTCGGAGATCAAAATGATCTCCGCGCTCTTTTCGTCCGCCAGCTGTGGAAGTAAGGCGTGGGCCAGGCTACTCCTATTTAAGTTGGCTTGGAGAACCTTGGCCATAATCATTTCCGGTGTTACCCTGCTTTGTCCGTGCCTCCGTTAGAGCTCTCCTGAAAGAGGTGAAGGGCAGAGCCCGGCGCGTGCGACGCCCTCCCAGCTTCCTCTGATGAACAGAGAAAGCAGGAGGGGGCGCCTTAGCAGGCCCTAGCCTCGTGTCCCTTTTTTCCGCATTTCCGGCATGCGTCACTTCGGTCGGGTCCCTTGCATCCCGCACGAAAATGTCCGTATCCGAGGCACCTATGGCATCTGGGTACCTTCACCCGAACCCTAACCCGGCAACTTATAAATCCCACCCTTATACGGCCGGCTTGTAGAAGACGGATGGCGTCCAGCCTGGTCATCTCGCAGACAGCCAGTCTCTGTCTTCTTAACCGCAGGGAGGGTCGAGGGTTTATTTTCTCCTTTGCCCCTACCCCTCCGCGTTACTGTGGCCCAGGTCTCTTCCTGGGAGAGCTCTGAGCCGGACCCCAGTCTATCGGCCGGGGGCGCCGCATCTTCCGTGACCTTGATTACTGGGGTTCTGCTATTGGCCACCCTCTTCTTACTGGTCCCGTCTGCGGCCTCTGGGCTGTCCCTCGTCCTCTTAACTGGCCGAGGCTGTTTGGTAGCTTTCCCCCTTGCCTTGCCTCATCTCTTACATTTTGAAGGTCCTCGATGTGGGCCTGGAGACGTTTCATGCCCTCGGTGACCTTCCTCGAGATCACTTTCTGGGAACTGGCCGCCTCCTCCATAGTCGTAATCTCGCGCATCATCTTTTGTGTGATCTGGTCAATCTTGATTAGTATCAGTTCCGTGGTGTCTGCTGTAGCGGCCGTCCCTGCCGCCATCTCCACTCTCTCCTCTAGGTCGCTCCCGCCGCTGGTGAAGCTGTGGTAGCAGGAGGTGCTATCCACTCTGCTGCGTGGTTTCAGCATGTTATTTTTGTTATTGTTTTGATTTATATCCATTTTGTAAATTGTTATTTGTAAAGACGGTTCGCCCATCATGGGAGCCACACCGCGGTGTGGCTGCTATCCCCGCCTCGGAAAAACCCTAGTTAAGGATGCCGAAGCCGAGAAGCGGTTTATCAGGTGGTCAGCACTATCGGCATCAGATGACTCTATCAAAAAGGTTACGGAGTAGGCCCGCGCCATATTTTAGCAAAAGTTTTAACATCACCCCTATCGAATGAGCGATACCGGATCCGAAGCGATACCAGACCCAGACCTCAGGCTAGACGATGTGCGATTTGCCCTACGCAGCTTCGGGTATAAGGAAATACTGACCAGGTAATCCTTCACACCTGCGCCCGACCTGCTCAGCTTCAACCCACCCATTGGCTCCAGTTGGTGACACGGAGCGGTTTTCCCACTTTAAACATGCGTTTTCGCGTGATCACAACCCGTTGGGAGGAGTCCCAGCGAGCTGGGACCACGCTACTAGCGCAGAGGTTAGGTACAGACATCACGTGTCACCCCGGTCGAGGTGTTTACTACTCACCCCTTGGTTAGTCTGAGGGGAATATCCACCGAACCACGGCCGCAGCCCATTCACACTTCCAATTCACTCGCAACTCCATGTGGCGTCTCCGTGTCTGTCTGCTAGTGAGCATTTGGGTTCTTGCCAGTGAATTTTACTCGATCGTAAAAACCTTTTCGATTTTTATTAAATTTCGTGTTTGAGATTTTCCTTTGTCTATCCCCAGACAAAATTCTGTAATAGTTTTTCTAACGTTTGATTTAAGCTGAGTCGTTAAATTTAAATTCAGTGTTTGTTTGTTGTATTTACAGTTTCTTTTAGGTAAACATTGTTTAACTGTAAGCCTTGTTCTTCATCTATTTATGTATTTACTTATGATATGTCCTCTGTGACGTTGACATAGTTTAAGGTATTTATATTCTCTTTGTGTAAATTTAACGGTTGGTCGTTAACGGTTATTTCAAAAAATTTCTATCCATCAGGTGTAGTTATTGAAATTATGCATATAATATCTGATTTTTTCATCTGCTTTTGGTTTTCACCGCCGACTTAAATCTTTACATATTTTGTAAAATATTTGCAGAAGATATTGTATTTTAATGAGTTTCCATTTGGTGGTTAGAATCTTTGATACGTTATCTTTTCAAATAAAGACAAAGCGTTACACGTTGTGTAACATTAATTTTGCGTGGGGATGATGTTTAGTTTTCAATTTTTTCACATTTCTTTTTACGTGCCGGTACTCGTTTCTTTGGCAGCAAGTTACGTATTAATTCTCGAATAACTTTGACGGGGAGTACGAAGTTTTCGACTCGACGACAAAGGAGCGTGTTTACGCTTCGGCGGTTGCGCACGTACTCCGACAACACTGTAGAATACATTAGAAACAGCAAACAAACTCCATTCAAAAGCAAGTAAATTACTGTCACATTTTTATTTTCCTTCTTCATAAAATATATTCGATTCATTAAGATTAAGATATGTATATTAAATTTGATTTTTATGTTTTTATAAAAAATATACAAAAATTTGTTTTTTATCCGTGCGTGCTCTTATGCGTACACACCTTTATTCATTAATATATATTTCAAGTGAAATAGCGCCTTCGAATCCAGTAGAAGTTCGCAATTTCCAATATAATTATTCATTCATTCATCGTTCTTTAAGAAATTTCATACCAAGCTTTCAATCGATACATAAATAACTTAATTACTAATATCAACGGTAGAAACGTATACATTCATAAAATAGTTATTTTTTAACCGCGTGGAAATCGCTTTATTCTCGGACAAGAAACGATCGTATTTTCGGCAGCTCCGCCGCTACGCCACATTCGTTTGTTTGAACGGTCGATGAGAAGACGGAGACGCTGTGACGTCATAATCGTATACCCTTCCATCGGCCTACAGCTAATGACACTCGTTTACCCCCTCCATCGGTCTGCCACTAGTAATAGACGAATATCTCTTCCAACGATCTACAGCGTCAGGGCCGCACCGCGTGATCAAGAACTTAACGCGCGGTAGTTCATTCATATAGAGGGGATTTTTATATACCGCCACAAATTGATTTGAGTAACTTTTTAAGAATGGAATAATTAATAACGGTTCGTAATGGCTTCACAAAAACAGCTTTAACAAAAACGGCATGTTTTAGAATCGGGTTTAACACACGTCGAAAATCTAATCCAAGAAGGAAATCTAAGTACACAGGAATTAAGAAAGCGTTACGAACGACTTACTCAGCTAGTACAGAAATATGAAACATTGTATGAAAAGTGTGTCACCACTAACAGCGAAGTAGGAGGAGTCGACAGTTTAAATCCGATTATAGAGAGATATTTCGCGATCGGAGACAAAATCGATTCGGGCGATACGGCCGCGGTTAATAATACGAGTGGCTCTCACAAAGCCGACGGTACTGCAAATACCCGCGATCAGCAAATACGATTACGCCGCATCGAGTTTACGAAATTCGATGGAGACATTGGAAAGTGGATCCAATTCAAGGCGACTTTCTTAACGCTGGTGGACGCGCGCACCGACATATTAGATTTAGAGAAACATATATACCTCAGAGAGTCTCTTACCGGTAGGGTGCTTCAGACGGTCGCGACATACCCACCGACCGGGCAGAATTATAAAAACGCGTGGGAAATTTTATTGAAAACTTTCGACCGGCGATGCATACTTCTGGCACGGGCCATCGACACCTTCATAGATACTCTACGGCCGAGAAACATGTCAATAGAAGAGATGACGCGGCTTGCGAGTGACTTACGGGCCCATGCAGATACCATTGTTTCTTTCAATACACCACATGCACTAATGGTCCGCCTTGGCGAACGTATCCTACCCCGCGAACTTCGACAAGAATGGGATAAACAGTTAGATGCGGAAAATTATCCGACCATGAATCAACTTTGCGACTTTTTGAATGAGTACACACTCCGTGGCGTTGCGTCGCCGAGTATTCCATCACATCGAGAAACAAACTACACGCAAAATGTAGACATACTGAGACGATGACTTTACGACCACGAAAGCGACAAGAGACACATATAACGCGTACGTTTATTACTCGGACCTTAACTAATTGTATTCTTTGCAAACGAGATAAACATTTTTTACACCAATGCCCCCGATACTATAACCTGACGAAACGAGACAGACTGGCGATATTCAAACGTTATGTAGTATGTAAAAATTGCTTACGGAAGCATCGAGACCCATGTAAGAGTTCACATTGTCAAATCTGCAGCCGATCCAATCATACGTCATTACATATAGACAATGACGAGCATGAGATCACGAAACAGGAGAGCCACACCCCCGCGAGGACGGAGACCGCGTCGACATCTCAAACGAACTCATCACTACACGACTAACACCGATCCTTCATGTCAATTCGCATGGTGTACCGAATCAATTCCTTATGAGCGCCATGTATCGTGTTAGAAAAGGTGAAACGGGACCTTTGAACAATTTCGGGCATCCTTAGATACATGCGTCGCCGCACACTTCAATACCGAAAATGTCACGAGAGAGTTACGCTTACAGATTAAACCATATTCGATTTCCACTTACGCTATCAACGATACCAGAACTCGATTGATAAGCGTCAACGAGATAACCATTTAATCGCTAAACAATAAATATAGTCGAACTTTTCGTTACTCATGGTCCCCAAGATAACACGATCGAAATCAGTAAACAAATTAGAAAGCGAAATTCATTATGCTAAAATGCGAGACGATACGAATCGGGAAGATACATGGTGCGTATACCCTTTCGTGAAGAAGGACACGTTCACAGTCACCTTAGTATAGCCTCACGCCGATTCTACAATTTCTGGAAGAAATTACACGCGAATACCGAACTCCAGAAGGAATATGAACGGATCATACGGGAATATATCGATTTAAGACATATGTCGAATCTTAAAGACGAACTTACGGGAGGCTGTTATCTGCCCCTTCACGCGGTCATTAAATCAGCCAGCATGACAACAAAGGTATGGGTCGTATTCGACACCTCCGCGAAAAAAATGATCGGATGCTCTTCTCGACAACACTTTGTTAGCAGAACTTACAATTCAAGATACTCTAGTAAAACAATTGTTACGATTCCGAACGTATCAGTACGTACTGAACGCGGATATCGAGAAAATTTATCGACATACATGAATTCATCCAGACGATCGCCAATATCAACAGATATTTAGTGACATAACGAATGGATTCGCGCGTTCGAACTTAACACGGTGACACTCGGAATAACCTTAGCACCTTTTCTTGCTATACGAACCTTAAAACAACTCGCGAAAGATGAAGGCGCGAATTATCCGCTTGGAGCCGAAATACTAAACCGTGATCTATACGTTGAAGACCTTATTACGGGAGCGGATAATATCGAAACCCTCAGAAGGATACGCGATCAAACCATCGAAATATTGAAACGAGGCGGGTTTAACATACGACAACGGGCGTCTAACTTTCGACCGGTGCTCGAAAATTTAGACATAAAGAACGTCGACGTCGAACTCTGCTTTGGGGAAAATCCTGTTTTAACACGTTGCCGCACACTTTTATTTGACGATCGTGCTTAGAAATACGAAGATCGGACGGTTATAGCCGTCATTTGCGGCAATGGGTTAAAGACGCTCGGTATTTCATGAAACGCCCATCGTGATTATCTAATCGATTCCGTCGCGCCCGTAGACACTCGCGAAAGAATTACCAAACGACGAATTCTATCCGAAGTAGCAAAGAGCTTCGATCCACTCGGACTGTTAGCACCCGTCATTTTAACAGCCAAAGTCTTCATCCAAGACGGCTGGAAAACACACGTCAACTGGGACGAATCGGTGCCCAGCACATTACATGCCTCTTGGATAACGTTCGCGGAACAATTGACATTAATTGATAATTTAACGATCGAAAGATGCATTATACTTGATAATCCGATTGACGTGCAATTGTACGGTTTCTGCGACGCGAGTCAATCTGGTTACGGCGGCTGCTTATATGTAAGATCGCGAGATAAATTCGGTAACACACGCGTACGTCTACTTTGCGCTAAAGCTTCCGCGCGATTTCCTGAAGAACGATGCATGGTTCCACGGACCGCTCTGGCTCGAGCGACCGGAGGCCGAGTGGCCCATCCCGACCGAAAGGGAAATTCTCGAATTGCCGAACATAAAGAGATTATCGGTATTAACGACGCGAATTGAATCAGGAGGCATATTTCAGCGATTCTCTAGTTACACGCGGTTATTAAAAATGGCAGCTCAATGCCGGAGATGGCTTAAGACTTACCCATACAGGGGAGAAGTGTCGACCGCGGAAATAACAGAAACGGAACGACGCGTTTTAAAAATCGCGCAAGACGAACAATTTCACGCCGAGAGAGAAAGGTTAAAAACAGCGGGGGGAGTCAAGAGCACAAGGCTCGCCGCGTTAAATCCGATCCTTGACGAAGAAGGTTTAATTCGAATTGGGGGTCGACTTCGAAACGCAAATTTAAGTTTCCACGAGAAATATCCGATGTTATTGCGTGGGTGGTGCTCACACCACCACGTCACCGATCTCATTATCCGAAAACTCCATGAACAAATCTTTCACACCGGTATACAGACTACCCTCTATGCCCCTCGACAACATTTTTGGCTCCTCGACGGCAAGAATCAGGTGCGAAGAATCGTACGTTATTGCATACGTTGCATCCGATTCCGTGCATCCGGCATCCAGTATAAAATGGGGGATTTACCAAGCTGGCGAGTGCAGAAAGCCACTGCATTCTCCCACGTCGGAGTAGATTTCTTCGGTCCAATCTACGCGAAAGAAAAGAAGCACTGTAATAAAGATCGCGTTAAAATATACGGGTGTATCTTCATCTGCATGACTATCAAGGCTGTACACATCGAATTAGTCAGCGATCTGACTACAGATGCTTTTTTGGCCGCTTTCAGGCGTTTTATGAGTCGAAGAGCTGTTCCAACTCACATTTATTTTGATAACGGAACAAACTTCGTCGGGGTTAATAATTAGTTAACGGAATTATACGCCTTGATTGAGTCGGACGAATATAAAACAAAGGTCCATGATTTCGCAATAGATCGTAAAATCTCATGACATTTCAATCATCCCCTATTACTGATCGCTATACTTGAGGAGTGCGAGAGATGAGATCTTTCCATTATATATATTTCACATCGACGGTATTTTCCCGCGTGGTAACACCACGTGGGGCACTCTTATTGTATATTCAAATATCATCCAGGGTTTTTATGCCACAAGGCTTTTCCCTGACGAGCCAATAAAGCTTCGCATCTTTTATTGGCTCAATCACGTATTTTATTTTACACCTTAACCTAACTCTTTATTCTCCACTTCATAGCATATACCAAATTGCCAAAGGACTCTTAGTTGAGGAATTTAAGCCATAACAATATTTATTTAATATGTGTAACCGCGCAATGATGATAAGTTCGTGTGTGTGTATGTTAGTTATCAGAATACTTCCAGTAGATGATGATATTATGTGTGTGATGATCATTCTTGTTTGAGAGGAGGAGATTTATGTGCCGTCGGCAAGTATAATAGTGAATTGTGTTGTTTTCTACATGTTGTACAACAACCACCTTTGCATTGCATTGTTTTGTGTCCCGTTCGTAGACAATGGAGACAAATATTTGCTTGTCTTGCCGCGTTTATCCTCTTCTTAATTATTAATTATTATTATTATATAATATATATAATATATATAATTATATATTATATAATTATTAAAATAATTAATAAATTTTTCACATTTGAAAATTCGATGTTGAGCTTTGCAAACAGGATATGGTTTGATATTATCTGTTACAAATACTTGCGTTATTGGTGTCATCCTTGAAGATTCATATCCTGTTGGAGATTCTATGGTTAAAGCGCGTGATTCTAATGATCTTTGTATATGTCCTAACGCTATCACTCGTTCGTTATCATAGTTTACTTTCAAGACATTTCATGCTTCTTTGTAATTCTCATCGATGATATCAAATGAATCAATAAGCTTTGATGCACTTTCAATTAAAGCTGAGCGTAAGCACTGGAGCTTTTGCGCGTTTGACAAGCCTTGATGCTGATGTTTAATGGTCTTGAATGCATTTTCGAAAGTTCGCCAATGCTCGTGCTTTCCGTCAAATTTGGGAAGGTCTACCTTTGGTAATCTTAAGGTTGCAGTGTTATTGCTCACGTGGCGTAACCATATGCTACGTATCTGTATATGGTGTTAACCGATTCCTGGCATCTGCCAGTGCATCATAGAAATGGTCTAGTATTTCTAATCGTGTAGAAAGGTAATCTACTGTGGGTTCTAACTTTTCCAATTGAGTTTGTATGTCCTCAAATAAAATAAATGCTTCTTCTAATTTTTCAACACGAATCGCTAATGCCGTCTTATTGTCATGTTCCCCGAATTTATCGACAAATTTCTTAAAATGTGTTAGTTTTGCCTTTAAAACACCACGTCGATAAATTAACTCGGAAAGTTATTTTGCATTTTCATTAGCCATGATTTATGTAGGTAAATAGAATAGAATAGGAAAAGGATAGACTTAATAATTCTTTAGTATAACGAGCTTACCTTGATTGATTTACAAAGGATGATCTTGTGTAAAGAGATGTGGTCAATGTTGCCAATTTCTTCGTTGTTGTGGACCACATGTTGGATGACTGATCTGTCCGTACCTTGCTTTATGTTCACTCTTCACTTCACTCTTTACTTAATGTCTAATTATCTATGAATATGATCGCGCACTTGCGATACAGTAGATATATCCGATTGATATATCCGGCTCGAAGGACCAAAAATGATCGCGCGCACTATATATTATGCTGACGCGAATCCGTTTCAAAACTAACGTACAGGTTTTAAGTTGCAATTATAAGCGAGTTTGTACGGAAGGTCTCACGACGGTAAATTAATACAGTGTGAGTGGTTTTGTAGTATACTAAAGGCACTTCTTTAGTCAACAATGATTTATTAACTTGAGTCTTCGCGATTATGTTACAATTGTTCGATGTGGACTGTATAAATGTATGATGTATAATAGACAATGTGTATTACAGGCAAGAGTACTTAATGGACAGAACCCTCCTTACATTATTTCACGGGTTTTTATACATAAGTTAGTTACACCCCTTTGGAGAGGGAAGAACTTAAATGGAACTTATTGGCCAATAGTAGGAGGGTCCACCTACCAGGATCTCCCGATGGAAAATCTTATGTTTTTGGGAAAGGGAAACAATGCATAAAGAAACGTGATCTAGAATATCGGAATGTTATTTCTTTTTATGGTATCGTACGTGCTTAGATATGAATCAGAAACCTTCAAAGGGCCCGACACTGTATAAAGGGTTTTCATCGCACCATATGTTTTTTGATCATTGAGATAGTTTGGGAAATTATGACCCTTTGGAATTTCTTAATATTTAGGTAAACAATAACTTATATCTGCTACCTATCGTATTTCATGATATTTTATTTCATAGGCTTATCACAGGATCTGTTTCACAGAAATTGAATATTATAAAAAATAACAAATATAAAGTTTATCGTCTACAAAAGATTTGTGGTACTGAACATTTTCCAAGATTTTAGCTTCAAATTTTGTCAAAACGAATATTTTTTTTATGATACAGTAAAGTTACACAAAAAATTTTGATATTTTCGAAAAGTACACACTTTTTTCAACGTATGGGTGTAATTTTATTGATTTTGAATCTCTAGAATTTTTTTATAGTGAAAAAACGAAATTTTTCCATGCATTTTTTAACAAAATTTGTTAAAACGAAAATTTTTTATACGATGCAGTAAAGTTACAGAAAAACTTTTAATATTTTCGAAAAGTACACAATTTTTTGAAGATATGAGTATAATTTTATCGATTTTGAACAAAATAAATTAATTTTGTTAAAGAATTAAAAAAAAAAAGTGCGATTTAGCGACAAGCCTACAGAATAATAATCCGCTTGAATTTTTGGTTTCAGAATTTTTCCTTTTTTTTCGAGGACTCCACTTTGACTTAGAAAATCATAAACAATTTTATATAAAATGAAATCAAAAAAATTTTTTTGTACACTTTAAGACAATAATAAAAAGATATCTAAATTTCAAAACAATCACATTTTATTTTCATGTATAGAAAACGTCGAAATTTTGGGCGTTACTCCGAGCTTATACCTTAAGTCTCACAATTAGTTAGTTAACTCGAGCCAGTGCTGTCAGATCGTGGGTAAATCTTACCCTCTCCCAGTGCCACTGGGATTGCACACAATGAAAGTTTTCCATGTCCGTGTGTTGGGATGTCGAAAGAAGTCGAGTGTAACCGAAGTTGGCGGGCACGCCGGAGTGGCATACTATGAAAGCGACTCGTGTCGTCCGAACACATGGACACGAGTCGCTTTCATAGTGTGCCACTTCGTGGCCAACCGCCAACTTCGGTTACACTCGACTTCTTTCGACATCCCAAACACACGGACATGGAAAACTTTCATTGTGTGCAATCCCAGTGGCACAGGGAGAGGGTAAGATTTACCCACGATCTGACAGCACTGTCTGACAGCACTGATCCCAGAGACTTCAGCATGTCTGATCGACACAGGACCGTAAAAATTAGATGTGACACTCACTTCTGATTTCCACATCTGTTGAGAATTTTTCGGATTGGATTTTCAAAATCTGCAAAAAAGTACCAACTTTTTTAAACTTGATGACCTTTTTTTTTTAGTCTTCTGTCTTCTGTCGTAGGGCTGTCGTAGGGGTGATCAACCTGCCGAGTCGATGTTTTTCGAGATCTCGAATAAAAATCGATATTCAACTTACCTTTTTGCAAAATTTGATGAGTAAAAAAGAAAAAACTAAACTGTGATCTTATAATTTATTGTATATGTGACTTGTGACTGTGTGACAGCAGTGAGATGGGGGAAATAGGAGGCGCTGGACGCTGAGCAAGCGAGCGAAGCAAACAAAACAAAAACAACTTCGAGACATATCGATAAAATATCGAATTATCGTAATATCGATAATTATCGTACGAATGGGATCACTGTCAGTATCATGTTGAGCCAAAATTGTTCCTTAAGGGGTTTAGGGATCCTAAGGGGTTAAACATTTGTCCCCATCTAAACAGAAAAGCACGTACTACGTATGTTTAAATTTAAAGCACTGCCGCTAGGTGATGCCAAGTGTTTTTTTACTGCTTTGTTGATTGCACTTGGGCAAATTAAACATGGCCACCTGTCTATTTTGCAACCTGTGGATTGTGTAAACTATCTAGAATACTAATTGTAAGTAATGCAATATTCGCGTGAATAATGTTTTATGAAAAAATAGTTATCTTTTATTATGTACACTAAAAAGTTTTGAATCGATAATTTAAAGTGTATAAAATTTCCGAGAATGCAATACTTGTAAATTGCACATCTTTGTCATTTCTATGAAAACTTTACCTTAAGATTAATTATACCTAATGTTAACAAATTTTAATCAGGCTTATAATAAATTAAAATTCATTCTTTTTCTACGCTTCGAATTCCTTGAGTTGTTCGAAATTAAGCACCTTAAATTCTATTTATTGTAAATATTATTCCCGTTATACACGTGCTCAACGTTTCGAAAGTCATATAAACAACATTAAACAAAAGTATTTTCATAAAGGACAATGTTTTAACTTAATAATAATTTTTATGATTATAATTGAAATGATGAACCAATTATAATTATCACGGTAACGATTACCAACTTGAATAAGTTAAATCTATGTTGTGTCAAATATGTATGCTCTTTAGAAAAGTATAGAGATCTGTGTTATATATTCCTAATAAGTACGACATTTTAACGGTCCATTTTCCGCATTTGAAAGTCGTCTCTGTGTATATATGTACATAGTGTTAATATTCTACTTTATAACCAATAGATATATATTTTAACTATGTATATATTACATTATTTTTCATATTTTGTTCGATTAGACAATAACAAAGTTAAACAAGAAGAGTGAAAAGAATATAAGTAACATAAAGAAGATAAGCGAAATATTCTTAATCTTAATTTATATTTACGTGAACCTGAGTTTAAATAATAACGATATGGAGAATAATACCCGTAATACAAAATTCCATTTAAAAGTAATAGAAATAACAGAAGAAAATGCTCTCCTCCGAGAAGAAATGGCCAAATTAGACGATAGAAATTTATTTTTGGAAAGACAACAAAAATATTTGAAACGTCAATTGTATGTATTTAATAACATATTTTTTTATACTTATCATGTATTAAAAAGGGTTTCTAAAGCCACATAATTATCTAATTATCTAACAAAATTAATTGAATAGGATGCCTAATATACTTTGTACAGAAGTCTGAAGTCTGACAAGGGCTGGTCTTTTTTTCATCCTATCGTTTTTCCTACTCACTCTTACGCATATTTTGAAAAACGGTCTACGTATATGTTACCATTAAAGCGTGAAATCCTACATTTCGTAGGATAATTTTGTAATTTTTAAATTTTTCATGAAATATTCAAAGAGGCCGTTAAAGTATAAAATGAGCTAGAATTGTATACTTAAACTAGTTATTCTATGAAATAACGAAGTGCAATTGGTTGAAGCTTGAAATACAAATTTAATGTCAAGTATAGAAAAATATTCTTCAATTTTGTTCCACACGCTTTAACGATGATATATATAGAGATGTGATCTTTATTCATTTATCTCATTCTGAGGATCATTAAGTTTTATTCGTCAATTATTTCGCAGAGAACGAATCCACGAGAATTATAGTGAACTACAACGAGAATATGATGAACAAAAAGATACATTGGATGAAGTGAAAAGAAAAGAAAAAGAGGCCAATATAGCCCTGAAGAAGTCCTTACAAGAGCAACGAATATTACTTAAGAGATTAGAGACGGCCGAATTAGAGGTTGTAATGGATATGATCGTTTCTGTAGACGAGAAAAATCTTATGAATTCATAATTAGAATTTTTCGTGCACTTGCAATTAGGTGCTACAAATTACAAATCTAAAGGATAAATTAAAGGAAGTTACGAATGAAAGAGTCGAGTCTATGAAGATGAATGCTGAATTAGTCGAAAAATTAGAGAAAAATCATATCGAGTACGAATCGTTGCTTATATCAATTGCAAACTTGAAAAAGGCAAATGATAATCTTCGAAATAATTATGAAGCTCGCGAAAATGTAATTAAAGTAAGCCGATCTATACTTTTCTCATTTGAGATTAATGCTTTACTAAATAATATCTAAATTATTAAATTAAAAGATAATATCTATACCTATATTGCAGATGCTACGTGAAAATAATCAACAACTAGAAGAGGAAAATACGGAATTAAAATTATTACGAAGCGTGGATACCCATACTTCTATTGACCGAGTGAGTTCAATTTTCTCTTTCATTAATCGAATTCCGCATAAATATGTAAAAATCTTGAATTTTATTGACAGCCCTCTTAGTACTATCTGATGCAAAAGGATCTTAATAAGGTGTACATGTGTTGTTTGAGTAATAAATTATCTCTTTCAACCTATCTAAATGTTAGATACAATATATTTTACTATCCTTTTAATTATTTTGTAAATTTTTCATTGTTATCTTGTAATTTTATATTCTTTCCTAACTTCATTTAACTAACTCTATATTAATGGGTTTATTTCGTAAAATAAATAAATAATAATAATTTTCTGAATTAATTTATAGCTCTCACATTCCGACGAGGAATCATATTGCACGATACACGATTCTCCCTACACTATATTTAACGATTCAAACCATCAAGATTCCCTCTATGACGAATTGAAAGCATCTGTAAGTAGAAAAGCTTTATTTTCTATTATATTATAGAAAAAAAAATAAAGAGAAAAAAGAAGATAAAATCAAAGATATCAATATAAATGCTTAAACGAACAATTTTTCACGTTATTAATGGGTGCGCATGTGCGTTTGTTCTTTAGGGTTTTGCGAATATATGCAGCTGGAATGATACGATAAGTCGCGAATTGAAAAAGGAAGTGCAATGGTACGAATTAGAAATTCATAAACTTATACAACAAACCGAAAGGTGAATATATTCATTCATTTCAACTAATGTTTTATGCACGATATCAAGGCGAATAATTAAAATACCGGGATATATATATATATATATTTTGCTTTCTGATTTATTCAAGTATTTTCCAACAAACGTTGGTATTGACACGAAACGAGAAATGTGTTAATGTTAAGCACAATGTAATTGAGAGCTCTGAAAAGTTGAACAATTTGGAGATACTTAGACAAAGAATACAAATTCTACTGGATACGGTTAGTCACGTAAAGCAAGCAAATAGGAAATTAAATCATTATTAAAATAAAAATTGAATTTAATAGGTAAACGCAAAGCCCCCAGAAGCAGGCTTAGAAACCGATATTCAAATACAAACACAAAACTCTAGATCAAGAATAAATGTGTGCGATTTGTCTACTTTCAACTCTAACGAAGATCATGTGGAATATTTGTAAGTAAATTAATTACACAATAATATGTTTAAAAAAAAGAAAAAAGTAAAAGGTCTTAGAAATTACATCTTCTAATCGTTTAATTTTAGTTCAAAAAAAGATCAAATAATTACGTCTTACGACAATATCTCGAATGAAAAGCAAGAACCTAAAGTAATAATGGTGCCGGAAACTAGCACTGTCAATCCAATCATACAAACATTCCATCAAAATGTTCGACCTGTTACCAATTCGCACCCAAGTCCAACCAAAAAATCAATAAAAAACGTCAGGTTAATGCAACAAAACAGCTTAAGCTTTCTATCATATATCTACCTAATATATACATATTTATTTCGTTTAATTATTAATTATCCATTATTATTTATCTTGTAGTTTAATTTCATTGGAAAAAAGAACGATTCCATACACATCAACGAAGTGTCAGGATACCACTAACGATGCTTCCAAAATAAAATACGATACTTTTTGCCACAGTAATGGAAATAGTACGAAGGAAAATGAAGAACTACAATTTATGGATCATTTATCCTTACCAATAAACTTTCCAACTACATTCCAACCAGTTACTATTAAATGTAATTTATTTCTTTATATATACACGTATATATGTTACGAGCACTCTATAGAATGCCCATGCGAGGAGATTCTATAAAATGTTCAAAGACTTTCGATCAATCTTTAAAATGTGTTTCAATTGGCTATGTTTAGAGTACGACGGGGGGAGCCAGTCATTTTTAAATTTCCATGGTTTGTTTCACTTATGATAGCTTCAGATTTTTTTTGCGCATTTTATAGAATAAAACATTGCCCGTAATATATATATATATATATATATATATAAATAAAATATAAATAAATGAATACTAAAAGGACTATCGTTTTAGGCAATCGTAAATCAAAGTCCGAATCTAATCTACTTCCTACAAAGAAAACTTTATCTTCTCGTTCGCTTAATGTTATTATTCCATTATCAGGAACGGAGAAAATGAATGAGACTATTGAAATAAGAAAATCTTTCGACAACTCAACTTGTGAAGAAACAAAAACAGAAAACAAATTTCAGAGAGAATTTAAAGAAAAGAATGTGGAAAATGTAACAAACTCTTATGAATACAAATTCGGAGGTACTTATAGGTCTTTGAATGATAGTAGTGATTCTTCGGTTAGTTCATCATCTCTTCGATCTGAAAACCTACTCTTTGAAGATTTTTCTCTAGACGGATTAGAACAATGTCTATATGAATTAGAACGTCCTGTCCTGATGGCTCCTATGAAATTGAAATTACCGTTAAATAAAGTTACATCATTGAGCAAAGAGCCATATCTTACAGAAGGAAATTTCAATGCAGCGAGTAATAATACATTGATTGATAATACGAAAAGTGAATGTAATCATGAACCAAAACAAGATGAAATGACGACAAATTTCGAAGAAGGCAGTTTAATTAAGAGAAATTGTAATATTGTAAGCCCTGATAATTATCTAAACAATATCGATAAGGAAATCTATTCGATCAATGGTGAAACGTATTTAATAGATAAATCAACACCAAATCGTTACTATAGGACATCTATGAACTTTAGTAATTTTTCTAATATTGATCAAGAAAATAATACGGAAATCCATGTACCTGCTGCATACTCAACACCGATGCGCATCGATTCGAAAGATAAAAGTAAGGTTCATAGATGCGATATACATTTCTATAATTACTATAGAGTAGTTTATTATTATTATATGTGAACAACTAAATTCTATTTATATATTACGTTTCCGCCATATAGATTTTTTCAAAATGAAATATAGAAATGATCAAAATGATATAAACGAGTCGCTCGTACAGCAATTTGCCAATTTAAAAATGTCCAAGACAAAAATACCTATATTTAGGATATACGAAGATCCTTTGAAGAAGATGAGAATAGGAAACGAATGGATAAAAAACGTCGACACTGAAAATAAAAACAATAAACTTTCGATTTCGCTTAGTAATTTAGAAAATGTTGTGTATACGAAAAGGAAGGAGAATAACTCTGAGTATTCCGTAACTAAAGTAGCACAGAAAAATAATACGGAAAAAGGTATTAATATTGCAAATAAAAGCGAAAAAGAAATCGTGTCAACGTCGTTGGATGGTGAAAATCAAACGTATGATAGCAAAGAGTTGGTCAAATTTGTGTGTTTTTATCTTATAATATATATTGTATAATATAAATATATTAATCAAATTTAAACTATTATTTCAGAAATTTTCATAAATTACAAGATTGTAAATTCGATCGTTTTAACTTGACTAAGTTGAATATTCAGAATGACGAAGTAATTGTCAAAGAAACAGAATTACGGTAATATGCAAGTGATTATAGAGAAAAAGAATATTTTTCATAATATTTTTCATCCTTATCTTTTTTCTTTATTTTTTATTTTTTTCTAGTATTTGTCTAATTCATTATTTGAAAAACATTTTGATCTCACCATCGTGGCGTGTGCTCATTTTCTATTTACTGGTATTTCTTTTTGGATTCTATGCAGTGAGTGGTTTTTTATCAACGAGTATAAACGTTGGATCACCGTACAAATGGTGGTCGTTAGAAGAAATACTTAATGAATATTTTCCAATCGTAAACACGAGATTTCCGCCATTGTTATGAATATAAATATATTAAATCGATTTATATGTATATATATACTTATATATTCATATCAGCGGATATATGTAGTGTAAATATGCATTTAAACATAATAATTACATGTCACATAGGTATACATTGTATTATATTTAACACGGACGTTTGACTGCTACGTTGTTCGAATTCCAGAGACGTTTGTTTGTTTACTAATATTTGTCTACTACTTATGAAAGATCTTTCTAGGTATTTGAAAAGATATTAAAACAATGTCGTCGATTAAAATATTATTGACCCTTTTGTATATTTTGTGTGTATGTGTGTGTAATTAATAAAATATCCCATGAAAGCTCATTGTCGTCGTCGTCGTCGTCATTGTCGATCCGTTGGAATCGATCCTCGCGAAGTATCGATTATGCTTTTAGACGTTAACGCGAGGTGTTGCTGCAAAATATTTTGGAAAGATTGCAAAAATAAGCAAAAGAACTTTAAATATAAAAAGAAAAATTACACGTCAGATATGATAAATTTGACATTTTCACAAAATAATGTTTTCATATGGAACGCCTGCGGTAAAAACTTATTTTTTGTTATTATCGCTATGTTATTATGTTATAGGTTATAATATCTTAAATTACTTCATACATTTTATTTATTTATAACTGTGATGCCAAGTATAAAAGCTTCATTCAAATTGGAAAATAACGATTACAATAATATATTTTCTTTGTTTTCATTATCTTCCCTCTTCTCGTATTTTTAAAGATTGGTTAACACTGCGAAAGGAGCATAGGATAATTGGAGAATTAGTAGGTTGTCTTGCAAAATATCCTCGGCAAGAAGTACTTTCAGGTCTTCCATTGCTTTTATTTCCGGAAGAAGTTTCCCTTTTATTAGAAAAAGGAATTGCTCGTGTTGTTAAATATTCACACTTACAATACCCACCAAGTGAATCTTTAAAAGAAACTTTTGACCAATATAGGGAGATATTGTTTAAAGAACAAGAAAAGTGCTTAAAAGAAGAAAAAGAAAAACAGGTATTTTTCAAACTATATAAGCTTATAATGAATCTTTAAATATAATTATTAAATTATTATAGATTGAAGCAATGATGGATAAAATTGTGGAAGGAAAAAAACGAAAGATATTAGGTATGAAGACAAATAAAAAAAAACTACGAAAGCCTTTAGATAAAGATTCGCAGGAAGCGTTAAAAAATGTAAAATTAAATACTAAAGATCTCTTTGACGAACAAATGTCTAAATTACCTAAATTAGAAAAAAGTGAAGCACTTATACAGACACATACGGGTAGGTAATACAATGATATAATACAAAATGTTGACGGCATTGCATTTCGACCGTCGACCGATTTTTAATGCCAAATAAAAGTTGTCTTATAACTCTTAACTTTTTTTATTAGCATATCCACAATGGAATAAGGGTAACTTTGAAATAGTTCAATGGAAATATCCCAATACACCGCAAGAAAAACTTCGATATGAAACATTTAAAGACCTTTGGGAACGAGGATACTACATAACGACTGGAGAAAAATTTGGTGGTGATTTTTTATTATATCCAGGTATCTATTTATAGAGTTACTTTATGAAATGCGATAACTGCATTACCATTGAATCATTTATGAAGTGACTTTAAAGTGAAGAGACAATCTATAATTATTTCTATACATACGTGTATGTTCACAGGTGATCCTATTATGTTTCATTCTCAATTTATAATACAATGCAAAAACAGAAGCGAGGAAATACCAATTACAGAACTTGTTGGACAGTGTCGTACAGCAAGTCATGTTAGAAAAGTACAAGTATTTGCTACCTTTTCCGAAGATGGAAAAAGTGTAAAGTATCAATCATTTAAGTGGGCTGAAAACAATGGATTTGAAAACAGATAGCGAATGATTATGTAATAGTCTTAATTAATATTCATATTGTCATGTAAAGTAAATTTCTATACCTCCTAAACATCTGTTATTGTTGATTATTATTTTTAACTATGAAAAAATATGAAATAATTGCACTATTTACTTTAGATGTTTTCGCATTAAAATAAATGTTCTATAAAAATGACTCAACTAAATTCTATTAGTTTACGAATTCAAATAGTATTGATTAGTTTAAAACGATTGTGCTGAGGTTCGGGTATTACATTCACATGTTTCTTATAAATGGTTTGTCCTTCTCGATTTGCATAATTTAATCTCACCCAAGGATGATCCCAATTGAGATTAACCTTCTCGCAAGTTACCATCACGTTTCCTTTCTCCATAGCAAACAATGTTCCATTTTTTCCACAACCTACCTAAAGAAGAACATAATAAACATGGTACAATATTTGATCTATACTTTACAGTAAATAATTATAAAAAATAGTTTATTTACATTTAGCCCAGGATGAAATCTAGGTCTCAATTGAGTAGCGAGCATTTTTCCTGCCTGTACAAACTCACCATCGCTAACACGCAAACCTCTTAACTTTGGTCTTGTTTTAATAGTTTTATTTTTCGTACAGCTGCCTGCTTTCTTTGATGCATACCTGACACATTCTATTTAAAGAGAAAAAAAGAAATAAACAAAATGTCTTGGTTTTTCTGATCTTTTACTTCAGAATAAACATAACCTTAAGAAATTCACAACTTACCCCAATTAATAGCATTTGAATTTAATCCAAATTTGGTTACTTTTTGTGAAATGGATGAAATTATATTGGAAACAAGTGCCATTATAAATTTATATGACTATATTTGAAATGTACAGAATGCTTTATTTGTTATTTTTATATGACAATATGTATCAAAATAAATATGGATATATATATATACGTAACGCCATCTGTGTATTAGGATATAAGAATAAAAAAGAAATAATGTTACTCTACATCTGAAAGCTAGCATGTTTTATCATAAACTACAATAATTAATATATTAACTCTCAATATACATACATAACGATTGATTTAAACGATGGTTTACATAAATCGCTGCCAAACTTGGAATCGTTATTGGACGTAATGTGCTTTGAAGATAAATATATTTATCTAGTATGCTATAAGAGTCAACTTTGTTTGAAAAGAAACCATTCAGGTTCTGATTCCTCTGATCAGGAAGGAAACAATAATTAATAATGACAATAATGACTTAATATGCATGTATATATATATATATATATATATATATATATATATATATATCCAAAAATACAAATATTACACAATAATTATTACTAATAAAAGTATTAATTTTTATTTACATAATTACTGCGTAAAATAATTGATGATATTTATAACTTTTTTTTTTAGTACTAGAGAGAGTAATTAATTTCACCCTTCGTGGTGCCTTTTCCTTTTTAGATATTACAGAAGGTGTATCTATTTTAACAGATATATTACTTTTACTTGCTTTTGTGTCATTATCGCTTTCTTCATTAAAAACTAATTTAATATCTTCAGTTTCTTCCATAGTTTCATCATTTTGACTTTTGTATCGATCTTTGTGCTCCGATAAATTATTATCATTTTGTTCCATTTGCTCATTATTTTGATAACTAGTTTTTTTACATTTATCATCTAAACTGCGCTTTGTTATTTCTTTATTATATTTTATAACATCAACATCCATTGCATTATTATCTATATCGAGAATCAAAGTACTATCTTTCGTATCAATTTTAGTAGATTTCGTAATAGCTTCACTATTATTACTATTTCTAAGTTGAGATTGGGTCATTGTTGCACCTTTACTATCATCATACACATGGCCCAGTTCATTTTTGGAAAAATGTATTATCGAACAATAACCATCCGTAGAAGATACAACCAAGATATGTCCATCACTAGACCTATAAAGAAAAATTTGAAAAATTATATACATTTGTAATACTTGCGAACAACAATAATTTATATTCAATGATAAAATCTTTTACAGACCATGCAATGTCAGTCAATCTAGTGTAATGAATATTAGATATTACAGCTATTGGAGAAATTTGTTGAGTGTCGTAAATTAATATCGAATGTTGTGTTGCAACCGCAAATATTATTCTATAAGGTAATGCTATCATAGGAGTGGGTCCATCTTTTCTGAGTTCAAAATAAACAGGACAACATCGAATTGCTATTGTAGATTCATCCAAAGAAGGTAATATCATTATTGGTCTAAAAATAAATACAAATATTGTTATAATAGAGGATTGCGTTAGTGTTGCTTCTTTGGAAAATAACGCATATTTATGTATTCAAATACCAAAATACTCAACTCTTTTAAATTATGCCTTGAAAAGATAATCGTTGCATTTGATGTCTTTTCTATGGTATCTTGTGGTTCTATTATACCAGATGGAACAATTATTAATATTCCATCTATGGAGAAGGTTAGTCTTCTAAAAAATGATTTAAATGTATCGTCATAGAATAATCTAACTGTTTTGCCTCGTAAAGGATAATCAGGTGGTGTAGGAATATTAGACTTATGAACACGCTGTACCGTCTTTTTTGTAGAGATATCAACTAATCTGCACTGCCTAAAATAAATCAAATAATTCATTACAATTAATTGGTTGTAAAAATCATTGAAGGATTAAACTTAATGGGAAATATTATAACAGATTTGTAGATACCTATCGCTACTTATTGTACATATATATTGGTTACAAGGATCCCAGCTAACACCTTGCACAAATCCTTTTGAATCTGATAATATACCATTGCTACGACCTTTATTAATATCCCATAGAATTGCTGTGTTATCTACAGAACCAGATACTATGGAAGAAGAATCTGGCGACCAACAGATATCATAAACATCTTCTAAATGGCCTTTCAACACTTTCCACGAACTCCATTGTTCTTTATTCTCATTGTCATCGGGAGAGGTAAAAAAGTCACATTCCTCCTTCTGCTTCCATAAAATGATGATAGATTCTACAGAAATAAAAAACAAGTCCTTGTTTATTTTCTATAATTTCATTTCATTTCATTTTATTTCAATTTCTACTTGAATAATAGTATTTTAAAGAAGCAAAATACCATCGTCTGCTGAAGCAAGAATTTCTCTAGATGGTGAAAATCTGACAACATTTACTGCTTTTTGATGTCGTTCCAAATCTGCTACACATTTGATCGTTGTCGCACTATTTTCGCATGTCAAAACATGCCAAATCTAAATATAATTTTGTATATAACTCATTTTTATTATTCATCTAATCGTTTAATTTATCTAATTAATTTTTAATAATTTTACCAAAACATGGGAATCTGCTCCTCCAGTAGCTAGACGCCAAAACTTTTCACTTGTATTACTTTCATCACAGGGTTTATTTTGTATGTCGATGCTCAAAACTGGATCTCGATTATGCCAAGAAATTTCTGGAGTAGTACACTTCATCTCTTAAACGTTAATAATTCATTTAATCTCTAAAAAAACTTAAAAGCCCAAGGGTAACATTGATCTCTATAAAGGATTATACCGCCAAATCCAAAACACAAGGATTATATTAACTATCCAAGATAGGCAATGATATATTCAAAATAGAGACGCAAAAGGATTATGATCAAACCCCAGTGCTACCAATATCCGTTACAATTAACTCGAGACCCAATGTTCCTAGTACATTTATCTGTTCTATGTACATATATTTTCTATGAATTATTTTTATCAATCCAATTAATATTATCAAATACGCGTTAATTGATTAAGTTAAGCGATTAAGTTTATTATTAGATGTACATAATCATATTCATATACTACTAATTATATATTAGAGAAAAGATTGTCCAATTATATTAAAGAACAGTTAACACAATTAGGTCTTGACGATACTTTTGTCAAAACGTAATATAAAATTTAATACGTATTTACTACGTTATTAGGTCTCTGAATAAGAAGAAAACGAGCTACAATCTGTGAAAAAAAATGTTTACCTTTATAAAAAATGTTTCAAGGATAGAACAAGGATTTAAGGTTTATGGTACGTTGTTATGTTTTATAAATAAAGAATTTACTTCTTTTTAGCAAAATAGTAAAATCTTTAACATATACAAAAAATTAAATGATAAATCACATCGTTTCTGACTGCAGCAAAACTCAAAGCTCAAAGTTCAACATAAAGCATATTTATGGTTATAGCTATATGGTGTGTGTGTGTGTGTGTGTTGTGAAAATTTAAACATTTAAATGAATTTAATTATTGGGTATCTTTCTTTTTATAATCAAATACTCGTGAAATTATAATGATTAGATTGTCTTTACTAGACTTATTATTATAAAGTAATGAACTCTTATATGCTACAGGTTCTATCTACCCAAGATCCTGGGAAATCCAGATAAATAAAAATTATACAACAAAATATGATTCAAGTTCGAAAAACATAGTATTTGTGGACGGTGTACGTACACCTTTTCTTCAATCTGGAACACAATACAAAAATCTTTTGTCGTACGATCTTGCTAGACATTCTTTATTGTAAGTATTCTTATTTAACAATTAAAATACTTTTCCTTCTTTATTTGATTAATTTCTTTATTTTAGGAGTCTAAAAAGAAAGATAGGTTTTCCTAATGAAGCTATAGAATATATTTGTTATGGTACCGTAATGCAGGAAGTAAGAACATCAAATATTGGTCGTGAAGCAGCTTTAGGCGCTGGTTACAGCCAACATACACCAGCGCATACAATTACAATGGCTTGCATTAGCAGTAATCAAGCTATAACCACTGCTATGGGTTTAATTGCATGTGGTACTTATGACGTGATTGTGGCTGGAGGAGTTGAATTTATGTCAGATATACCGATAAGGCATAGTCGTCCTATGAGAAGCTTGATGTTACAAGCCAATAAAGCAAAGTCTATCGGACAAAAATTGTCGCTTTTAGGATCCATTAGGCCGTCACATTTTGTACCAGATGTTAGTTGCAATTATCTTCTTCCTTATATCCTTTTCGTAATTATACATAAAAATTTTCAAAATTATAAATCTATTTTCAGTTGCCAGCAGTGGCAGAATTTTCTAGCGGTGAAACAATGGGACATAGCGGAGACCGTTTAGCAGCAGCATTTGGAATAACACGAAAGGAAGAAGACGAATATGCATTGAGATCTCACACGTTAGCTGCGCAAGCACAGAGACAAGGATATCTTACAGATGTAGTACCTTTTAAAGGTATGTAAGAGAGAAAATAAAATTTTACTTTTATAACGTTAGTTCTATAGTTCCAGGCATAGAAGAAGTAGTAAGCAAAGATAACGGAATACGCGTCTCAACGCCAGAACAATTGGCAAAATTGAAACCAGCGTTTGTTAAACCATATGGGACTGTAACCGCAGCTAACTCATCCTTCTTAACTGATGGTGCATCTGCAGCTTTAATAACGACAGAAGAAAAAGCTCGTTTATTGGGTCTCAAGCCGAAAGCATATTTACGAAACTTTACTTATGTATCTCAAGATCCAGTCGATCAATTACTCTTAGGTCCTGCTTATGCCATTCCCAAGGTTTATAAATATATAATGTATGCATACAAAAAGACACCACATATAAAGACATATAACATTTACGAATTTACAGGTATTAGAAAAATCAAAGTTAAATGTAAAGGATATAGGTGTATGGGAAGTACACGAAGCATTCTCTGCACAAATATTAGCTAACCTTAAAGCTTTGGATTCCGATTGGTTCGCTCAACATTATTTAAAGAGAAGCGGAAAAGTAGGTGTTCCAGAGCTTCAAAAGTGGAATTCATGGGGTGGATCTCTTTCAATTGGTCATCCGTTTGCTGCTACAGGAATTCGTTTAGTCACTCATACTGCCAACAGGCTTATCAAAGAAGATCAACAGTTTGGATTAGTTGCTGCATGTGCAGCTGGTGGACAGGTAAATTTAAATAATACACTCGTATCATTTTCTTTTACTTTTGTAAAAATGATCGAACTATTATATTGTATATGTATATTGTTTTAGGGAGTGGGGATGATCATCGAGAAACATCCTGATGCTAAAGTTTGATATAAATAAATCGTGCTATATATATAAAAGAAATTAACGTTAACACGAATATTGTACAGACAAATATTTTTATATTATATTATCTGTTGAAATATTTCTTCTTCCTTTTCATTTTCTTTTATTTCATATTGATATTTCTCTTATTCTCTCTCTCTGTCTCTCTGTTTTTTAGAGAGAGCATGAGCATGTCTTCCTTTTTCTATAATACATTTTATTACAAAATAAAATAGAATATTAGAACAAATAAAAAATATTTCTTTACTTTATCCTAATCCAATGTAACATTACACAATGACGGAAGCGAATGTATCGTTAAGTTATGTCTTACGGCACAATCTAAGATCGTTCTTATATCTTGACATCCAAGCAAAGCGCGCTGTTTTAATGATTCCAAATGTGATAAATGTAACCTTTGACCTGCTCCTTGCGCAACAACTATAAATCCAGAATTTTTGGATGCATTATCATTATTTGTTTCAGGTAATGCAACGATAGATAAAGTTACACCTGATGCACATTCTTCTATAAAATTTGCATCCAATACACCGGTATTACTGACAGCCTTTTCCTCTCCATCCGTATATGAAGAATTGACTAATGTTATTGTACATCCTATCGCATAATTCTAAAGGGAGATTGAGAAGAAAAAGGGAAACATAAATATATGTATATATAATATAAGCGAGATACATATAATGACTTATTCCAATAATGATTTACCTTTATAGGTATTCCAGCATCGATCAGTGCCAAAGTTGCTGCATTAACAGATACGCAGTAATCACTTCCATCGACTTGTAAAACTTCCACAAAAATATCTATCTGTGAGCGTGGATACAATTCCAAATGTATTATAGCTTCCATTGCACGACGTAATTCAAGAGATCTTTCTTGTGATTTACGATCACCTCGTGGTCTACGTTTACGTTCCCCAGATGTGAAGCTAAATACTGCTACGCTATATTGACAATTTACAACAGCTTTGCTACTGTTACTACCACTTCTTCCTGTGCCTTTAGGCTGCAAAAAATTGGAAATTTTTTGTTATTCATATTTTTTTTCTTTTTGTTTTTTCAATGTAGACGCTTTATTTATGTTTTATACGATTCATTTTAGAAAAGTAATAATTAAAATTGTTGAAATACCTGATGAGGTCCGTACACTGCCACCAAAATTTTGGTTTTACCTTGCTCTATATAAGCACTTCCATCAGCTTGGCCAAAAACACCCATTCTTACGCGAATTTTTCTCAATTCTAATGGACGTCTACCATCTACGCGCAAACCACCTTGATCTACTTCAATATCTTGTTCTATCATTTTATTTAATATTAATTTTTGTGATAATTTTGGATTTTCAAATTGAAATGATTTCTATATCTATAGTTGAATGTACCCCGTTATTATTACATATATGCCCGATATAAACAGATGTAACATACATCTCATACCATGCACGCACGCACGCAAAAGCACATGTATATTAGTTTACTAAAAGGCATCGATAAAGTGAGATATAGAAGGCATTGGTTGTCCGTGGGTTGTATGCTCCGTCACTCCAGCACTAACAATATAAGATAATCAGTTTTTTGTTTTTTTGATATTTCCTAAACTGTTTAGTTACATTTCAAAAGTAAGACAAATGGCCGAAAAACCTAGTAAGGTTAAATGTCGTTAACCCAGTCGTTTACTTTGACAAGCAAACGCGTGATATCTGTTTTAGGTGGTATAGCAAACCTTGACGCAAAAAGTAAGCTAATAGTAAAGCGACTGAAGCATAGGAAAATGGTTAAATATCTAAATCAATCGGAAGCGATCAACATTGATAAGGATCTATTTGAAAAATATAAATTTAGCGTGGATCAATTGATGGAATTAGCTGGTCAAAGTTGTGCCATAGCAATTGCCAAATCTTATCCATTGTTGGATAATTCTGCAAACAGAATTTTAGTTTGTTGCGGACCAGGAAATAATGGTGGCGATGGACTAGTATGCGCTAGGCATTTGAGACATTTTGGTTATTCTCCTGACATTTATTATCCGAAAGAAACCAAGAACCAATTGTACACAAATTTGTTGCATCAATGTAAAGAAAATGATATAACCATTTTAGGAAATGAATTTACAAAAAATAAGCATGTCGTTGATTCTTTAAATGAATACAGAATTATAGTTGATGCTTTGTTTGGATTTAGTTTTAAACCTCCTGTAAGAGATATTTTTGTTCCTATTATGGAGATATTGAAAAGAACATCTATCCCTATATGCAGCATAGACATACCTTCGGGATGGGACGTTGAAAATGGTCCATCTGAAAAGGATGATATATGTCCAGAAATGTTGATATCCTTAACAGCGCCAAAAATGTGTGCCCAGAAGTTTAAAGGAAAGTTTCATTATCTAGGAGGCAGATTTGTACCTGGAAAGTTAGCAATAGCTTACAATCTTAATTTGCCAACATATCCAGAGACAGATTTAATCGTATCTCTGTAAAAATAAAATTCTATAGCAATTAACAATTTTTGTGCAATATTTTATATAGATTAATGTAATAAATCTTCTCCTTTACGTTCTTGAAATGATCAGCATCGGTATATTACAAATTATTATCCAATAACATCTCTAAGTAATTTAAAAAAAATACATAAATGAATTAGCGATATTAGCAAAATCGCGTAAAACGAGACAGACGTAAAGTAACGATAATGTTACATTTATGTATAATATTATCTACCCGTTTCACTTTATGCTCATTTGATAGGTTTGAATATGCGCTACGTATCGGCGCCACGGCGCAACATCAATTTAGTTTCAAATCTGAGTATCGACTATTTAATGGTTCATGTGTTCTATGCGCGATACATCTCTACATATTACGTACGATAAAGAATTTTTTTAGGGCAGCGGCAGATTAGTTGCTGTCGTTTACAATTGATTGTATCGATTATCACATCGAATTAAATAGTCTATTTTTTAACAGAAACTCCTTCGATAAATAATTGTCTACTTATTGTGGTATGCTAAAAGGAACATTATAAATTGACGACATGGTAATAACTTAATAATTAATTTCACATAAATAAATAAGATTATATATAATAATATATTCATGAATATTCATGAAAAAATATAAATATTAATTTGTTGTTGTTTAAGGCACAAGAAGTCGAGGAAACCATGAAACGTATACAATCTCACAAGGGCGTTGTTGGATCCATTGTAGTAAATGCAGAAGGTTTGTATTTGTTTTGATGTTGTATTAAATGATCTTTTATCTGAAGATTTTTATTTTTACAGGTATTCCGATTAAATCGACTTTGGATAATACAACGACAGTGCAATACGCAGGCCTGATTAGTCAGCTGTCAGACAAAGCACGTTCTGTTGTTCGTGATCTGGATCCTACAAATGATTTAACTTTCTTACGTGTTCGTAGCAAAAAACATGAAATAATGGTTGCTCCGGATAAAGAATTCATTCTAATAGTTGTACAAAATCCAGTTGATTGATATTTGCAGAGCGGAATTATATATTACAATCCTTTCCTTTTAGGTTTTTACCAATTATTTTATTTTTTATTTAGTATATTACACTTATTATTAACAAATTTATTACCATATTAATTTATTGATTAGGTATTTATTAATTGAGAGCATAAAAATATATAAAGATATAAATTTATTTATATTAAAATATAAATAAAATTGATTAGAAAAATATAAACACATTAGATACAATATATAATTATCATTATATACGTTTAAAAAATTAGCTTAACTTATACGTAAAATGTGGCTTATTGTTGTCTCTTAGATAACTAATAAATGAAAATCTTATGTGGTCCTTTTATAAAATATTACTTAATGTCATGTTTATCTTCCTTATCTGATTTTTAATTTTAATTCTTACTTTTAACACCACTTCTTAATAATTACGGAATTTTTGATGTTCTTCTCTTATATATCTAAATATTATCAAATGAATAATAATTTATTATAGAATATTACGCGTGTTTATCTCTAACAATGAAATATAATGTAATGTAAAGCTATAGCTATCTATCTAAACATTATCAAAAATCAATCTTCATTTCTTAAGCTCGATTGCGGTTGATTTTTTTACCTGGGTGATAACGCGTGTAATAAAGAATCATGGCAGTAATACCTAATAAGAAAGATACTGTGCAAGGAAAAATGTATATAAAAAAGTACCAAGAATTTTTTGCTTCTATAGATAGATTTAACATCCAAAGAAGATTTGCAATAACATTCTCGCAAAAACATAAGCCATAAAAGAATATATGTTTTAAACGAGTATTGCCGTCTATAACATTTAAATATACAAATATGTGGACTAGACCAATAACTAATGCAAGAAGCATAGAATAAATTCGTTCTGTTATCGTTGGTGCAATATGTGGTGCACGATTATTTTTACGACAAAATTGTAATATACCATGAGAATCGACCAAGATCCAAATTGTCATGATAATCCAATGACAGATACAAGCGATAGCAGTGTATAATGGCCATATACTAGCAATGAAACTCACCATTAAAATTCTTGAGACTGTAATCAAATGACGAAGTGAGAATGATATTTTTTTTATAATCGATAACTAATACAACTTATTCCTTAGTAAACATACCTGTAATACAAAAATGCCACAAAAATTGACATATGTTACCTTGAATACTTATTATTTCCTTATCGAATTGAGCTAATCGAATACTGCGATTATAACTTGCCATTGCCCAACCCATACTGGCTAAGGAACTAATAATACTTCCAATTTGATGTATAACTAGAAAAAAAACGGAAAATAAAAAAAGAGATAATATAGACCTACCATACTATGCAGTGCCTTTAAATAATCAAAGATAATTGTAAAAAAAATACATTCAAGATTAATGTCGCTGTTATAATGCTTCAATAAAATAGTTAATTGTAAAACTTGCTGAGGTGCTGCTTCAAGAAAACATTCAAATATTCTCAAGAGTGCAACATCTTGATCTTCCTTCAGCATTTTTAAATAATATCGTTTTTGGCCATTCCTATCTCCTATTTTTTCACAATTACGTGCCTTCAAAGCATAAATCAAAGTATCGTAATAATGTACCACGGGTGCTAATTGGAAAACCACTGCCAAGATGCAACATATTCTCTTTCTTCTCATCATTTGCGCAGACTTATGATTTTCTAATTGCATCAAGTCTGAATCTAACTGCAATAAAAAAAATATGTAAATATAAAGAATCAAGATATGTAATAGGGATATAATCATTTTATTTACCTCTTCATCTTGATGTTGCATTCTTCTGCTAATAATTACATTTATGAAAGATGGAATAAGTAGAAAAAAAGAGTACAAATAAAATATATTATTTTATTTGCCAGTAAATATCTTACCGCGATGTTAATATCAAATGCCATGTCAATTAAATGCATTATAATCGAACAGATTAAGAAAAATATATCTAAATTGGATACGCATGGTTGTCTTAGAGGAATAGTATCCACGTCGTCGAAATTAAATTTTAAAGCTGGAAAAATACCGCCGATATACAAGATATGTTGTCTTTTATCATTTCTTTCTTCCATCATTTTATTACGATTGAATAACCTCAAAAGTTAACTTTTGTACAAATAGATATCACACTGTATATGGACATGCATTCATGGTTCATGAATTATATTATAAGTACAATTGTCTCATTTGTCTAGAATTCAACTTGAAAGAGAGATTCTTGGTACATGTTTTTTATACATTGTTTATATTTTTCTCCTCCATCTATCTGTCTTTTTCTCTCTCATAACCTCATTTTCTTAGAAACATGAACGTTTTGAATGATTACAAATGGACGTAGGTCCATGGTAAGATGTAGGAAAACTTTCATTGGACAGTTCAAGTTGGCGTATATAATAGAAAAAACCGCTCATTACAAATTGGAAAATATTTTGGGATGAACATACATTTATGTATCATCTATATTAATCAATATATAAAATATATATCTTTTCTGTATGTAATATTTTAGATTGTTTTAAATGAAACAAACAAAAGCAACAGCAACACCTATTACACGTAATTAAACGTAAAACGTTGGTTTAAGTTTAATATTAATTTAAACAATAAATATAGAAATAATTAAAGATATATATATATAAAAAAAAAAAGAAAAAGAAAGCAAAAAGGAAAATTATGGCCGCACAAGTTATGTGTTTAACATCGTCGGGAGGAATTCCATTGTTTTCTCGTCAAAAGGGAGATAAAGAAATGGTTTGTCTTTGTGTATTATATTTAAAACTATTTACTATTGCTTATTTAACCAGTTTAATCTCTTTCTAATTTCTTTTTAAAATATTTGTAGATAACTTTTTCTAAAATGGCATCTCTAAATGGCGTCCACATGTTTCTAAAAACACAAAATATGAAGCTGTTAAATACAGATCTACCAGATACAACTATAGTTTGGAAAGAATATGAACAAAGTATTATATTAATCATTATTGCAAATGGTGCAACTAAATATACTTTAAATAAATTTCTTGATGTTGCCTTTGGTGCTATGGTCTTATTCGTCGGTATAGATGAAATAAAAAATGCCAAAAATATAGAACGCTTGAAAAAAGATTTACGCGGATGTAATCCGATTATAGATAGGCTCTTGGAGTGTTTAGATATCGGAGATCGAATTTGCACCAAGACAGATATCATTAATATGACGGAGTGTATAATTTTATACGAGAATCATCTGTTACAGGTACATGCAATTAATGATGTATTAAATATACTGTATTAAGTATCATTGGATATAATTTCTACATATCATAATAAAACTTCTTCAAGACTTATTTAGAGGGATACATAGAATGTTTAGATTCAATGTACGGATGCGTTCTGGTACATGGTTGTTTAGCTGTAGCTACCAATGGATGGTGGTCTTTAGATCCTATAGAAAGAAAATTATTAATAATGACAATAGCGACTGAAACTAACTACACGGCACGTGATTTACCTATTTTTTTACCTTATAAAAGCCCTAACGTAAGTTTTTTTCTTTTATTTTCATACACATATCATTACAGATTTAAATCTAATACTAAATCTAACACTACTAGTGTAGTCTAATAAAATAAGAATTGAATCTTATAGTAGTTTACTTGTTCTTTTTTAGATAGCTTTTAGATTAGTATCCATTACTTTAATAAATCATGTAGAAGTGGTTGCTTTATGTGGACCAAACCCAGAGTTATCAGAGATCGAAAGATATGCTGTGCAATATTGGAAAACAAGTATGGATATTTTACGTAATTCTGAGCAATGTTATCCTAGAAACGTACCTGCAGCTATCTCCTTGGATATTAATGCATTAGGGTAATATTTATTTATTTGTTGAGAGAAAAAAAGAAGTATTTTTTTCTTCATTAATTACTATTTTTTTAGATTCTTATTAGCAAACTGTAAGGTAGAGAAATTTGTGCTTGGTAGAAATGCACAAAGCACAAAAAATCGTGTCACAGGAACACACAGATTAGACATTTTGAGAACATTTTATCATCAGGCAATAGAAATATTTATGCTTTCATCTGAATGTGAAGAAGATAACATAGAAATAATGGACTTGGAAAGTAAGTGGAAATTTGTGGGTGCCAAGGAAACTTATCTATGCTCGGAATACCATAAATGTCATGCTCTAAAAGATGGAGATCACATACTCTGTGTCTTATATTCATCTGTAGTACCTACTCACACTATGAGATTGATTACTGATAAAATTTTGAAAGTGTTATTAATTGATAAACAAATCTGCTGGTAAAGAAATAAGATATGTTTTGCATATCTGCAATTATGTTATGCAGTATTATTCGTATAGAAGTTGTCAAAAAATATACAACAACTGTGCAATGAATACCGTACATTGCAGTTATTTACTTTAAAATAAATAATGTGAAAAGAGGGTTCTTAAAGTTGTGTTAAGTAAAATCATAATCATAACCATAATCATGTGTACAAGTGCATCCTGTACGCAGGTAGGATCGGTTTTGATAATCCAGTTGATAACTGGATATCTTTGATAAAGACGCTTTTACCGGTTGAGATATATTGATCACTTTTTTACCAAGTTTAGCACTCCTTGAGTAGCCGTAGAGTGCACTAGTGTTCTAATCTACCATCTTGCAATGTGATCTTGCGAGACGAAATCAGAAAAAAGAACAAAAACTATCAGCTAATGTAACTAAAAGAAAAGGAACAATTAATAGTGGATTAATACTGGAGTTTATTATACGATATAAGTATATTAAATCTATAGAAAAATGTTAGCTGCATCATTCAAATTATTACTCAATGCGAAGAGAGTAAGTAGAAAAATTCATTAAAAATGATTAAACTAAAACGTTCATGATTGTTTTTTTAAAATGTCATACTTATGAGATTAGTTATTATTATAGTGTTATGATTGAATATTGAGCGAGCACACCAATGTGTGTATTTTATATAAATATTTCTATAAAATAAAGAGATTTTCCTATAAATAAGAGATATTTTTTGATTTTGTTTTTGTTCTCTTAGGTTAATTCATTAGCTCGCCTTAAATCAACGTTAGTTATAGCAGAACACAATAATGAAGTATTGTCATTGATAACGTGTAACACGTTAAGTGCAGCTAAACAAATTGGTGGTGATATCACCGTTTTAGTTGCTGGAACAAAATGCGATGCAGTAGCAAAGGCCATAAGCAATGCGAATGGTGTCAACAAAGTTCTTTATGCAAATAGCGAGGCATTTAAAGGATTTACTCCAGAAACATTGACGCCACTGATATTAGCGATGCACGATCAAAATAAGTATTCCCACATTTTAGCCGGTGCTAGTGCTTTTGGTAAATCATTATTACCAAGGGTAAGTAAATTTGATACATTCTATATATTTGATACAATCTTATATTAATTCTAATCTATTCAATTAAATGATGTTTCAGGTAGCAGCAAAATTGGATGTTTCGCCGGTAAGCGATATTATTGGTATTAAAGGTCCGGATACTTTTATTCGCACTATTTATGCTGGCAATGCTATACAGACCATTAAAGTAAAAGATAATGTCAAAGTTGTATCAGTGAGAGGTACTTCGTTTGAACCGTTGCCCCTGGAAGGTGGTAATGCAACTTGTGAACTGGTTCCACCAAGTGATTATAAAACGAATCTGGTTGAATTTATTAAGCAAGAAATTAGCAAGAGCGATCGACCTGAATTGACATCGGCTAAAGTAGTAGTTTCGGGAGGACGAGGTTTAAAGTCAGGTGAAAATTTTAAACTACTCTATTCCTTGGCTGATAAACTCAATGCTGCCGTTGGTGCTTCAAGAGCTGCCGTTGATGCTGGATATGTGCCCAACGACTTGCAGGTTGGACAGACGGGAAAGATTGTTGCACCTGTATGTATTCAATTAGTGTATATTTATTTATTGACATAATATTAATAATTTAAATGTACTACAAATAAACTTATCATTTTGTTTTAGGATCTGTACATAGCAGTGGGCATTTCTGGAGCAATTCAGCATCTTGCTGGTATGAAGGATTCAAAGACAATCGTTGCTATCAACAAAGATCCAGAAGCCCCAATTTTTCAAGTAGCGGATTACGGATTAGTTGAAGATTTGTTTAAAGCTGTGCCAGAATTTACAGACAAATTGAAATGAATATTTTATTATAGTTTATTATACTTTTGTAAAAATTGATAATTTTAAGCCAGTAAGAAGTAAATAGTAACGTACGGAGAAAAGAAAAAGAAAGAATATATATAGATATATTTTTTATATTTATATTTATCGAATTACAATACATATATGGGAAATATATTTTGTGCAATATACAATGATAAGCGTACTTTCTTATTCTGCGATATTATTGTAACAGTGTTAATAGATATTAGATGGAGCGTACAAGTCGCGATTTAATTGAGTCGATTATTAATTCGACAAAAATGATACAGATGGCAATACTTTTGACAATAATGACATAAAGCCTCGCATGGCTCTACTGGCGCTGTATATTCATTGTTATAAGCCAGTCTAGAACGGGAGATAAATAAAGTGTTTATATGAATTTACGTTAGAAAATATTAGAGTTTTGTTGTTTTTTAATAATATTTGAGTTTAAATATTGTTTTATAGAATAAAAAAACTCTAACTATGTCAATGGTAAAGTTATTTCGTTCGAAAGAAATATTTCCTAACCGCTATGTTTAATTGTTGACAATGTTAGTAGTTTGTAATTTGTATTATTTATTTTCAGAGACCCGACGATCACAGAAGAAAATGGAACAGAGAAGAATACGAACGAATAGCTCTTCAGAGGCTCCAGGATGAAATTGCTGAAGAGGAATTAGGTATCCCGAAACAGCCAGCAGTAAAGAGAGAATTACTTAAACAAAGGGATTATAAGGTCGATTTAGAATCTAAATTGGGAAAAAGTGTTGTTATTAATAAAAATACTCCATCTTCACAAACAGGAGGGTGAGGATCAAATAAAGTGGAATATTGTCCTTTTCTATGTCCCTTTGACATAATATTACTAATTAATATTAATCACGATATTATTACGTTTCCAGTTATTATTGTAATGTGTGCGATTGCGTTGTCAAGGACTCGATCAATTTCCTCGATCATATTAATGGAACGAAACGTAACTATTGTTGCATGCATATAGTCATTAAATATGTTATCACAATATGTTATATTTAATCATTCCAATTGTTAACAGATCAGCGTAATTTGGGTATGTCAATGAAGATAGAACGTTCTACGCTGGAACAAGTTAAAGCTAGATTTGCTCTTAATAAAAAGAAATTAGAAGAGAAGAAAAAAGATTATGATTTGGAGCAAAGAGTGAAAGAATTAAAAGAAGAGGTTTATTTTTGTTGTTGTATTTAACCAATTTTAATATCTTATAATTCTAAATAATGAATGATCAATTGAATGATGCTCTAACGATACTGTATCTTATTAAGTTATATAAATATTATCTTATTATTTACAGGAAGAAAAGATTAAAGAATATAGAAAAGAAAAGAGAAAAGATAAAAAGAGGAAATTAGACGAAGTCGACGAGGAAGATGCCGGACCGTCGGATGATATGGCTGCTATTATGGGATTTTCTGGCTTTGGCTCAAAAAAAAAGTGATCATAACTTTGACACAGACATTCGTGAAAAAATGTCTTACCATATACGTACCTACAGCACCATCAGAACAATTATTTACTTTTATTTGACTAAAATAATAACCAATTGAAATCTGGTCGTTATATCAAGTTTTAATTCAATCGTAGTAAATCGTTAGTAAACTTTTCTATACGAAATGAGACCAACATATCGATAAAATTAAAAATGAAAAAAGAAAAGAAAACAAAATAATATTTGTAATTTCTCGTACGTAATATATGAAATGGATCTAAGCAGGACTGATTTAAAAAAAAATAAGTCTTAAGAGAAAAAGGAGGGAGGATATATATCTGTATATCCGTATATACAGATTGTTTTTGAAAATGTGGGAATAACTTCGGGGATAGATTTAATACGCTGAAATAAGAAATGAAGTTGATATGAACATATACCATGTAAACAGGTAACAGGGAACAAATCCTTGTATATATATATATATATATATTTATTTATTCAGGGATAAGTGAATATGAATATATAGTATACGCAATTTTGATCATACGATTGTTCAAACTAATTGTAAACGAGCATAGGGTTTATTTTCGGGAAAGAATTAATTCTATGTGCATGGGCGAAAAAGAAATATTTAGTTATAATAGTTTCTCATAGGAGAGAAATATCGAGGCGAAGTTTTAGTAATATGCTCTGTTACAATTACTCGATTTTAATAATTTAATATCGAGATTATACCACGTTCTTTAACCGTAACTATCCGTTTGGCGATCGGTAATGTCGGCAAGGCAGGAAATGTGTGGAGATGTTTGAAATTAAAAACAATATAGATTGAAAGTGCGTTACAATAAAAATGAAAAGGATATACGCATTGAGTTTCTTTCTTCCTTTCTCTCTTTAATAATCGTCCTCCGAAGGCGATAGCATCTGTACAAGTTTAAAAGAGAGGTCTCTTAAGAGCTAAGGAGGAAAAGAAATAGCGAGAGGAGAAGTGGAAGGGAAAAGAGAACGGTTAAAGGAGAAAGATTCTCTCTCGGGGAAGGTACTCACCGAGAAGATTCTTCTTTCTAGTCTTCCAAAAGCATTGCGCGCCGAAAGATCATCATCACCATCACCATCACCATCACCATCACCATTACCTCTATAAATTCCCCCTATACTTAGTAGCGATTGCGTAGACATAGTCGCGTTAGAATATTAACAACGACCTTATGTACTTTACGCCTTTTTTTATTTGTCCTTTTGATAATATTAGCAGTATCACGCGTTACATGACTCGATTTCGATCGACCGAATAAACAGAAGTGCATTGTTTGTGCATCGTTTTTGCGTCACGCGAACTGAGATTCGAACTTTTAATTTGTAATTACAACTTTTACTTTGCATTTTTTAATAGGAATAAGATTTCTCTTTTTCTTTTTATGTGTGTGTGATTATAAAATAATTATATTAAAATAAACAATCAATATTAGTAATATCAATTTCGTAATAAACAAAATATGAGCGGCGTGAATAATCGAATTTGAAGATTCATTAGAAATGTAAATTTTTGCTAAAGATTTGCTTGCAATTAATTAAGAGATATATACATATGTGAAAAAGGCAATATGTCGGAAGCAGTAATCCTATCCACGTTACAAAATTGTATTCTACGAAAACGAAGAAGGAAGAGTGAATCAATGGAATAGTATCTGTAATCTAAAGACGAAATTAAATCCTTTCGAAAATGTCGCGTACGATGCTGCAGCCTATCGAGGAATCCATGTCTGGTAAATCAGGTAATTACTTATTTTAAATGTTTCTTTTTTTCTATACCAATATACATTGATTTCAAAGTTGTTTCATTTCTTTATTACATATTTACATATTGAAACCATAGGATGCTTATTGCCATTTTCGACGAGATGCGTCGACGTAGTACACTTTCCCTTTTCTTTTCCGCGGAAGTGAAAATGATCGGTTGTGAAAGAATCGTTTATTTTAAACGGCGTTTGATCACGCACAATTCCTCTTCCGAACTCTTATTTTTAAAATAGTTGTAAGCAATTCTCCTGCTCTGAGATTGGAACAGTTGACTTTTTATTTAAAAATGATTAGGAGTAATAGTAAATTAATAAGAACAGGGTTTTATTTGGTCTGACGGGAAAAAAAAGGAATTTGAAATGTTTGTTTGCAAGCTGGTCACGAATAAGAGCTAGATACATATCATCATGCACTTAGGTTCCTCCCGTTTTTCGTCAACGAAAGCTATTATTGTTCTCTGTAAAATTGAACGTCGTGGACGAGAAAGAGTAGCAGAACCTATTCGATTAGATATATATACATATATATATATATATATATATATATATAAATATATCGGCTGTTTGTATTTTAATGGGTCGTACGCGAAGGTATTCTCAACCTTATGAACTTGACCGTTAATTAAATTAACGGATATCTATAGTTGAAGGATATTATCGAAGCGAAGCACGATCACAGGAAGTGCGTGAACAACGCACAACGCGATCATGGTGGCTGAGCTCATTGACATTTCTACGAGGAATACCGCCGAGTGGACAGCAGTTGGAGATATTCGCAATAAGCATTGGAGAAGACCTAAATGGATCAAGATTGCGACTCGTGAACCGATTTACAACAGAGTTCTCGACGTTAACGAGAGGAATTTCGTTGTTGTCGTCTTGGAATCAAAAACGCTACAAAATCGTCTTACCCTACGATTAGATTCAGAGGAGTACGCGTTTAATAAGAAAAAGGTGCGATCGAAAAAAGCAGCACTTTTGCACGAAATGCACACTAACGTGAACGATACAGAAGATGTCGGCAAGGACGATGACGATTTTCAAGATGTTGACCATTCCCGTTTAACCGCTGTAGTCGTTCCCAGAGGTATAGTCGGTTTGATCGGACCCTACAGAGTTTATCAAAATCCTAACGAGAAAAGAGAGTATATGCTGCGAGAGGAAGAACTCGTAGAGGAGATCGTAGATTCTGTCAGTGTTTCTCAGGAAACTCATAGAAGAGCAAAATGGAAGATCAAAGAGGACGACGAGGAAACCTTGGTTTTTCCTGATATATCCGATTCCGAATGGAAGATAGTCGATGAGCGTTGCTTCGAGGACGAGATCGAAGATTCCAATAAAGTCGAAGGAATTCTTTCTGGTAAGGAAGAAGGAGTCGACGTTAACGTGTCCGAAATTTCCTTTCATGATATTCCGTCGAAGAAAGAAAAGGGTAAGCAAAAGTATCAAAGATAAATAGACACATAAGTAGACACAATATTCAAGAATATGGTCGTATTTCTGTGCCGTATTTCTGTGCCGTATGTCTGTGCCGTATGTCGTGAATAGAAAAGCGAATAGCGGTAGTACGCGACACCTGTTTCACCGATAGATGTGAACCACCTGGAATCCTGTGACGCACCTGTGTCCTGTGATCATCTTTCGTTAGGAAAGATCGTTCAATGCCGAATAATTGTGCTTCTAATTATAATCCTAATTTAAGACACGTCTCTTTTGAATTTCATAGTATAAATTTTCAGGTATATAGACTACAAATATCTCCTATTAGCGTTTATTACTTTCGTCATAAAAAACCTACAACGGTATTTTCATGTCACGTATGTATTTGAGGAAGTAATTGGAAGACATCTGCTAGTAAGAAGCAGTAATCATAATAGTCAAAGCATATGGAAGAAGTAGTATCAAAAGATGTACAACTTGAATATGTAGTATATTTATAAAAGAGTAGTAATCGTAATCGCTTCCGTTACGTATTTTACGACCTAATGAATTTTGTCGTACATTTTTCCAAAGCGTAATAAATAAATAATAAATTATATTCGTTCGATTTCGAATGACACGGAGATATAGGTACTCTTTATGAGGACACGCATGTAAAATGCATGCTTCGTGTGAAAGTAGTCCTGTGTACGTTCATTCTAAAGTGTGGCCAAGTCGTCGTCGTCTGTTCATCAAACTTTCATCAAATTTTGTTTCTCGTTTGGACCACTTTCGTCTTTTTTTCTCTCTCTCTCTCTCTCTCTCTCTCTCACGAGTCAAGTACCTGCTTTCGTTAGTGAAATTTCCAATGGGAGCAGGAATTGAAAGAAAGCGGATGATGGGTACGATCGGTTTGTAAGTCTTTTTAAGTAAGTCGGTTGACGGTCATTTTGTAATTTACTTTTTACTCTAACCAATTCTTTTCTTATTTTATTTCTAGCTTATTTGACTTATTCTTTAACCGTTAGTCTATCCAAGCAATTTAATATATACACCTATCATCTTTCTGTCTCTCTCTCTTCTTATCTCTTTTTACATTTTCTATTAAAGCTAGTAAAGTTATTTGAACCTTTTCTTGATAAAAATCAACCGTTATTTCTTTCTTCATTCTTCTCTTCGAATAATTTTCTTCCGTATAGTCTTCCGTCAAGCATATGTCGACTCGGTTATGTTGGTCGGCTACCAACTGACGGAACTTGACTCTTGACATTTGACTTCTTTTGGCCATCAAAGTGCATCCTTTGCATCATTTTCCGCGATAGATACGCGTGGCCCTTGATTTCACGAACAGCGGCTGCTGCTGCATCTTTTACGATGAACGAAAAGAGGAGGAGGGTCAGAGAGAGGATAGAGAGAAAGAGAATGTTCTTCAACGGGTTCTTCCTAAGATGAGAGATAACGGAATACGCGTATAGCATTCAAGAGAGCTTATTAAATACAATTTCGCGAGTGTTCGAAGCTACTTGGACCTTTTTTACACATTTATTGTGCTGTGCAAATGAGAGAGGACTCTATCGTACTATCTGTTACATAAGATAGAATTCCAGAGTAAATTAAAGCGAGAGTAATTTACGTACATTGTATTAAAGGCATGTATAAATAATCAGCTGCGCCACGTTCTGCATATTATTATAGTATTATGAAATTATCAAGTATTCTGATGGTCGCTAGAAACTTCTTACAATAAAAATGCATATTAGCTTTGCACGGTGGATGCTATGGTTGATAGACTTTCCATTTACTATTTCTAGTTTATTTATTCCAATTTGAATCTTTTTTTTTCTTTTTTATTACACCTTAGATAAAGATTTTGATGATAATAATTATAAATGAGACGCGATGAAAATTACAGTTCAATAGTTCAATATTTTGTAGAGTTTGTGTACTAATTCGATAATACACTAAAATTATTTGAAAAGAAGTTCTGTTTTCCCTAGAATTCATTACATGCTCTTGCACTTGTACTAATTGCACACGATTTAACGCATCGAGAGATTATACTTTTACTCGAAGATTTTCGATTTACTCATCGGCCGTGGAAGTACGTAGAAAAGGGCAAAAATGCTCGCACATTAAATTTTCCTATAGGATAATCATACTCTTGATGTTTCAGCAAGTAACGAACAACAGGATAAGGACAGTTTGAACGAGACGACGAGTACAGCGGGTGGCAACGTGGAAGGTATACCAAGTGGTATACCAAGTGGTACTCCTGGAAGGGGTGAAAGGAATAACGAAAATGAATCCGTACCAGCGCAGTTATCTTCCTCTTCACCACCCTCAAGATCTTTAGTATCCAGGATTCTTGCGAGAGCACGATCATCGCCAAACGATTTGCTCGACCATACCGATCCATTGTAAGAAACTATATATTATCAACGTATAATATGAACTTTATTATTATGACATTTCTCCCTTTTACCTATTATAACAGTTCTCAATTATGGATCGTTCTGTCCAATGTTTACGGAGAATTGGTGATAGTGGTAATGATGGCACTATGTTTAGCCGAAGTCATGGATACGCCCGTTCCTCTTCTCAGCTTGCAGGTATAGCCAATTACTATTTTTCATTTGTAATGATCATTTGATTAAACAAATAAAAAAAGATAATGACCATGATAAAGGGAATAATATATCATCTGATTTTAGGGTATCTTTTTAATGTATCTCTACGTCGGAAGTATTGCTGTTATCATCGGTATATATATTTGGGTATTGCTCGATAGCTGTGCGAGTATTAACGGTATTAGAAGTGACGTGGAAATCGGTGGTACTTCTATTACGAGGTTCGGATCATTGAAACGTGCTCATATTTCTCGAGCTAGAACAGCACCCACAAGCTTTTACATCCGCGTCGGTGCACTTTGTAAGTAATTTTATAATTTGATCTTCCTCTTACGATATTTATTTCCAAGCTAATTCGATTAATTGGACATACTTTTCACAAGTATTTGGATTAGCTACTCTGGTCTTCAATGGTTTAGAAATGGCAATGCACTCGATGATGCAAGGCGCTGAATGCTTGAGCGATGTCATTTTTGCGCATCCCGTATTGCATGGATTATTTACCTTTTTACAAATGCATTTTTTATTCGTTAATTCTCAAGTAAGACGATTCTCTATGTATGATGCATGAAATTTCATTAATTGCGTTCTTTTTCGTAAAATTTCGTAAAATTTGTCTACTAGGTGCTCGTCGAAAGATTCGGTTTAGCTGCCAGATTTGGTTTTACGCATCTTGCAGCGACAAACATAGCCGTCTGGGTGCGTCTTGTTATTTGGGACTCTGCTCAAGAATGGACTTATTTCGTATATTTGGCTGAACGAGGACCTCATACATCTGCATCCACTTTAAATCTTCGTGGATTTCCCGGTTCTTTAACGAGAAATTCTCGTGATCTTGTAGGTATGTCATTTATATTTTCTCTTTATCTCTTATTAGAAAATAAGTAAGTAAGTATAAATAAGAATTTGATTTTGTATGAATTTTACAGTCGATCACTTGTCGGAAGATAGGTCGGAAGATAGGTCGATGATGATGTTCAGGCCGTATCGACCAATTTCGAATGAACAAATTTCACAAGTGATTGCCTTACAAGAGTGTTTAAACACAAATACGCTTGGACAATTGTGGACATCGAGTTTACCATTTCTTTATCCTTTCATCGTACAATTTAGGTTAGTTATTATTTTGAAGACGCAAAATAATATAATTTAAAACAAAAATATAAATGAATAATTTTTGCTCATTTGAATGATTGATTTTTAGTTTAATCGCAGCCGCCGTAACATTTGTTATGGGACAAAATGTGGGTCGAAGTCGCATAGCTCAGAAACAAAAATTCCACGGCGGTAGCAAGGATTTAACGAGTCACTCGCGACGAGTAGGTTGCGATGGATCTAGCAAAGGTCTCTTTCTTGGAATACTCTGCATGGTAGCCGGTATCGTAGTTATCTTGATCTTCCTAGTTGTTAGGGAGGACGAACATTTCTCAAATATTACTTTATCTTGGTTGACATGCGGCACCTTAATCGGTATTCTGGCATTAAGCGGTTTGATGACATCAACCGGCTTGATACAAATTCGTCAAATGCCCGTAATAACCAGGGCACCTGCCGCTCTCGACAGTATCCTCTCGAACGTTGCCATTTTTGGAGTTCAACTGTATTCTATTTTTACGATCGTGGTATGCGCTTGTTCTTTGGCTTTACTCGAAAATGAAAACGAAGAAAAAAGGGAAGAAGCCCAATCGGAGGAGGATGGAAACGCAAGGCAGACGCGCGGTAGACACATCATGTTACTATCGGTTTCGATCCTACAATTGATTCAATGCTTCGCGCAAAGCACCTTCATTGCTGAAACATCAAGGAGATCCTGCATTACGCGATTTCAAATGTTAGCCAAGCCAGGACGCCAGGTCATCACTTTCCTTTTATTCACCAATGCCGTTTTATGGGCTTTCGATACTGTAATCACGCAAAACTGGTTATCCCAAGAGTTGCAATTAAGATTTTTCGGTGTTCTTGTATGGGGCATTTTATCGAGAATCGGTTTACCGTTATTAATATTCTATCGATTTCACAGTTGCGTACTTTTATTAGAAGCCTGGAACAAATGCTATAGAACGCCCATAGGTGAACATCCGCTCAACTGACGGCGGCACATAAAGCATTCGTTCGATGGCTCGCAGAATCAAATTTGTTCGCCGCCTTATTCGCATTACTACCAAGGGATGCTAATCGATTTAGTTAAAGAAGAAAATAAAGGGATATCTTGCATGATAGAAAAAATGCCGAAGAAAATACTATTACGTCGTAAAACTGAGTTAACTTTGAATTCAAGGCATTTTATTCCATATATAGATAGTTCTAGTTGGCTTTATGTAGATCCTAATCCTATGTGTACTCAATATTTGGAATATGCTATGCCGCCACCGAAAAGAAAAATTCATCGTCATCATCACCATCATCGTCCTCGACACCACGAAAGACACCGCCGAGTAATGAGTGATCCAGGTAGAGGATCTTGGAATTATCTCGATAATCTTTATCAAACGAAACAACAACAACATCGAAGAGGGTTCAGTTTCAGCGAATATAATAATGAAATGCAAACATCGATAATACGAACTAACGAGATGGATAAGTTTTGTCTACCATCCGAAGAAACAAGCGCATCGACTTTTAGAAAAGTGCCATGGCACCCGAATTTACATATGTTGAAGATAAGAAGAACGTGAAATGCCCTTATGTGCTATATTCAACATTTTTCAACGATGACATCAAGTTTATTTATCGTATGCATGCACTTGGCTTTCATATTTCGAATTGATAATTCAAACGCGATTCGAACGCGATAGCGCGTAGCTTACTTTATTTATTATTATTTCATTGACAATTATATTTTGTACATAAATAAATATCGGAATTATACTAATTTATGCTTTGTAAAGAATAAATTGACAATGAGTTAACACCAAATTAATTGAGCCGATCGACTCTATTTATCTGGACGTTTGTTTGTTCGAACGTTTATATTTTATTATAATATATCAATACTATTTACTATTTTACCATTTTGATCATTCCTATCATTAGGATAATATGATGTTTTTCTTATTTATTTGTATTATTTAACAAAAGTTTGAAAAAAGAATTACGTCCCACCATGTTATGACTTGAGGATCATAGGTTCCTTCGTTTTCTATAATATACGTAATATTACTACTTTATAGATTTAACAGGATGAAAAAATAATATATTTATCACCATATATTTTCCACCAAGTTACGAAACAGTTAAATAATAATAAATGCGTGGGTGAAATGTAGAAAAATAGCGTTGCGAAAGCCTTATCAGCAGAAAGCCTTATTTCGTCGATTTTCCTTATTAGCTCGATTTCCGATTAGCTATTTTCAAAGGGCAATAATGACAATTATATAATGACAAAGGATACAAAATATAATCGAAAAACAAACTCTATTTTATGTATGACATATTTCTAAGACTAAAAAACATTGTATAAGATAAAAATACATGTACCAACTTGTATGGTATAACACACTTAATCAAGACCAACATCATCCTGAGGTTGTTGAGAAGACTTTGGAGTATTAAATTGCGAAGCGTTTCTAACAGAAGAACCGGACATGTTTGACATCATTTGGAATACGTCAGCAATACCAGTAGTACCACCACTGCCAAATTTACGTCCAACTTTTTCAATGAATGCAGTGATTTTTTTATTTTGACAATATTTCACAAAATTCGATGGATTGTTACTAATATCTTTGAAAGCTTCGAATATCTCTGGATCCTGAAAAGTAATATTTCGCTAACTAAGATATATATCACTGCTTAGTATACATAATATACTACATTATATACATAATAGCGTCGTGTGAAAAGGCATGTGTGCTCTTAGGCATCCATCCCTTTAAAAACCAAGTTCACGAGCTTACCAGGAAACTTTCCAATATTTCCGGATCACGTAAAAATTGGGATATATCTACTTTTTCATTGGGTTTTTCGTTGGTTTTTTCAGGCTTCTTTTCTTTTGCTTTTTTTACATTCTCATCTTCCGCCGTTTGTTTCAACTTTTCTTCGAGCTTGCGTTCTTTTTTCCTTTTGTGTTCTTCGATTTTGCGAGCCTGCAATGATACACATATTATTCCAATAAATTATTGGATTGATAATTTGATTAATTTAGGAAACAAATGAATATACAATAGCAATTTTCTCAGATATAATCGCGCGCAATCAAAGGGTTAACTTGCGATATAATTTCAGGAACGGATCCAACGACTAAATCATTATGACGTGAACATGCCTGCGCAAGGTACATTGTGACCTCTTATGATTATACAGGCTTATTATAGACGGTAGAGCAGCCAATTTGGCTAGCAAACCTGTTCTTAAGAATGGAAAAACAAGTCTAATATGTTTAATACTATTACACTGGAATATTTATCGATAGTTATCGATTATTATATTAAATTACAGGATAGGTGGTGATAGATACCTTAACGATAACTCAATTTACCAATTACTCTAATTTATTATACAAATCTTGATAGTCAAATGGCTATAGTCAAATGGCGATTGTCACGTTCGAACAAAATATCATAAAACGATTAATTGTTGTGTTTATTGACAAGAAGAATTAAGAAAAGAGCCGGTCACGGTGCGAGCGAGACCAAGAGAGTAGAGAGGTGGTGGTAGGAAGGAGGTATAAGAACTTTTGCACGAGTGGCAACCTTATACGGCGGCGACCCGGGCATCTAAATATAAAGGTGGTTGCCGTTGAGACGATCCTTTCTGTCTGATGCGAAAGCGGCCATCCGAGCGCGCCTCTTACTCTATACACAAAGATATCGCATAATGAACTTATAATTATGATTTATCCTAAAACATAACACCCACTTATTCTCTATTGTCATTCAAGTCACAACAATATGAAAAGAAAATATAATAAAAGCTTCAATTTTGAATAATTACAGCCTGACGAATTTATGATTTCATTAATTTAGCATAGATATTGAATTAACAAACTTTCTTCTTATGTTTTTTCATCTATCATTTTGTTTTTTGGAACAAAGTATAAAAAAAAGAGAGGATGGCAAAATGTCAAAAATTAATACAATACAGGCACACGAATTTTGATAATTCGTGTAGTAATGTCAGGGTTGCGTTTACAAGATGAATGAAAAAAGAAAGGAAAAGCGAAGAAACAAGACATAAGTATGCGCGCCGGACGAAATTTCGTGAGCAACGGAGAGGGGTGTCTTCAGGGTAATACGACTGTAGTACAACGGATGCCAGTTCTCCGCAAGCGAGTTAGGCTCCTCGAATTCGAGCGTCGCGAGTGAGAGAAGCTACCAGCAGCAGCCTGGCTCATCTTTTAGTGTCTAGTGTAACGATATGACGGGCTCGTGGCTGAGACCCGTGTTCTTCGTGGGCCTCTTCCTGAGCTTTCTAGCCATTACCTTGCAGGGTGAGTACGCATTCATTTTTCCATTCTATCGATACGATAAAATTACTAACTTTCCATAGTCCTTGTACCCTTTTCAAATGTTTCTTCGTCCCTTGCTTCCTATACGTTAATCCTTCCATTCGATTCTACTGCTTCTGCTGCTTCTGTTGTTGTTGTTATTGCTGGCTCTTGCTATTCCTGTTACTACTACTACTACTACTACTACTACTACTACTACTACTACTACTACTACTACTATTACTATTACTACTACTACTACTACTACTACTACTACTACTATTACTACTACTACTACTACTACTACTACTACTACTACTACTATTACTATTACTATTACTACTACTACTACTACTACTACTACTACTACTACTACTACTACTACTACTACTACTACTACTACTACTACTACTACTGTTGCTGCTGCTGCTGCTGTTGCTGCTTCTTCTTCTTCTTCTTCTTCTTCTTCTTCTTCTTCTTCTTCTTCTTCTTCTTCTTCTTCTTCTCAGTGTTTTTCTTTCATTCTATTTTTTCTTCTCTACTTCTCTTGCGAATTCATTTCTCATCGAAACAGCTCGCACGATTGCTTGCTTTAGCTAGGAAAAGTCTAGCTAATGTTTGTTTCCATATAAATCTTGATTGACAATAATTAATCGATTTAGTGCAATGATAATTTTCATATAGATATGATATAGGTATGGCGTGGAGATGCTGTGACGGTAACTGTGACGATTAACTGACGAAGGTCAATGTTACGTAAAATCTTACTCGACAATCTGCGTCACTGCTTGCTTTTTGGCTCGTGGCCTCTCTTCGACGTCCGATTATCCCGATTATTATAATCGATTATATCTATCATAAATTTTATAGACATTTAAATGATATTTTAGACTATATCGGATATTTGATCATATAGATTCTCGCTTAAAAAAACTTTTGTTAAAATAACAAGTTGTTATACCAATATCATATAACTGTGATATAGTGAAATTTTAGCTTAGGAGGTATACGCTTACGAATGATAGAACAAAAATGTCGAAATTCATTATTTTTGGAATCGAAGTATAAAGGGGGTTAACAAAATGTTGTATCGATACTCTATCATATAGGTACATATCCCGTATCTCGATTTTTTGCTGACAAATCTCTCGGACATTTTTGACGAATATAATGGAATATTGAAAAATAGTTAATGATAAAATATTGTATAAAACAGGACACGAGATAATCTATTTCTATCTATGACAGTTGTGCTTGCCAAACGACAGCTGCATGCTTTTAGTTCTATCGCTAGCACAGGTATCCTAAAGTTTTCTTCAATTTTCTTCCATTTTCCTCAATTTCCTTATACTTTATTCCCTTCGCTTCTTGTCTACTTCTTGTTTTTGCGAAAGTATAATATTTATTAACTGGACACAAGTTGTTTGCATATATTGCAAGATCATTCTAGTTAAACTTGTGTGTAGTTTTCTTTTTTTTTTCGTTTGTAGATAAAAATAAATTTCACTCATCCAATATATAAATATTTCCAACTGTTTGCTCGCCTCAAAGCCGCCTACCCATCGCTAAACTTAGAAGCCGGCCTCGCGTTTCCCAGGTATACTGCTCAACGAGATCATATCGACAATTTCTTCGTCTAACATTGATTTATTTTCTCTCTCTCTCTCTCTCTCTCTCTCTCTCTCTCTCTCTCATGATTCAAGACAAAAATATGTATTCGTCTTCTTGGAATGTATCGATAGTTTATTCAGTTAAATCATAGAAAAATCATAAATAAGTAGGATAAATATTCGATTAGAGTGAAATAAGTCAAAGTTGGTTCTTCAAGCTAATAGCTGTCATTGCTCGCAAATACATGCGCATGTGTAGCATAATACATAGCATCCCTTATTTTGCATTGCTATTGAATTGAAAAGGAGCCGTATTGGAAGAAATTAGACGAGTTGATCGTTTCAGGAGTGCAATGTGAAGAAGAGCTAGAATCTATACCACCGGAAGACCTTTGCCGGCCTTACATCGAGAAGGCACTCAAGGATCTCGGCACAGGTAATAGTTAAATGTTTAACGATTTCAGGTGGAACACAGGCATTTCTAGGATATTTCATTTAAAGGATCTTTGGAGCAGACCAGTGCAGAGGTCGATAATGTTAACGACGAGGAGGGACGCGAAGAAGAAGCGTTAGCTATCACTGAGGAGGTGCAAGAAAAAAGTCCTAATTAAGCTTACACGAGTAATATAATCAAAATTTTAAGCAAACGCTTTTCTCTTTATGATCTTAGGCCGATGAATCTGCAGAGAAGGATGTTTCGAAGGATGTTTCAAAGGAGAATCAAACCGAAGAAGGAGGAGAAACCGATGAAGAAGGAAAAATCGATGATGAAATCAAAGAGTTGCAAGAAAAGGACGAAGAAGATCTTTCTGGAGAAACTGATACGATCAGTGTAGAAGAGACTGCAGAAGAAACTGCAGAAGAGACTGCAGATGAGACTGCAGAAGAGGAAATTATAGACGAGACTGAGGATGAATCGACTCAAGCCTCTGACAAGGACGATCAAACAGATCAAGTTCTTGAAGATGACAGCGACGAAGAGATAAAAGAAGGTAAGTTGTGTAAATTATATCTGTAAATAACTAACAGATCAAAACGCGACAAGAGGACATTAACGCACGAATTTTCTTTTCTTGCAGACAAGAACGAGGCTAAAGAAGAAGAAGAAGAAGAAGAAAACGAATCCGTTGAACCAAAAGAGGAAGAAAAGGATAAATCCGAAGAAGAAGAGCAAAAATCTGTCGAAGAAGAGACGGCTCAATTAAACGATGATGATGATTTGACCGATGCCAAGTCATCCGAAGACAAAGATGAAAAATCTGAGGAAGAAAATTTAAGGAGCGATGCACCGTCTGACAGCGAAAATGAGATCGAAGAAAAAGAGGAAAATTCCGAAAAGGTAGATAAGAAGGACGAAGAAGAGGAAAAAGAAGACGACGAGAATGTTCAAGATGATACCTATCAAGAAGATGGTTCTCTGGAACATGAAAACGCGGATGAAGTAACGCAAGACGATATAAAGATTGAAGAATTATCGCAAGAAATGAGTGAAGAAGGGAAGAAATCCGAAGAAAACGATGACCACGACGACGACAACGTTAAATCTGAAAACGATAAGAAAGCTGACGAAGGGGAGAATGAAGACGATTTGGAGAAAAAAGTTGAGAGCGAAGAAAAGGAAGAACGCGTAAGCGTAGAAGAAGCAGAAGAAGCAAAAGAAGCAGAAGAAGCAGAAGAAGCAGAAGAAGCAAAAGAAGAAGATGATCAAGCTAGTAAAGAAAAGGACGAAGCTGTAGAAATATCTGAAGAAACAACGGAAAAAGAAGAAGGAGAAAGAGAAGAAAAAAGTGTGCAAGAGGATGAAAAAGATGAAAGGGAAGAGGAAAAAGGTTCATCTCGTGCGAAACGAGAAGTCGAAAACGAAAGTGAGGAACGAACGATAGAAGATAAAAGCGAGGATGATGAAGAAGGTAAATTCGATAAAGCTATAGAATATTATATTATACATATAAACAAACTAAATTCGACACTGAGACTCCTTAAATTTGATTTTAGCAAAAGTTGAAAGCGAAGAAGAGCCTAGTCCTGAGGAGGATTTGATTCAAGAAATACAAATGCCGGAAAATCTTCGACCGCGCGATCACATCAACCAATTGTTAAAATTAGATGAGGAAAATGAAGAAAAAGAACGTGCTATACAAAAAGTTTCCGATATAGTTTTGAGAGATTTGAAGAAGCTCTACGATAACGCGATTCAACCATTGGAAACGCTTTACAAATACAGAGATCTCAGTAACAGACATTTTGGAGGTAAATATTCCATCTGTTAAATTATTATTTTGATTTTATTTCGCTACATACTTATTTTCTTAACCATTTTTGACTATAGATCCAGAGATATTCTCTAAACCATTGATACTCTTCATGGGTCCTTGGAGCGGTGGCAAATCTTCAATTATCAATTATTTATTGGACATAGAATATACAACGATCGCATTGCGAACAGGTATGTAACTCTTGTTGATGATATTACAGAGGCGAATGTGCTTGCTTGAGTAAGACACAAGAAGGTATCTTTCCTGAGGAAAATTTGGAAATATTATTTATGCGTTGATAAATAATTAATGGCACGCTAAAAGCATAAATATACAGATTAGTGTATGGGTGGTTTGAGAGAATGCTTAGAGAAACATTGCAAATCGCCAAATGAAACTGACACACAGGAGCTGAGCCCTCTCCCGCCTACTTCAATATCCTTATGCACGGCGAAGAAGAAGAAGTTTTAGATGGTACGCAATTGGCAGCCGACTGGACTTTTTCTGGATTGCAAAAATTCGGTCAAGGGATGTTGGATCGTCTCAGAGGGCTTCGCTTCAATAATAAGTTACTCGAGAAGGTAAACGGACATACAAAAATCTTACATAGAAAAATCAATGAAAAATCGATGAAAAATCGATGAAATGGCATTAGAAAATAGAATAGTAATAATGACTTCGCCGCGTGCAAACAGGTTAATATCGTCGAGATACCTGGCATCTTAGAGATACGCAAACAAGTTCAAAGATTGTTTCCGTTCAATGACGCTTGCCAATGGTTCATCGACAGAGCAGACATTATTTTCCTAGTCTACGACCCTTCAAAATTAGATGTTGGACCAGAAACAGAAGCCATTTTGGATCAACTTAAAGGCCGCGAATATCAAGTAAGTAAGAAAGAACTCTCTGAAATCCTTTGAATTGTGTTTAAGTCTATCACTATCTAACTTGTCGATTTATCTGACACACGACAGACACGAATTATACTGAATAAAGCTGATCAAGTCAAACCGGAAGAACTTATGAGAGTGCAAGGTGCTCTCATCTGGAATATATCTCCGTTAATGTCTAGCGCTGAACCACCGATAATGTATTCCACTTCTTTATGGTCTATACCTTACGAAACTGGCGCACCGACCAGACTGCTCTACGCGCAAGAACGCGCCTTCCTTCGTGATTTGCGTTCTGCCATTGACAAAAGAGTTGAACATAAAATAGCCAGTGCTAGGAGATTTGCTGTAAGTCTGTTTGATGATTCCTTTCATGATTTCTTTACTCATTTCTTTGACAATCCTCGACAAATATTCTGCAAATCACTTCTTTTTTTCTTATTACAGGTTCGTGTACGAAATCATGCTAAAATGGTAGATTGCTATTTAACGACATATTATAATCACAAAACATTTTTTGGAAATAAGAAAGAAATTAGTGACAAAATCGTAGAAAATCCTCAAGATTATCATATTTACGAAGGCTTGAGTACTCTTACCAATATATCACGCTATGATCTTCCCGATCCAGACGTTTATCGGGATTTTTTCCGATTAAATGCTTTATACGATTTTCAGCTTTTAAGTTCAACTTGTACTTATTTCCGCGGTTGTCCTATAAATAGACTCGACGTTGCCATTGCATATGATCTACCAGAACTTGTTGGAAAATATAAGAAATCTGTAGAAGTGGTGATGCATGAGAACGAGGCTAGTAGCCCATCCAGTTGAGTACAAATGCACCTTCTAAATGGAATTCTTTCTACCATATAGAGTACAGAATAATCGCTAATTTTCCTTTTACTCTACGTTCGAATAGATAAAATGATAAATTAAGATGATTGTGCGAAAATACAGTATTTTTCACAATGACAAGAGAAATCTCCTCCCATAATTATGAATTTAACGACCTACTACGATCATTTTTATCGGGAGTAGACTGTGCTGGATGTATATTGTACTAGAATTGAGCTGAGTCACGTATGAAAAGTTATATACGATTGAAATGCACATCACTGTACATTCTCTAGAAAGAAAATGAAGAACGAGAGAGAGAAAGAATGATGTAACGAATGAACAAACGAGTGAAAGAGAGAGAAAGAGAAAAAGAGAAAAAGAGATATATATATATATATTAGGGTGGGTCAAAAAAATCAATTTTTTTTTTTTTACAAGTGCCACGGAAAAAATGGGTTGCTAGACATCTTAAAAAAAATTTTACCAAATATGAGCTCTTAATTTCAATAGGAAGATCCTCCACATCGCAGTTTTTTATTTTTTTTTTCAGTCCAATAGAATAAAATTCATAGCTCATCATTAATTGATTGTACAGAAAAATGTTTTTGAAGAATTTTGTAGGAAATTTAATGCTCTACAAAAAAGGTATCTTATATTTTTTCCGTAAACCTCACCATTTGAATGATATTGAAGACTTAATTTTGATTATTTTAAGACAAATTTCATTTTTGTTTATGAATTTTATAATTCGACAATAAATGATTATTATAAAATGCGCAATACAAATTCTTGTAGGAAATTAACTGCTCTGTCTTATATTTTGGCGATTAAATTAAGCGTTCAAAAGATATTCATCATCAAACTTTCATGTCTACTGATTTTTGTCTCTGAATATCTTTTGAACGCTTAATTTAATTGCATAATAAAAACATAAGACACCATTTTTATAAAGCAGTTAATTTCCTACAAGAATTTGTATTGCGCATTTTATAATAATCATTTATTGTCGAATTATAAAATTCATAAACAAAAATGAAATTTGTCTTAAAATAATCAAACTTAAGTCTTCAATATTATTCAAATGGTGAGGATTACGGAAAAAATATGAGATACCTTTTTTGTAGAGCATTAAATTTCCTACAAAATTCTTCAAAAACATTTTTCTGTACAATCAATTAATGATGAGCTATGAATTTATTCTATTGTACTGAAAAAAAAAATAAAAAAACTGCGATGCGGAGGATCTTCCTATTGAAATTAAAAGCTCATATTTGGTAAAAAAATTTTAAGGTGTCTAGCAACCCATTTTTCCGTGGCACTTGTAAAAAAAATAATTGATTTTTTTGACCCATCCTAATATATATAAATGTATTTTAAGCAAGCGTCAATGCTGCAAACAAATACGTTTTAAAAGCCACAAGGATCATTATATATCAAGACAATTTATAATCCTCCCACTATATTTTGGTTCATTCAAAACATAAATGTGATCTCAATAGTTAAATTACTAACTTGCAAATATCTCAAAAAATCTCCCTCTTTTAAAATTATGCTTGCACCTGGAAGATAATGCGAGTGTTATCATTCCGATATAAGATGAACAGTGAAAGTTTTCCTTTAATGTGTTCTAACATAAATTATTCATCATCAAATTACCAAATGCATATTTCATAATTTCAATAAATATCCTATTTATATCAATGATTTAAAATAAGAATACAAACGTAGCGAATTAAAAAAACAGACAAGTTAAAAAAGCGCACAGTAAACTATACAAAATGAATTGCAGACATTAAAAAATAATATTACTAAAATATGAACAATCTATCTACTAAAATTTGTTTCATAACAAATGATGTTTTCTTAAAAGAAACTAAATATCTGCAATTAAAAAAGCAAAAAATTATCACATGTTACATTTCCATTATTTTCATCTCATTGTTTCATACCGCACAGTTTTCATCTTTTACATAAAGCTAAAATGATTGTTATTTAGTTAATTTACATATTTTTCATTGTATGCATTTTATATATAAGAAAGCTAAAATAATTGAAAAACTGCTTCTAAAGTAAAGATTGGTCATTACCATCTTTATCCTTGTCCATTTGATAAATTTGAAGTTTGTTGGCATTATATTGACACATAATCACACAAACCATTGATTTATTGTGAATATACGAATTGTTGTTGTTATGATTATAATAATGATTACCATTAGTTCTACTACACTATTATACTAGAATAATAGCAATGGCAACAGCAACATGATGACTGTCATTAAAATATTATAACTATCGCTACTGCTGCTGCTGCTGCTGCTGCTGTTACTATTGCTGATACTACTAGTATTATTATTGTCGTTAATAATTGATTCGTTATATTATTTCAGTTCTTGTTATGGGTATTACTGTTCCATATTATAAGATGCATCATATAAATTAGATGACTTATTTTGCAGAAATAAATATTTATTTCTAAACATTCATTCTTAATCATTTAAAAATATTTTAGAATCAAGCTAAAATAGAATGCAAGTTTATATTTATAATAACTAACATTTTAAAGAAATGAATTTCTTTGAAAATAATATTAAAGACAACTGTAAATAGGTTTGACAAAAAATAATATCTTGAAAATAAAATAGAAAAAATAAAATGAATCTAAAATTACTTCTACTTATACTACTTACAACTATTAAGATTTTAGAAATATTATTAAATAAAAATAATAAAAGAAAGATAAAATTGACTACTCACATTTGGAGTAGCTTCGCGTAACCATTCGTCGGCTTGTTCGTCAAAATCAAATTTACAAGCGAGTCTCAAATCATTTACTGCCTCTTCCCATTTTCCAAGTAAGTGATATGCTCGTCCTCTAAATTTGTGACCCGCCGCACTATCAGGATTCAATTCTAATGCCCGATTACAATCGCGAATGCATGCATTAGGTTTCTTCAATAGTAAATAAACTTGTCCACGTTTTGCATATAAAAGTGCTGTTTGTGGATTTAATTTAATAGCTTCTGTATAAAGCTGTATAGCCTTTTCATAATCTTTTTCTACAAATGCTGAAACAGCTTCCGAACGTTTTATTTGGGACTCTGCAATTTCTTCTTCAGTCGGTTCCAAAGCAGAATTTCCCATTTCTTGTGGTGTGTCAGTGTCTGGTTCTACATAAATAAATAAATAAATAAATAAATAAATATATATATATATATATTTCTAATTAGAAGATTTGAATAATGTCTAATCAATTTAGGATAAGTATCTTTCTCGTATATCAAAAAAGGATTACATTTGAAGAAAATTATTCTCTAACCTATGACTCCTGTCATATCTAATTCCAAATCACTTTCTTCACTCTCTACTTGCGGTTTAGATTCAGTTTCTTCAAACTTAGATTCGGTTTCGTTCTTCGATTTAACAGGATCTACTTTACCACCAAAATGCTCTATTAATGATTTAACAAAAGCTAATTCAGGTCTGCATAAAATCCAAGGTTGCGACTTGCACATTTCGACGAAGGCTTTTAATTCATCGAGATGTTCCAAATTTAAATTAGGCATTGACATTTTGCTGTCTACAAAAGAAATAATAAGAAATAAATAAACTTTAACAATTCACCGAAGAAAACATAAAAAAGAAACAAGTATTAGCACCTTACCGACACTTATACGTTATTACTTGAAGATCTTCCTTATAGAAGAATTTAGTATTATATTTTTTTCTTTCTACTTCTTTCTTAAACAAATTCTTATTTATAAAAAAAAAAAAACCAATAAAAATCAGAATTTTAAATGTAATTTATATATTTGTTTCTTATGGAAACAAATGGATGATATTCAATTTTATAGAGAGAAAAAAGAGGTTAACTTATCTGATAAAACAATTATTATGTTTTTTTCAAGAAGCACTATATTACGAATTAACAATATGGAAAATACACGAAAACTTCGTTCTACGATAAATCGCGTTTTACGATATCTTCGGGTTATATTCCTTCTTTTACTTTTCTTCTTCAAATTAATTGATCCTTGATAGACTGGTAATATTCAAAAAATACACCTTGGTAATATCATTGATTTTTTAGCGACTTTTCTAGGGACAATTTGTTTTTTTTAAAGTGTAATTGTTCCACCGTTCACATATGAATATTGTATAGAGTTTGATATTTATATAGAATTGTATAGAATTTGATTTTAACATTATTTTAATAGGTTTGATAATGATAATAATAATATAATACATTACATATCATCTATGACAAGAGAATTTATAGTACAGTGTTTTTCCATCATTTATTTTTTTCCCTAGCACAGGACTGTCCGTACTCTTGGAATAACTCTCTCTCTCTCTCTCTCTCTCTCTCTCTCTCTCTCTCTCTCTCTCTCTCTCTCTCTCTAAGTAGTAGTACCACAGAGTATCTAGGCTCCGTGAATAAAGATAAAACAACTACTCAGTAAAAACAACTGGAAAATTAGTAAATTACAATTAAATTGTAAGAATTACTTGAAAAGAATTCGAGATAATCGTAGGTTATTGTCATTTGAGCATGGAACCATTGTTGAAAAAATTCAAGACTACGAATGATCAAAAAAGTGAAATTAACGATAATATAAGTGATGTTGACAAATGTGAAATAAAAATGGATGTAAACCGAGTATTTAATAATGATGAAAAAGTAATTGACTCGAACGATGATGTAGAAAAAAAAGAAGATTCAATGTTCTTAACAGATGAGGATTCGTCGTTTGTATTTCAGCCTGACAATGATATTTCAGATATGCTAGAAGAAATCGACTTTAATGGTTCCTTACCAACTATTACCGAACGTTACTTTTCTACATATTATAAAGTCGATGTTCAGAAGCCAGGAGACGACATGTGCATTAGAATACATAGTAATCGAATTTGTTTAATTTCTTTAGCACCAAGTCATAACATTTTTAAAAATGATAAGAAAATATTAAAAGTTGATTACAAAGTCAGCGATAAGTTAGACAGGATGCTAAATAAGGTATCTGGAAAAAGTAAACACGGTGCTCAACCTATGCAAGTTGATTCGAATATTTGCACAATATTGTGTTCGGATAAAGAAAAATACACAATCAAGTGTTGTATTAATGGAAAATTAATGGAAGTTAATGACGTATTGTTGCAATGCCCAGAAACTTTAAAGGAACCACCGCACAAAGGTGGATATTTAGCTCTTGTAATGCCTAACTTAAAGCTATTGGATGCAGTAAAAGATACCTTATTAACATCAGAAGAATATAAAGCAATAATACTTTCGCGATCTGAAGTTAAAACGTCTTAATTAAGTAAGAGAGAGATAGAGAAAGAGGAAAAGAGAGATAGAGATATAAGGATAGATGTGCAGTAAAAGATTATGCTTGTTTTTCTATGTACATAATATGACATATGTCATAAAAGTATGTATTTGGTATATGTTGACTAATCAATGGCACTCCAATAACTTGTACATTTATTTTATACTATTTTCCTTCTTTTCTTGCTTATTTCGATGATCTTGCTTTTCTGGGAGATCTTTGCATAAATTACTTAAAATAATACCTATAAAAAGAATCAGTCCTACATTCCGATTAGATATAAATTTTTTAGCGCAATCGTTAGGATTATTGATATCTAAAGTATATATCTGAAATGAAGTAAATAATATTATTATTTATGTGTTTATGTGCTTAGTTTACAATAATATAAACTGATTAATACATAAATTAATTGATACACGAAATAATTAATTATCTACCTGATTGACAAGATGTTTTCCAGTTAATCCTACTGCTGCATAATAAGGCCAAGTTTGTGCAGTTACAATGCCAGATGTTACTAATCCTGCTGTCATAAATATACCGAATGCAGACAAATATAATTGCGTTTTATCTCCGAACTTTAACGCGGTCGATTTAATGTTTAACAACAAATCATCTACTTTGTCCTAATATAATAGCATTTTTAGTAATTCAATATTTTTCTTAAATGTCGTATAGAAATAATGAAATGCATTACGCTTACTTGATGAGCGTAAATAGTATCATATATGATAGTCCAACAAACTCCGGCAACATAAAGAGGTAGGCACGCGGACCAATCACATGACCCTCGCACAGCTGACCATCCCAAAAGAGCTCCCCAATTGAAAGTCATTCCTAGTATTAATTGGGGCCAATACGTTATTCTTTTCATTAAAGGATAAATTATTACCAATCCTATAACGAGTGATAAATATTTCATAATATAACATTTCAATATTCTTTATATTGTTTGTTTATTTATCGATAGACAATGACCTAAAGAACTTGCGCCAAGAAAAACGCTATACCAGTTTAACTGTAATAACACGAATAAGCCTAAGCTCAATTGTCCTCCAAGAAAAATAAGCGACTGTAAATACGTTAGTTGTCCAGTAGCCAAAGGTCTATCTTTCGTTCTTGCTACCTAATCAAAATTTTAATTTCTAGAGTACTTTACTTTACAAGCTTGTAAATTTGTTTAACGAATAAATACCATTTTGTCTATATCTTTATCCCACATATCATTTATAGTACAGCCAGCACCTCGCATTATAAATGCGCCTAATCCGAATAGCGTCAATAATTTGAAGTCTGGTAAACAGGCTGGAGGTGCTGCCATAGCTATGCTCCAACCGCAAGGCCAAAATAGCAACCATGATCCTAAAAATTAATATATATAACTCTTCATCTTTATAACTTATTCTTAATAAATTGATTTTCAATTAAAACTTCAATTAAAACTGATTTATATGCATATCCTACCTATAGGTTTATCTATTCTCATAAGTTTCATATAGGGTTGTACACTTGATGAAGAATTGAGTATTCTTGTAGTTAATCTTGAATATCTTCTCTCCTGGCAATGGGACAAATCAATATAAGATAATGTGTTTGATCCTAACAAAGGCTTAACTTTATTATCTATATCAAAATATATTTTGTATTTGTACTTAATTTGTTTAAAGGATAAAGTATGAAAATTCTTAAAAGAGCATATACTGCTTAAAGTTATTCTCCTGATCTGCTTTAGATTAGAATGATCAATGCACGTTGGCAACCAAAGATATGCACCAAGTTTTTGACCACTTCGTATTGATAACATGATTTTATAATTTATCTGAAATGTATTTGTTTAATAAAAGAAGAATTTAATTGGAGAGAGAACATATTATTTATATTTATACATACCCTAGTAGCACAAAATATTGAAAAATATTGAATACATGTATATTTAATATTAAAAGAGATTTAATGTCTTTTTAATATTAAATACACATGTATTCAATATTTTTCAATATTTTGTGCTACTAGAGTATGTATATGTATACACGTTACCTAAATAATTAAGATAAAAAGTGGATAATTTTATAACTAACGTGTAATGAACGTTACCTCAGATCGACCTTGGCTATAAAATAGTCTTTTTTAAATAAGCTTAACTATTCTAAATCACGAGTTATAAACAAAATCTTAACTATATTCTGTATTGACAGAAATCTGTACTGTATTACCGACTGGTAAAATACTTGCCGCCATCTAACAGAACAAGCAGTTACTTTATCTTACCGACTGGAAAAATATGTGCCACCATCTAGCAGTACTAGCCATTACTTCATCTTACTGACCAGAAAAACATGTGCCGCCATTGATTTGATATGAAATGCCCTATAGACAATTAACGTTCATTTAAGAATCATTTCATTTTCTAGATATTTATGAATTTTTATACTCTCAGTATCTCCCATATATGTATTACTCCTAGAGACCCTGTAGGAAGGACGCGCCATGTGGATTACAAGGCTGAAAATGTGGGGGGACATCTTCCGTTGCATCGCGCAGCCATGTTTATCTTTAGTATGTATTAACGGCTGTGGTTAGTTTAAGTTTGGAATACTTATAGTTTTTATTGTGATATTTATGTTTAATTGTTTTGTTATTTTTAGTAGTTTTCTATAAGTGTAAGTTTAATTTACTCATTTAATAATTACAAGTATAAATGTACAAACCTAACCTATAACTTATCGTTTATTTACAGACTTATTGTTTGTGATAAATAATCATGGTTCGACAGTGTATTCTTAATTACTAATATAAATTAATATTATTATTATTTATTTATATTAATTATTAATATACATTTTTAATTATCATTTAATATAGTTCATTTTTTTCTGTATTTGATGCAGTTCATTATTTCATAATTATTTTAATGTTTGAATATTTCGCGCACAATCACGTGACTACACGAGTTCCTGTCCCCCAGCAATCTACATGGCGCGTCCCTCCTATAGGGTCTCTATATTGTGAAACACTGCCAAACATTGTGTAAGAGCGTTAAATGGAAAGCGTAGTTGTCTTAAAATAACGCTAGAATGCATTTTTATCGCTCTTAATATTTATCTAAATCTAATTTATAAACATATCCTTCCAATAAGTTGAATTACTTTGACAATTTGCAGGTCAATAAATAATTGTTTTGTAATAATAATAATTTTGTTTAATAATAATTATTTGAACCAACTATTATTTCAAAGTAAGTATTATTCAATTAACCAAATATAAGCATTAGGTAGCCGAACCGAATATATTTACTGTCAACACAAGTATTATCGAAGTAATAATTCAATTAATAAAACAAAATTTATAACATAATTGTTATTTCTTGTAGATAGAAGAAAATAGAGTTATTTTCACTCCGGTTCTTACTCTACCTGTTTTCTAACACTCTGACATGGCCTTACAAATTCAGGTATATCTCCGAAAATATTTATCGGATTAGCCTCAAATTTTCAGAGAATATACTTAAATATATGTACATTCCGAAAATGCAAAAAAATCGATTTTTTCAAAATTTTAACTGCGTATAACCTCTTAAATATAATGTATAAAAAATCAATTTAAAAATTGTACATTAATTTTGGCTATAAAAACACAATAACAATCGTTGTAATTTGCTTATATTTTTATTATAATTTGTACATCTTTTGTAAAATTGTAATAAATACAAAAGTAAAAAATATTTCTAAAATATGCTTATAATATAATGCTTATAATTATGCTTATAATTAACAATATTTTAAAATATCATTTGTCAACAGTTCTTACGATACGCAATTTACCATAAAATCTTTGATATTAAGAGAACAGTGATTAATCTGTTACAATTACTCACTTACTTTCTATTTAAATAAGATTATGTTAAAGTTTTACTAAATAACTATTAATGATAATAATAATTATTGTTATAAATAATTATGAAATTATTTGGGATGCAAACGACTTATGAAAAATCAAATTTTTTCGTATTAAGAAACTTGTGAAAATAATTTTATAACTTATAACTTAATTAACTGTAAAATATAAAATATTCAAATTTTGCTATAAGATATGAAAGTATTGCTAACATTAAAAAGAAATCTATTAATCAGAATCATAAGCATTTCCTTTTTGTCCTTTTGCATTATTTTGACGTAATGATTTAATCATATCTAAAATTTCTTCATGTGTTTTGATTTTAAGTTTTTCATCTCTATTTCTCTCTTTTGTTCCAATTCTTTGGTTCGTAACTGTAAGTATTGTTTTTTAAGTTGGTTTTGTTCACTTTTTTGTATTAAATATTTTTGTCGAAATTCGTGTGAATTTCACAGTGTTTCAGTGAATCATCACAGAATAGTCACAAAATAAATTAACAAATCTAGCATAATAGAATGAGATGATAAAATTTTGTAACAATTCTGTATAAACCAGGAGGCGGGATTACCACTCCGGATTCATTTGGTCTTTAAACTTGGTGCAAATACCCAGCTATTTGCGAATAAACGCAAATTGAAATTTCACATATATGTGTATTCCTTTAGCTGTAGTAGTGTAGTATCTTATAATAGCGAAGATGTGTGTCTCATATGTCGTTGATACTTACATCTTTTCTACTATTGATATAGGATTAAGTTTGTTTACCTTGCGTTGCCGTTCGTTCAATCCACAAATCGATTAAACTTCACATTTTTTTCGAAATTCTATAATGTACTTCTCATATAATGGTATATAATAATTAATAACAAAGAATATCCAAAAAGTAATTGTCAGAAATGTTAAAATTTTTATTTTAATTTAATAAATTTTGACAAGAAAAATGATACGTTGAAGAAATTCTTAATACAAGTAGTATTAATGTTATAGATAAACTTATTTAAGTAAATTATAAATTTATAAAATATACTATTTTATCGTAATTTTATTTATTTATAAATATTATATTAATTAAATATTATATATATTGTATTTTGATTTCATAGACAAGATTAAATTATTCCTATTATTTTCTGTAATACCTATTCTTTAATTCGTTTTCTCCAGATAAATACCGACGTAATACAATTAACAAACGATCAATCAGTAAATCAATTTCATTGTGTACAGTTTTAATAATATTACTTAACATTTTATTAATTGTACTATTTTTTAAAAAACCATATGGACTTAATCCCTTTTCCATCAAATGTACCTTCCCATACTCCCATATAAAACGTACTATTTTCTCTAAATGGGGATCCATATCGAATAATTCTTTAGCCAACCTTGTAGCAATAAAAAATACTTTATCCAAAATTTTCATCGGATTCCCCACATACTGCATTTCACGAAGTGTAGACTCAAAGTCTGAAACTTTGCTTTTATTCTTAAATAAAGGATAATCATCATAATAATTAGTTAATAAGAAATACAATTTCCAGGAAAGTTGTTGATAGGACACACTATCGGTAGCGAGTAAAATAGGAGGTTTGCCAAAGTTACTCGATTCTCTAAAGCTTCTCATAACTTGTAATGGATCTAATATAATAATATTTCCTATTTTTACTCTACCTCCAACAAATGATAAGTCATTTTTAATTCTTCTTCTTCACTTGGTTGGCTAGTATTTGGTTGTTTACCACTTGATTGATCACTACTTGGTTGACTACTATTCGGTTGTTTACCACTTGATTGATCACTACTTGGTTGACTACTATTCGGTTGTTCACCATTTGGTTGCTTACCACTTGGTTGACTACCATTTGGTTGCTTACCACTTGGTTGACTACCATTCGGTTGTTTACCACTTGGTTGACTACCATTCGGTTGTTTACCACTTGAATGATCACTACTTGGTTGACTACTATTCGGTTGTTCACCATTTGGTTGCTTACCACTTGGTTGACTACCATTTGGTTGCTTACCACTTGGTTGACTACCATTCGGTTGTTTACCACTTGGTTGCTTACCACTTGGTTGACTACCATTCGGTTGTTTACCACTTGATTGATCACTACTTGGTTGACTACTATTCGGTTGTTCACCATTTGGTTGCTTACCACTTGGTTGGCTACCATTCAGTTGTTCACCATTTGGTTGCTTACTACTTGGTTGGCTAGTATTTGGTTGTTTACCACTTGGTTGATCACCATTTGGTTGACCATCACTTGGTTGACCACTATTCGGTTTACTACCACTTGGTTGACTACTATTCGCAGACGACAAAAGTTCTCTTCTTGTTTGAACTTTTCTAATATAACGTACTATTTTTGCATCTGATGTTGCATTACGTTTTATACGATTATACGCTTTACGATGACGTTTACTTCGCAAAGTAGCTTCGTAATCTTTCATAACATTACCTCGAGAACTATTAATGACGTCATAGGCAAATTTTATGTCTAATATAATATTACCAAAGAACATTACATGTGTTGTAAAGAAGAAAATATCTTTCAAATTGACTCTATTCTTTCTCTGATACTTATCGACAATATTATATCCATTATATCCTATACCAATGAGATTAATTGACATTTTGCATACTACTGTTGTATTATATACTGCTCTAGCAGCTAATCCTATATCTCGACCAGCTTGAGCAGCTCTTAAAAGCAATAGTTTTCCACCACTTACTGCTAATCCAGCAGTACATCCAGCAATACCAAGCCAAGCTGAAAGGGCATTGCTGTTGCTAAGACTAACAGATTCTCTGTGCCATCTACGATCATATAACTGATATACAAATCTGCCAAAGGACCAAGCACTAGTAACACCTGTCGTTGCTACTCCTATTTAAAGAAAAATTATTTTTATATTTAATTGAAAACAATTTAGAAATATGAATTATAATAATAAGATTTTAATTTAATATTTATATTACCTGCTAATGCAACCGCAGGTCCAATAGGAGTAAACATCGATGCAAGGGTAATTCCAAGACCACCAACATTTAAAATGCTAGATGCATAATCTGCAGTGTTAACTACCTGAGCGCTTAACGAAGATGCTGGTGAAAAACAAACTTCTACCCATACTTTAGAACATATTTCTGTTATTTCCAATTCAGGATTTGGTTGGTAAAAGCCTTCATAAGGTATTACCATTACACAAGCAGGCAAGGTATTACAAGTTTTATAATTGATCCAATCTATGTATACTCTACCATTATTGTCTATATATTCAATATTTTCAGATGAACTCTTTAGACAATAATTCTTTATTTTAAATATTGGAACAGCTTGAATTTCTTTCATGATTTCTTCTGTATCAATATCTACATTATCTTTATTACTTTCTTTTGTTTTCTTTGTCGGTACATTAAATATAATATTATAAATGACTCCGACAAAAATACTCCCATCCGACTGCTTACCATACTCCATTATTTGATCAAATATTAAGGATATTATTTCCATAGCATTTTTGTTATAGTGTACTCCTTCGTTGACTTTAGTTAACTGTTCTGCATTTTCTGAAACATAGCTTACCACCGAGCTAAAATCATTTGTATTGTTTTCCTTATTATCAACTTTGCATAATTCAGTGGGAGGGCCAAATAGTGCATAACCAATATTTTGTTTTAATATATCATAATCTTGCGTTTCATATTTAGTCCAATCAGAAAGAAGCTCATAATATTTTTGTTGGATTTCAATGGCATAAGATACCATTTCGTGCTATTCAAAATAGAACAAAACATGTAATAAACTATCCAAAGAATATAAAATAATTATACTATTTAAGTATAGATGTTTTGAGTAAATTAAATAAATAAGTACGATAATGAATATGAACATATAATTAGCCGTAATGTAAGTAATTTTTAAATGATTGAAAATTTAACGGTGCATATCTTTATTTCAAATCTATATAAAAATTTCAATATTGAACATTATATTTACCCATAAACGATTATCTTCGCTCATTTTGATTGGCTTGATCTTTGAAAACTGTCACTGTTATATAGTTTCAAATAAAACGTAGTATCAATGAGATTATGTAGTTGCAAAGTTAAAAGGGAATTCCCCCAATGAGTTATTTTTCTATTATCAATGGCACATGAAATTTCTATATTATATAGGATATATATATATATATATATATATATATATATATATATATATATATATATATATAAAATGACTAAGTATATAAGTATACTTTACTACCAATTACAAGTGATTCATCGCATCTAGTTGTATGCACTTTCTGTTCTTTGAAACAGCTAAATTACTTTTCTTCTTGTAAGGATTGCCAACTTGCAGAAATAAAAATGAAACAACAAATCTGTTTAAATAATTACAATAAAATAATTTTTATTGTTGTTGATCAATAATACATTTAAAATAATAAATATCAAATAGATTATTTCAAATAAATAAATTAGTTTTACATATACAATCTAAAGATTTGTATAATTTGATTTTGGTTTCATTTGATTGGTCCTTAACTGGTTATGCTTAAAAATGAATTTATCTTTGTAGTACATTTCGCTTTTCTAATTATAATAATTATCTTATAAATAAATATATGTAACACGAATTATGTAATTATAATAAAATAAGATATCTATAATTTGGTAAGTTAGCAGAGCCCCACTTTCCTTTAATCATTTTCATTTTCATTTTCATCATATACAATACAATTGTATATCCCGCCAGAAATAATATTTAAATAATTTACGCGTAAGAGCATTTGAATCGGTTATGACCGTTAAACATATCATACAGTGTATAAGCAGTAATATCAAAGAAAATAATTATTTCTCATCGTGTTTTTATTGACAATAATAATAAAAAAAGTTCAAATTATTATTTACAGTTAAAAATGTAAATTATTTGTAGTGAAATGAATGCATAAACAACTTGTTTCATCTACATATAATAACCATTTTCCAAATCATTAAATACAAATTTGTTACTTTTTTAATGTGATTTTTTTTACGAATTTTTCATTTAATCAATTAAAAATAGTAGTAATTTACAAATGCCCAATCTCTCAGGTTTTGATAGGTTTATTTTTAATTGAAGTGTAATTGAAAATTTGAATTTTAAATTGGAATTTTTCAGAGATTGTTATAAAATGGCCAATGTATACTTATGGATTTCAATGATTATATTCATTTTAAGTGAAGCAAATGCAGTAACATTATTTAATTGGTTATGGGGTACACCTTCGGAGGCTCCTACAAATGTTTTAATTGCCGATGGAACACCTTTGATATCAATCCCATACGAAACTATGACAGAAGATGAAAAGTTTTTAAAAGAAGCTGCAAAGCTTACAAATATTCAAGTTTCGTCCCCTTTAGAAACGTGTCAACATAAAGTCATTATGAAAATAAGAACTTCATGTTATGATATGACTGAGGAACAGCTTGCCAAATTGAGTGTCAATTTATTGAATTGTCAATCGGCAGTAGAAGGAAGGAAAATATTTCCCTGTTCAGAAGAGATGGTAAAGATTTTCTCTTCATTTATTTTGTCATCATTTTCTTGAAAATTCCATGAATTATTTGATTACTTACAATACTTAAGTATAATTTAAGGTGGCAATAGTGTTGTCATATTCTTCAAAGGGTGCTCCTGTGCAAGTTCAAACCTGCAATTCCCCCTCTTAACTTATATAACTATGTATGGGACCACCTCAAAGATTCTATAGGCAAAATATTTTATGGGAGTATCCCATATGAAGAAACTTATTTCTCTAAATTTCATTGAGTTTTATTATTTGTTGTCATTCATATCATCTCCAATGGAATTGATATTAATAATATATTACTCTTCTTTGTTCATTTATTATGGAGAATGCTGTAAAATACGACTCGTATATAATAGAAAACATGTAAATGTTAATACGAGTAAAGCTAAATCTCAATTAGAAGATCTCTCACACGTAAGATACATATATACATACTTACTGTTTTTTTCTCTATATGTTTTTCTTTAGTCTCTTAAACAATGCACGACAGATATGGATACAGATACATGGAATGCGTATCATTTGATGAGTAATAGAGCTAGGGCAGTTTGCTACGCTGCTAGAAGTACACAATTTCGTGCTCTTACTGAATTAACGGTCAATAAATTGATGCAAACTGCACATTCACAAATTAAAACATTAATATCTTTAAAGGTGTGCATGAGTAAAATATTTTGTTGAAAATTAAACGGATACAATTAATATATTTTGTGATTCGCAATTAGGAAAGTCAAGATCAATTGGTGGATCAGACAAGCGAAGCGTTGTCTTCTTTATCCGATGGCAACAAAGCATTATTATTGCAACAACAAAATCTAAAAGATGCTCAAATGAGTGCTCACAAGATGGTAACTAATAATCTTAAAAACTTAAATAACGAAAAAGCACTGATTCGTCTAGGTCACGCTCAGATTGCAACCATGGTGGAAGATGTGAAAAGGAAATTAGGTAAATAGATTAGAAGAATTAATTAGAATGAATTTCTTTTTTATCCAAGTGTTATCCAAGTGTGTGATTTAAAGTGTTACGTTAAAATGATATTTTAAAGAAAATGCAAGTAAAGAACTTGTTAAACAATCTGCCGTACACGGGGAAAGTCATAAAGAGATATTACACGACTTAACAAGTATACGTAATCGAGCGCATTTAATTTGGGAAAAGATAGAATCTAGTACTACTCTTATACTCAATCGACATCAGGAAGCTGCCGATCAGTATGAACAAATGATGCAAAAATTGGCGCATATTAATGACACTATTCAGTTCATCTCTAATATTTCTAATAATATGCGTACAGAAATAGAACAGACAATTCGTCAACTAGATTGGATTACAGGCTATATAGGAGATACCGGTATGGTATATACTACTATTAATAATATTCATTTCTATATCTTCATACCATTTAAAATATACAACTATAAGGAAAAATTGGAAATTTGTAGGGGAACAATTACAAAGAATATATCGTACGGTTTTGCATATTGCATATTTATTTACTGCCATGATAACTGCTGCATTTCTTAATGCACCATTTTGGACTAGAGCAGCCATAATGGGCATTGTACCTTTAAATCTTTGTTCTTATTTAAAACATGGTTTAGAGGCTTGTCTTGATTTTGTTTCTATCACTGCATTAATACTTTTAATAACAGGAAGTGAGTAGCCTTCGAAAGAACAAATATTTAAATTATAAATAATTTTAATGTTAAAATATTTATATAACATTTTTTGTTGCTAGTGCATTTTTTGATGAATGGCATACAATACATTTGGAAATCCAAATTTCACAATTCCAAACCAGTTAGATCTATTAATCATAATAGGTTACTTAACGGTGATAATCGTATTCATGTATCGCATTTGGAATCACCTACGAAATCTTTGGATTCTGATCACATTCAAACTTTAATAATGAAGACAATTTGCAACTTTTTTAATGCAATGCTTGATAAAATAAATAGTTTAAAAGGTTTGTTTCCATTTCTATAGTATTTTTAATGATCATTTTGTTCGTATCTATTAGTTTATAATTATGAGCAATATAATTTTATTAATTTAATTATATTAATATATAGATATATATATCTATTATTTTCATAAAAACTTTAAATTTGATTCATTCGGTAGCTTTATGGAGCCGACAAAATTCGTTCATAGAAGAGGAACTTTCTTGCTCATACATACCAGTGAAAAAGTCACACGAAGATATCTATAACTACGATGATAGTTCTAATATGTCTAAAGATATAGAATATAAAGTTGCTAATGATATTAATCATTTCGTAAATACAACAAATGATCTTAGATATCGCTTAAGAGGAATAAATGAGTTTGTTTCTACGACTGAACAAACAAATGTATCTACAAGCTCATCCAGAAGGTAAATGTTTACTATATATTTAGATATTAATGTATATACATTTATATGTTTTTTTTAGTGTTAGCCCGATGCATACAGTACCACGTATTTTATGCAATGGAATGACACGAAATGGAAAAAGATGCCGCTTATATGCAACCACCGGTAATGAATTTTGCTCTCGTCATTCTTCTGGCGCTCTTAATTCTACATCTAATTTAACTCCGTTAAATTGATTTCATTTTTTGTATAATATGAAATATCCAACATACGATTATTCAGTGATATGCAGATAAAATTGTTTATGTGCACTCCTATAAATAGTAATTGTAATTTAAGTAATATAATTCTTTAATTGTAAAAATAAACTATTTATCGCGTCTTTTATTACTAAAGTTATAGAAAAATGATATCGATTTAATAGTTAATGTCATTATATTTATTAACAATACATTTCCAATTTGTATATTATTTTTTAATAAATTGAAAATATACTTACAATAAGATTTCAATTTCGTCTGATATTATATAAAAATAACCTTTATTCGTGTTATCAGAATATGTCTTATCGTCAGATCGATTAATAAAAAAAAATAGCAAAAAGTAAACAAACAATTCGATATGAGCGCCACTTTGACGTAGTGGAGAGAGACGAAAACTGTGATTCGGGGATGTAACCAAAATAACATTGAATGCATACGTATGTGCGTATGTGCATATTACATTAAGCTGCTTTAGATTATATTTAAGACTTTGTTTTACTTGCATTTTTTTTTTATTTTAAATTATATACAAAGAGTTTAAAGAATGTCCGTTACGATTCGACGAATGTCTCATTTCACTCATGTGTCTGGAATTTATTGGAAAAATTTAAAGAAACAAAGTATTAGATTAATAAGTAATGAAACGACTAAAAAAGAGAAATCAATCAATGATAGTTCCAAAATGAACATTCCGGCTTCTGAGCCGGGTAAATTTCAAGCAGCCACTTTGAATAAATTTGATAATTCATTGATTATACAAAATGTAGAATCATTCAAAACAGCTCAACCAAACGAAGTAACTCATTTGCACATAGTTCATTAATACATGCTCTATTTATTTTAAAACATCCTACATTATCTCCACAGGTTGTTATAGATGTTCATTACTGTACAATTAATCCTTCCGATGTATTATTGAGTAAAAACTTGTACACGTATGAACCAAAATTGCCTATTACACTTGGGTATGAACTTGTTGGCGAATTAGTTCATGTGGGAAAAAATGCGCAAGACAAAGGCTATAAAACTGGGGACAAAGTTATCGCACTTAATAAAGAACGATATGGGGGGTTTGCAGAACAATGCATAGCAGAAGTTGGGGTAAGTTTGTGTCATCCAACCCACACTTCTAACGTTATTATATAAATCTAAACACAAATATTGTATAATATAAACATAATATATTCATTAGGATATTTGGAAAATACCATCAAATTTAAGATCTGTGGATGCCGTATGTTTACTTAATGATTATATGAATGCACTCATTGCATTAGAAAGAGTAGTGACCATAGATGAAAATGATATAATTTTGGTAAATGTGGGATTAAGCGGAATAGGTTTAGCAGCTGCTGATCTTGCAACTAATGTATTTAGATCGCAGGTAATATTCTCGCAAGCACCATTCTAACATATTTTCATACTAAAATTCTTAATTTATAATTTCAGGTTATAGGTATTTGTATTAACAACGATGATGCTATTCTTATTCGCAACAGGGGTGTATTCGCATCTCTAGAATACAATGAGAAAAAATTGTTAAAGCGCATAGAACAAATTGCTGGCGATAAGGACATCAAAGCATTTTTAGATGGAGATGGCGGTGAATATTTTAAGAAGATTTTAAAATGGTACAAATCTTGGTGTTTTCAATAGTATCAAATATAAAATAGACTATTTTAATGTTATTTGTATTTTTAAAGACATTTAGTGTAAAAATGCATTATTTTAGTTTCACTGATATATATAAAAGTGGCACATCATTGAAAAATTTACTACGCGATGATAATTTTACAGTGGTGATACATCATTTATCTCGTGAAGGTATAACATTTTATTTCTAGTATTAATTGTAAGTTTAAGATCATTTACGAAATTATAGCCTCTCTCATGAAGGGCGAGTAGTAATAGCTGGTGCTGCTGCTACCAAAATGGATGCGCAAACAGGAATTGAAGATGGTTCTTTCACTATTACCGGTTTTAATCTCAATGAATATAGAAGAAAGGAACCCGAGAGCTATCGGCAAGTTGTATATTTTCATTAGTTTACATTTTATTATAAATATATACGAGTATCTAATCGAGTTAAGTCAGTTTGCGTAATGGTATTGACAATAATATTTACCTTATATTATTTATATAGGCAAGCTGGAGAAGAAGTCTTGGAATTTTTGGAAGAAGGTCTCATCATTCCAATTCATTCTATGATTTTTGGTCTTCATAAAATCAACGATGCGTTACGTTTTTCTTCCGAAGGAAGAACTTCTGCAAAGGTGAGTAGCAATTTTTAAATTAATTGCAAGAGTCTTGTCAAATATTTTTCAAATATAAATTTCAAATATATATATATATTTATATATATTTCATTTGCAGGTCATTATAGATATTAAGGATAAAGAGAGAGTTGATGTAGCTAAAATTTTCGAATAAACAATTTCATTTTATAATATATCTTACATATTAAATAATACACAGGATAGATAGATAGAATATAATGAAATTTAAGTTTTTTTCATTTAAAAAAGGCTCTCTCTACCTGGTTTATATTAATTTTCGCATATTTAATAAGATAATGAAAACCTTTAAAAAGGTTTACAAATTTATAACGATTGTGATAAAATCTTATTTTTTGTCTGGCACAACTTCACTAATGCCATACATGCCAGCCAATAATCGTCCGTGAGAAGGAGGTACTGGTTCTTTTGGTGGTAAATATGGACCCTTTTCGCCTATATATACATAACTAAATGGATAGAGGTAGTTAAGGTTATTGTATGTATTATAATAATTAAGTATAGAAGATTTGGGTAATTATTTTCGAAGGATACGGTAATCTGAGAACCCAGTAGGCACTTTGTGAAAGTTTGATCGGTTCTTCGCAACCAGTTACAAATATGGGACACGGCGGAGGCCCTGGTTGAACTCGAGGATTTAACGTAACGTGAACTGGAGCTTTTGGAGTCACAACGTGAATCCTCATAAGTTGAGCTATTAAAGGTTGCGTTTGCCTGCATAGACGATAGATATCTCGCGTATTACTGATTATTAAAATGTATAATACAAACGTTGCTTATATTTAATATATACCTGCATGGGCACGGAAAGTAAAGAGGCATATCTGTGGTACTTGACGTTACTTTATTTCCACTATCTTTTACGATTCCATTGCCAGTTGCCTTTAAAACTTTGTCAGGTGCAGATGCCATAAATCTATGACCTCTCGGACATTCGTATTCCACTCCAACAAATATCTTAACAACAAATTCCTTTCCACCTTTGGATTTGCGACCTCGGATCGTGTTAAGATTTTGAAAATTTTTACCTCTTGGGCAATATCCATGAACATTATGATCATTTATAGTAGGCCATAAAGATCCCCTTTCTTTTTGATGCTCCAATCTATTAAACCAATTTATTATTCTTCTAGGAATGATTTTACATTTTGATATTGTTGCTGCATATTGATACATTTAATATTATTAGCTGACATCGGAGCACAATAATTAGTTTAACAAACCTTACTGTTACATCCCATGGTAAAAGGAATGCAGAAGTTGCCAGTACACCTGCTTGATGTTGTAAACCTAAATTATGCGAGTACAAACTGCTTGGGCCAAGACAAACCAGAGACCAACTAGAAAATTGCGGTAATAATCCAGCTGGTGATTCTATATGTAACATCCCTGGTAGATATTCCGTAGTGGATGGCTGTCTCACCAAAGCTTTTTCTGATATATCACGCGTATAGTTTGTCAATTACGTTTAGTAACACAAATTATGTTTAGAACACATTCGCATCTAGTAAAGATGCATTTTTTTCACTTAAAAGTTTATTACCTTTGGTATTTTCTGCATCATCGGAAACTTCTATAACGACTTTGTGACCTTCGCTAGGTGTAAGACTAGTTTTGTTACTTAATCTTGGAACTTCTTCTTCCGTAGGATCACTTTTCATTGGAGAAGGTACACCATTTTCGTATGCTGTAATGTCATCTGTAACATTTATCAATAAATGAGTTCTCCTGAGGAAAGTTTTTCATTTTTTTTTATTCGTATTATGATTATTTAGAGTATTTAATACCATTTAAAATATTTTCAACCCCAAGACTGGAAGGTTGCGTTTGACCTAGAGGGGTGGATAAATTATTTCTACTAAGTGAATCTTTACGATTTGTTGCCGAAAATAATTGTGCTGCTCTAAGAAAATCAAAAATAATATTATAAGATAAGGTATATTATTTTTAATAATATTATTTGGTAGAGAAATAAAATTTACCTGAAATTATGAGTACTAGGCTGAAAAATAGGAAATTGTATACTTTCTAACTGCGTACAGCCACATTGCTTTGCTAACATTTGAAAATAGTCGTAATTAGCCTGTCTTAAACTAAAAGGGTCCTCTCGTGGCCCTTGACATCTTCCACAATTACAAGCACAGATATACCGAACTCCGCTACAGTGTTCCATGATCGGTGAGTCACTGTAAAAAGAAAATATTTATTTTATTATTGCATCAAAACATAAGATCAAAAGATAAATCTATCAAAATGTTCAAAAGAAGACCTATTGTCGCCTCCTGGTTCTAAGTGTTCGCCACCTCCGGCACCTTCGCTGCCTCCTTTATGAATAGGATTTGTACAAGGATTACCAGTTAATGATAATACTTCGCACATTTGTCGTCCGGCTCGCCAATGTTTATCGCATTCTGCTTGTAACTTTTCGCTGAATTCTTCAAATAAAGGACCTCGTGCATGCATTTCAAAAACTCCCATAGCATGTGCCAATTTAGATTCATGATATGCTCTAATAAAATAGCGAGTTAAATCTATAGATTTCATTTAAAATTTCATTGGCAATTGTCTTGTATACGAATGATTACCTTGTATAATGTTGTGGAAGATTTTCTTGATAAGTTTGTAAGGCTCTTGGGAGTACTTTGCTACATCTACTTTTACTGAATTTAACATCGGTATCTAATGAACTATGCAAAGACAGCAATTCTTTGTCCGTTCCGTATATAAAGTATTCGCTAATTTTGTTTATCACATTACAGAATTGCGTTAATGTAGGTATCTATTGAAAAATATTTATACGTAAATATTCACTTTTTAGTGAAATTTGTGCTTTAATAAAGCACATAAGATCAATTAATAATGATCATTGTAACAATAATGATCATTGTAATTGGAATTGTTAGAAAATTCTTATCAACCTCAAAATATGCAGGTACCGAATGTCTACCGACATTATCATCAAAGCCTCTGCCGAAAGCAAGATTTATATGTTGTTGCAGGAGTGATTTGAAACAATGTGTTTCTAAAATTATTCAAATAGCAATAATATGTGCCTTGTAATATGTGTATGTATATATATGTTATTAAGAAACATCATATACCAATTTCAGCATCATCCGTTTCATGATTAGTATCTAAACTGGCAAGACTTCTTGACGTACTACCACCGGAACTAACTTTACAACTTTGAATCAATTTTTTCATCATATAGCCCAAAATATTTCCAGATTCTGTAGCACCATTATGTACATATACAAATTCTTGATTTGCTGGGATTGCAAATAGTGAGTTTGAACTAAATAAAAGAAGAAAACAATGTTAATAAAGTGAAAAAAAAAGAATTGGGCAATCCAAATTTTACCTTATATTTGTAACTATTCGATTTTTTCTTAAAACTTGATAAATTTGATCTTCCAACGAATGTTCCAACTTTTTAATATTTCCTCCGCTATCTGGATCTTGAAATACCATAGGACAACTTTCAAAATAAAATAATACTCTTGGTGAACAAGGTCTAGCATTTGATATCCAATCTTTCGGTATAGTAGATAAGCTACTTAATACATCAGAAAGCTGAGGAGAAACTTTTTGACTGCAACGAAAAGAAATAATTTTTAGAACAATAATTTTATTCGTGCATCATCAAAGTTTTAATGATCTCTTGATCTTTTAATGAACCTCTTTATCTTTGGATAAAATATCTTACCGTATTATATCCATGGCACGAAATAAATGTATATAACTATAATCAAATGTATGTGTTGGATGAGTAAGTATTATTACATGAGATATATGAAATAACACCAACAAAGCTCTAGCATATTTAAATCTCATATGTGCCCATACGCTGAGAAAGTCTTTGCAATCTTGTTTTTCTATAAATCTGTCATATTCAGACAAAAGAGTATGAGAATCCAGGAGTCCCCTTAGATGTAGATACACAGTTTTCTCTTTAGCGTTATAATATCCTTCGATTTCAACCTGTATAATGTTGTTTATATTGTTTTTTTTCTTTAATATAACGCGACTTTTAATATTAGTTAATATTAAATATTTTTACCATAGACATTTCATCTACAGTTGGCTCATCCAAAAGGTCCACTTGGAGGATGGAACTCAGCATATCGGTTTTACATCCTTTCATATGATATCGGGATTTTCCAATTACCGATACAATAACAACCTTTTTATTTGTGTGGTCAAATCTATAATATATCGTTCAGTTTAATTATTTTATTCAAATCAATTTTATATCTAACTACTTACGTTTTAGGGTCAATTGGAAGAGTAAATTTTTGTGGACGCATTTTTATATTTATTCACTTCTTCCCTCAGGATAGGTTATAATAATAAGTAAGTAAATTTTACTAATATTTATAATATTTAATTAATACATATTTACATCGGTAAACAACAATTAGGAATTTTATCCATAAACTAAATTCTACACCTGATGATATTTCAATTGGCATTTAGTTTATAAATTTATTTTGATTGATCGTAGCGACTCATAGTAGTGCAGACCTCTCAATCAAATGTTAAATATACGTTAGTAGTATTTTTATTTATTAAATAGAATCAAACTAAATATTAAAGATAAGGCGATTATTTTTTTTTTCTAAATAATATTTCCTTAAAAAATCACTGGTGTAATGGTAAAACCGGATAAGACCATTAATTAAGTATAAGATCCACTTGAATTTTCCCTCCAAAACAAAAAGCGCCATCTGCAACATAGAGAGCACCATCTACAGTTATTTTATTCTTTATATTTACCGCTAATTTACAAGTTTCTAAACAGTGTCAAGTAATATACTTGTTATATTTATTTTGCTATTATTATTTTCATACAAATTCATTATTTATAATTGATTCTTTAATATAAAATGGTGAATAAATTTTGAAAAATGATTTGATATTTAATGTAGAAAGAATCATCTTTGATTAGATTTAATAGGTTGTTTAGTAACGATATGGACTAGTAATGTAAATAATGGACGGATACTTCCGTGTGGTAATTATTTAAGGTATATTTGATCTATTATTAGATTATTTATATAGATACATATATTTATTCAAGCTCTTCTTAAGAAAGTCATTAAAGTCTAATGATAATTCAACAAATACATCTTATTTATTTGAAAGTTTCTTTATCAACAAATAATAATAATAATAAAATTCGTTTTTATTCCATGAAAAAAAATGGTTTCTTGTTTTTGACTACATCATTCATATCGCTTTTCTTTTATATTATAAGATATGCGGAAAGAAATGGGCAGAACAAAGAGCCGTTTTCTGGATTACATTTATAAACGATGAATTCCTGCTGAAGTAAGGAAAGAATGACATTTGAAGGAACATCCTATCCATATGGTAATCTCTAGGTAAATAAAAGATTTCTTTATTTTTAAATATATTTATTTGGAATAATATAATTGACACGCACACATTAAAGTATTTGTAATCGGTCCTAGAAAGCGCAACGAACTTTAAAGCGATGCTCTGATGAATGAACGAATGAATAAACGAACGGTAGGGGGCGGTAAAAGAAGACGCAGACTTGCGCCCCTCCGAAGGGTGGTGGTTGTGGTGGTGGTGTTGGGTGATGGTACGGGATGGCGCGAGCTTAATTGCACCGCATCACAGAACGTAGTATTTCGTAGTACGTCGTCGTTGCCCGCGCGGCTGCCACTTTAGCCCTGTTTCACGAAGATCGATTTACATACCTATCTTCTTGCACCACTACGTTACACGTAGTTACACGTTGTAGCTGATTCCTAGCGTACGTAAATACTTATAATCAATATAAAATCAACCAAAATAGATTTTACTATCGAATACGAATCGCTGTTAATGCTAGCCTACCAGCTCGAGTTAACCCTCGTTGTTTCGAAGCCCTTAGCATCCAGGAAAGAATTGAAAAAGGTGTGAAAGCTCGCTTGGTATTCATTCAAATGCCACTATGAAACACAAAATTCATTGCGAACTTCTAAGAGAAGATAATAGAATTGGTTGGTCTCTCTTAGAAATGTTCGATTTTTCGATAGAGATCGATTATTAGATAGATAAAAAAAACTTATTCTTAGTAGTTAGATCAATTTCCTAAAGAGTTAATCTCAATTGTAAGAGATTTATACAGAGCTGTTTACAAAGGCGATCAATTGATCACTATCTAGCACAGTTTTCTGCCACATCTCCTGGTGAGTCCTTATTAACAGCAAACCCCCTGAGCGGTCTTTTGCAATCAACGCGCAACAAATGATCTCTGATTGCGAAGAAGGAAATAAAAGAGAGAGAGAGAGAGAGAGAGAGAGAGAGAGAGAAGTCGACCCATTAGAAAGGTTAAGACACTCGAGAAACATAGAAAAGATTTAAAAATACTACTGGATTTGAGGAAGGATTTAAAGACTCGAGTTTGGATTTACTCGCATCTAAACGGAGAAGGAAGAGTATCATAGAGGAAGTCCTTACTCTATAAAAGGAAATAATATCGAGACTATTCGAATGGATCGAAGCAATCAATCGAACATCTAGGAAAAGGAATTTACGCGTTGAATCCTTGGATAGATAAGGAGACGCGTACTGGAGGCACGTAACGTAGATGCTCCTCTAGCTAGGTATACTTTAAGCCTTTGGACAAGGAGAAAGACACGAAGGGATTATTGCGTGGAACGAAAGGATATAAAAGGGAAGGGTCGCCGGTGGTGGGGTCAAGTGAAAAGGCCACGAGTCGGCGTACGTAGTACCTTACTATATGAACATGTATGTATATTCGTAGTATCCCTAGTATTCCTCGTTCCAATGGAATTGGTGCGAGAAAAGGGGCGAGAAAAGGGGCGAGTTGGGTTGGTCGTTGCCTTCCCTCTCTCGTCTGTGTCTCTATATATCGTCACCCTCTCGTCCGTTGTCCACGTCCCGCGATAAAGGAACCGCGTACGCCGGCGTCAGCATGCGCACTTGCTATATCCAACATGTCCGTCTAGGTGACTGACTACAGTTGGTATATGGGGGGTAGTCGTGCTTACGCGGCGCGGCGCGTTGCACAGGGTCTGCTCAAATCGTAATTTCCACTCCCGTCGTTTAAAGTGCTTTTTCTTCGCCTTTGCCTTCGCCTTTGCCTTTGCCTTTGCCTTTGCCTTTGCCTTCGCCTTCGCCTTTGCCTTCTTTGCCTTCGCCTTTGCCTTCGTCTTCACATAATCGCCGTGCGTTACTTTTATCTCTACATTATAATCCATCGAACTGTTTCTTTTTCACATCTATGGACTTTGGCGAAATAGGCAATATATAGAGATATAGGATCGTAGAAATTGGCTGGCGCTCATAAATGTGATAGAAAAAGTCTAGAGAGTAGTGTTCACCGGTTACACGGTTAAATTGTGAAGACGAGAAGGAAGATAGAGCTAGGGGAAGAGTTAGGGAGAGGGAGAGAGAGGGCTGGGCGAACGGGTGGGAAAGAACGAGAGAGACTACTCGAGGCAGGCGGGCGTATTGATTCCCGCGTGGCGTTATACGGCGAGGTGAGAAAGCTGCAAGCGGAAGATTCCTCCTGGTTCCTTCATCGGCAAAGAGAAACGCCAAAAGAAAAGAAAAAGAAAAGAAACAAAAGGATCTCTGTTAATTGGAATTAACCAAAAAGTGGGCCGGTTAGAGTTGCATCGAGGAACGGCGGGGCGGTCCCTGACTTTTTTCACGAGATTCTCTCAAAGGTACGTTTCAAATCCTTGCTTATAATCCAACGAACGAACCTGCTTTTACGGGTGCGCGCGAGCGAGCGAGCAAGTGAACGAACGAACGAGCGAACAAACGAATAAATGAAAGTACTAATAAACGAAGGAAGGAAGGAAGAAAGAAAGGAAGGAAGGAAGGAAGGAAAAAGGAGCGTGGGTTTGTTCGAGCGCGCGCATCAACTCGATCACTCGTCGTCCTTTACGTTCTACGTTTTTACATTTATACGCGCGTTCTTTGAACCAAGACAAAAAGAGATAGATAGATTAGGGGGTGGCTCGGTGGGAGCGAGAGGGAAGATGGTGGAAGCTACTCTCGAAAAAAGGGTATATCGATCGGTTGGTCCGGGACCATCGGCTGGCACGCCACCACAATTCTCTGCTGGTAGCTCTGCTCTGCTTTGCTCTGCTTTGCTCTGCTTTGCTCCTCCACTTTTTCCTTCTTTTGACCCTTTGATTCTATGTATTTCCGCGCATTTCCAGGGTAGGTAGCCCCTTGTTGCTGCTGATGCTGCTACCGGCAGTTACCCTTAAGCTCCCATATCTCTTATCGATCGAAGACCGGCTCCATTTGCTTACGATACAAGCGTACGAGCTAAGAATTGTTTTTTTTGCTTTTTTTTATTTCTACGAGCGTTTCTTTATACACATGATATTGATTCTCGCGAGAAGGTGTAGAAAAGTTTACGAGAGGAAACAGAAAGGAGAGTGGGGGAAGCAAAGAAGATCTGGATTTGGAGGCTATATAGAAGAGAGGTTTACGCGAGACACGTGTTGATTGGCGTAGAGAAAAAGTAGTGAAAAGTAGTAAACACGTGGATGAACTTCTCTCTCCTTCCTTTTTATATTAGCAATCGGAATTTTTGTTTTGGATAAATAATTGTAAGCTTCCAAGTATTGTGTTATATACGTGTATATATCGACGTTTAGGTCGTCTATATTTGCTATACGAGTATTTGCTTGTGCCTAGGCGTACGAAGGAGATAGTATCGATCGGTGCTATATAGTATCTATCGCAAGAAAGTATATCACTCTAATCCTGTCATTTTCTCTTGTGCTTAGGAGAAGAGAGCTTAACACGTGGACCAGAATGAAAGAATCTATCAGACACTGGTCGTGCAGCGATACTTTGGTCCTTCACGCGAGAAATGCTTTTTAGAAGGTATATTATAAGGATTATTATATTCCATTATTATATAAGATTTCTCTTATTATGTCTTGACCATATTCATTTACTTACGTTTACCCAGAGTATATTTCGTTATTAATCGATTACTCTGGAAATATGTAGTTATCCAAGTGATTCTATATGTATGATCGGTTTCTACGTTGTTCTGTAATATTTATTATTAATAACTCTTTAATTTAATACTCTACCGTAAAAATATTTATTTTCAGAGTTGTATCGTATTGATTGAATCCTTTCTAATCTTTTCTTTTTTCTTTTTTTTTACTGTTTCTTACGAAACTGATATCATCCATTTTTGTATAGTTATTGCTGGTATATGTTCACCTACTTTCCATTCTTTTTTATTTTTTGATAGCAACGCGTTTTAAACGAGTGACATCTTCTCTAAATGCATCTGATGGCGTAGTGCATCAGATAGAACGCGTTTAAAAGGATTGGATGAAATCTTGCATTACCCTGAATCCCAATATCTTGCATAATGCAACATTTATCATTTTATTTTTAACTGGAAGTTTTGCCATTATATGTATACATTATTTGACATTTTTTATATTTCTCAAATTGGAGGTAAAACGAAACGAAACGAATCGATAGAGAATTAATTTTAATGGGAGGGTCAAGATTACAACTAATCTTTTTCAACGGGTTTACGAATTTTATCGATTTGTTCAACGAATTACCGTAACCGGATGCGCGAAATGCCATATAAATAGAGCTTAAGAAAATTGGAGCAGCTATTATTAGGTCATCGTCGGTCGTAACGATGACGCGAGATAGGTCCTTTGCGATCACGCACGATCGATCGGCTTACTTATACTTTTTTCCACGAATACAATTTTAGGACAAATATATGCGAACGTATATGGTGTCATTTATAGCTAATGAATAGGAAAGTGGGTTAACTGAGATATAATTCCTAAGACAAAGATGCGAACAATCTGCCCTTACTCCGTTCGATTTCTATTTCTACTAAATTCGATTTGACATTTCCTCTTCCAGGAAGAGGGCATGACGCACCGAACTCATGCAGTGGCGAAAACACGTGCGCATCAAGTACGGTGGTCGAGTCGGTGTCGGTCAAGGACAGCAGGATCGGGATCAGGTGCAGCTGCAGGTGCGCGTGGTGCAGCTGCAGCGGGAAGGGGGCGCACGACTCAGCTACGTCTGTCATCAGCCTCAACTCTCGTCTACGGCTCACCGCGATTGCAGTGCAGCAGCCATGCTCTGCTGCGGCCGGAGGAAAGTAAGTGCTTCTCTTACTTCTTTTCAACCACCTTCTTATCAACCACCTTCATCAATCCAACGTGCCACCCTTTTGACCTTTTTTACCGGATTTCATTCGGGTTGCGAATGAAAGTCGTTTCATTCTGTCGCCTTGATACAATTGCTTCGTTAAATTGAAACTGTCTCGGTAAATCGTATCGAGAAGTTCAATGAAAATAACGCACTTTCTTTGGGATTTTCCCAAATATTTAATACGATCTTCATTTTGTCGCGTTAAATTAGCGGATTTTCTTTTCCGAATAGGTGGAACGCGCAATCGTCATTTCGTATAATCAGCTAACTAGGAGTCACGGGAACATCGGAACAAAGAATTTTCTCCTTTTTTCTTTTTTCCTACTTCTGCTCATTTTTTCTAGCGTTCTTTTCGGTTGCAATTCATGCACGGCTGGGCTCGTGACAAATAGGAACATGTGAAATTTCACGTATAAATGAAAATTACGCATGTATGCGTGTTGCGAGAATATAAAGAAATGAGCGTTACGCAGGTTAGTACTTGTTCCACTCTTTGATCTAAACGGTTCGAAAGATAAAAACGAAGAGCGTAGGGAAGCATCGATTTTTAGGAAAGAGAGGAGACCGAGTGTCATATATTCTGAAATCCATTAAAATTTTGCAAATGGTGCAATAACATAATAAGCAACGAGGACAACGACAACGGAAGGGAAGAACATAACCATCTATTACGAGGCTCTCTAAGCTCGCTTCGGCGTCATCGTATAATTAATTAGACGCTAGTCGATAAGGGTTTCCATCTAAGGGAGTAACTCGTTGTCGAAATTCTTTACAAGATGTACAATCTTTCTATCTTTCTTTCTATTTTTCTTTTTTCTCTTTTCCATGTTATTTTTCGCACTTTAGCACGATTTTGATGAAAACTTTAGGTTTCCTCGAAAGTGTGCACATTATGTGCTAATCAAAATCAACGTGGACGCGAATGAATGTCGAGGGAAAAATACAGAAGAAAGTTAAACGAGAGAGAGAGAGAGAGAGAGAGAGAGAGAAGCCCAAATGACGTTGCAACTTGAAGCTTCGTTATTCGAAGCTTGAACGCGCCGAGCGCAATTTATGTGAGGAGGACCGTAGCAGAGTTATGGAGCTGGAGCTCTCCTACTCGGATAATTTCGAGTGTTCGCTCAGCAACCTCCATTATTTCCTACAAATTTTATTCTTCACTTTTAATAAGCGCAACTCTTCGTCCACTTTTTCTCTTTTTGTCCTCGTATTGCACAACGACCATGGTAAATAAATGGAAGAATTTCGAGCTCATAGAAATGCTCGATTCTTCTTCTATAGTAAAGATCCGATAGACAAGAATGGCGTGTAGTCTACCAGGTGAATTCGTGGAAATACATATCGAACGTAGTAGGAGATACTTAAAATAATGAAAATATAGGAATTACTCGTCTATCATTCAGTCTGACCCAAATTCTATCTTGACGTAGAATGCCACACGCGTGATTTCAGGTTAAACTTTCGTCTAACAAGTGGCTTTTTTGTTTTTTTAAGTGTTTATTTTGTGTTATCTTCGAACCCTAATAATTAGGTTGAAAGCGTTAATAAACGCAAGTCGAATGCAAGCTTTTTCTATTTCATTGTTTGATTTGTACGATAGATTACTAGCGACAGAGAGAAAGATCAAAGGCAAACTCGAAGTAACAGTAGTAGGGACGGACATCTTTGATTCAGCAATAAGCAGTAATGGACGTTCGTTCATCAAACAACAACGGGCTTTGACCTCTCGCGAATACCTACATTTTACATTTTACATTTTACATTAACTACTGTGCTCTCCATTCGTAAAAGCTTCAAAAGGTGGACACAAAGTAGATGGAATATCATCTTGAGTATCGTCAAATCGTCGACTGTACTCTACTTAAAATAGTAGGGTTATTTCAATAGAGAATAAAAAAGTACTCCTTTCTTTTTTTTTTTTCTTTCTTATAATTAGGTATATCGAGGAAATGACAAACAATAAATCTGTTATTGATCTTTCCCTATCAATGGCACGTAAAGTACGGCCAGTGAACGATGATCTTCGCTAAGCCACATTAATGAACAGCCGTCGTCTATCTCGGCATACTCTAATGCGAAATCAATATCTAATTACCTCCCATCACAACCTTATCCATCTTACTAGCCTCTTTATACCCAGCGGTCGGTACACTGGCCTTTGAGTATTTCAAAATTCCTCTTCTTTATATCCTCGACGTGGAAAGTCGAGGGTGGAGCAGAGGATGGAGCAGAGGATGGAATTTGTTTCTTTGTACACGTGACACACAGTAAGCCACCCTTAGAGTTTCCAACCGAGCCATTAACCCGTCGGGGAAGGTTGCATAATTGAGGACTAATTGTCGCCTCGCCTAGACATGCCATACAACTGGGGGGAAAAAAAAGATGAAGAGGATGAATATAAAATATAGGTGGTGGGTTAGAGGTGAGCAAGGAAAAGAAGAGAACGAAAAAAATAGGGCAGAAGCGTGGAATGTCTCTTTGATTTTCAGCTGGGCCGCAATTATCCCTCTTGCACGTTCCACATACCCGGAACTAGAGCAGTTGGATCGTTACGATCCCTTTTCTCTTTTCTCTTTTATCTTTTATCTTTTCCATCTCTTTCTTATGGTTCTTGTCTTCCACGTGAAAATCTATGAAAAGATATAGAAAATCTTGTAGTTGATACGATGTGCTCGATTAAATATATCGAATTGTGGTCGATGAACATTCCTACAACCTAAAATACCACTCGCATTTTATTGCATCGAATTTCATTCGAAATGCGTTTCAATTTGGGATTGAAAATATTTCACATGGAATTTGACTTTAGACTCATTGCATAATACGTATTTTTTTCGTATGAAGAACAATACAACAAATATCAATGTGATTGCAAATTGTCTAGATATACGATCTAGATATACGGTCTAGATATACGGTCTAGATATACATTCTAGATATACGGTCACACGTATGGTCATTCCCGAATGAAACGAAGCTACTTTTACCTTTAGCTAACAATAAGTTCTGCCTCTTGAAGAGGTCATCTCTTTAAAAAACCATCAAGCGTTGATTTTTTTGGCCCCCACAGATTTGGAAACAGATAAAATATAGATTATATATAGGTTTCTATAGAAGAGGTATGTACTTCGCGCACGATTGGGCACGATATCGAATAAAGGTCGATAGAGCTATCGATAAAGCTATCGATAAAGCTTCGAAAAACGGATCCGATTCTTAGGCGATATCTTCCGAGTGACCCCCTCCACCCTCTATTCGATTTCGTCTCCAGAGTCAAAAGTGCCCTTGTCTCGGCCTTTTCTCTCTATAGTCTACCTTCAAAGCTCTTCTTTCATAAGAGTTTGCCATTCGTGTATCTATCGAGAGGGATTCGCACGGGAGCTCAAGTCCTTTGTGTATAAGCGTCCAAGTCCAAGTATCGAATCTATGCTACTTTTCGAATTTTTATGAACAGCTCTATCTAGCTCTTTGGCCGATTGATCACAAGGTAACACACAAGGAAAGGACACACAAAGAATGTATTAAAAGAAGTATCTATTATATTTTATTCCATTTAAAAAATGATATTACAAATGTACGTTCCACGTCATTACGTGAAATATCATAGCGTCAAGAAAGGTCAAGATTATCTCAGCTTCAGAAGGAGTCTTTTTTATTTATAGAATACCGATTATCGATTTTCCCCTTTTCTCCCTATTCTAACTAATTTCAAGTTGTATCCTTGTAACTACGATCTCTTTCGTTTAAATCGTCGAGAATAAAAATCAATCCAGATGATGATGGCTTATCAATTTGCATCAGTTAGGAGCGTTAGCTCGCTAATTAGGAAACTTGCTCTCTCTCTCTTCGGCTTATAGTTGACACACACACTTTTTTTTCCTATTCTACACCTTCCTGTATATCTTTGCATAGTTGTCTGTTGCATAGCACTCGTAAGTGCTGTCGTCTATATATCCTGCGCTATACAGCCCAGCTAAAATGGAACTAGCTAAAAAGCATATATGAACACGTATACGTATACACGTTCACGGTCAGCAGGTATTTATCGTATGCATACCACCAACGCATGCAGCACCAACATATCGTGTGGCGTATCGCATGGCGTATCGCATGGCGTATCGTTCGGTCTATCGTGTGGGTTCGCGTAGAAACACGTGGTCGACCGGGGGTTAACCCATTTGCACATGCGCTTTCGCTTACGCACAAATTCACACAATAATATACATCTATATAAATAAAAATTCAGTGTCACATTGTTGGTTTGTGATGAACTCATAAACTACTCAACCAATTTTAATAACATTTTTTTTTATTTTCTGTGATTCTTTCCAACTTAGAATATAGGATAGTTTTTATCGCGATTATTTTTCATTTTTTATCGCAGATAATTTGATTAATTTGACTGCATTGAGTAATTTAGAATTATAATTAAATCAACGTTTTATAAAAAAGCTACAGCAACGCATGGCCGGAGCACCCTAATACATATATATATATATATATATATATATATATATAGAGAGAGAGAGAGAGAGAGAGAGGTAAGCAAAAGTTCATCCGCTTGTCCAAAACCAGCACGTCGCTGATTCTTTTTTAAAAGCAGAGACGTTTACTACTCGAAAACGTACGCGCATCGTCGTAGTCGCGTAAACGTAAAATTTAAGAGCGCAAGCGCTATCGACTTGTCTTCCCCTGTACGTCAGCCAAACTGGTGGGTACAAGTTGAATCGAGCTTTCCAGGTCCATGAGAACGCAAGCGCTCTGATTACGAGCCGACATCGTATTGCAGGATTCTACCGATCCTCTTCCTACCCCCGTTCCTTCTCTTCCTATCCCTTACTGTCTTTGGATCTCCCTGCCACTCCCCTTTTTCAACCCTCGATGGCCGTACGTGCGTACGCCTGCGTATACGTCGCTACTACTTAATACCACGTTTTACTACTGATTGTGATACTTACGTCCTACTACTACTACTACTACTGCTACTACTACTACTACTACTACTACTACTACTACTACTACTACTATGCGCAATGGCGTAACCATTCGTTTTTTTCATTTTTATTTTTTCTTTTCGAAATTATTTCTAAGTCTAACTTTATTTTATTGATGCTATCGTATTTGCTAATTTAAAGATTAGCACCTCGTTTGACAATGAGAAAGGGAGGAAAGGAAAGAATTGAGTAAAGGGGAGAGAAAAAAAAATGTATCGAGAGGAAATCAGGGACGGAGAACCGTCAATGTTGAACGAGGACATGGATGGACGTTGAAGAAAAAAAAAAGGTAGAAGGAGATAGTGGACGGACGCGAAACAGGAAAGAGGTTGTACGGTGACGTCATTGCGAATCGATACTCACCCACCCTCCGTGCTTTGCAAGAATATGGGAGAAAGAGGGTGTTGGGGAGCGCGTGCGCGACTCCTATACGCTTCCGAGTATTTCTTCCCGCCATATTAACCGTTATGGGGTGGCTCGGGGGACCTGTAATTGGCCCCCTAAATCGGGCCTCCCGGCATACATAAATAGTACATTACATCTCTTTTCTCGTAGTCAAAATGTGAAGGGATATACTAATACTACTAATTGAGATTGTAGACGATATATTTTCATGAATTAATAAATGAATTAATAAAATTCGTATTATCGTAGGAGGGCCGAGTGGAAGTGACAGACATAAGCGCAAGTCCTGGGAGACAAGCACCTACCAACCAGTTGCGCCCCAAAGAACCACCATCTTTAGTCATCCAGGGAGATTTCCGAAAAGTAATCATTTGAAATAAAGGACATTTTCTTGAAGTTAACAAAGTCGATCTTTGTGAAATTGGACCAAAAGATAAATTCTAAAAGCGAGCGAGATTTTTGACATGGATAAGAAAAGATAAATATGATGGCTTCATTTAGGACGCATTTAGGATGTATTCAAGGGCCGATTTCACAAAAGCGTATCCTCCGAAAGATCTTATCTCCGTTATACTTCCTGAAGCGGAAAGACGTTTTGTTGCAGATAAGCGGTATAAGTTCGGAAATCTTCAAGCAAATCGAAACGGTCGAGAACGATCATGACGCTTCGACAGCAGCTGCCCTCGAAGCTGTGGAACGACGGGGTGACATGGTCGTTCGTGTCATCGAACCCCGACAAATGGGCAGACAAGCGTCCGAAGCGGCCAAGAAATTTATTTCGATGCAGGTTCGTTGTCTGAGTATTTCTAAGAATTGCGTCTAACGTCGAGATTCTGTTAGAGCCAACGTCTTGTATTTCCTCTTTTTAGGATCCTAAACATCCCATAGATTTTGTTGAGATAATTAAAAGGCCGGGTCAGACGCTTGGTTTATACATACGCGAAGGTAATGGCATGGACAGAAGCGACGGAGTATTTATCTCAAGGATAGCATTGGAAACAGCAGTTTATAACAGCGGTTGTTTGAAGGTAACAATTTCAATCGTTCCACTTTGCTTCGTTATTTATTTTTATTTGGTTGCATACTTAGTATTTATCTTTTAAATGTCGCCTAGGTGGGTGACGAGATTCTCGCGGTAAATTTAGTGGACGTGACACATATGAGCCTAGACGACGTAGTTATTATTATGTCGATACCAAGGAGGCTCGTTTTGTCGACCCGACACGGTCCACATCAAGCTGTCTCTCATAGTCGTCAAGTTGAGCACAAAGCACCACCGGTGGTAGTGATCAAGAGGGAACTGAACGAAGACGAGAGCGATCATGCTACCAGCAATCACGTCAGGTATCGAATTATCTCATATATGATATATCATGTAACGATACTATAGCATATATTTTCCCGATAAGCAGAGATAGCAGTCGCAGGCGAGGCGACGGACGAGAAATGTTGCCCTCTCGGTCGCGATTAGGTCTAACTGGTTTAGGATCGAGTCAAGATTTGGGTTCCAGTAATGGTGATCTTTATTACAATTCGAGACCGGAAGGACATTGGTCTTATCAACCGCCTCCACCGCCAGTTATCACGCATCAACCGAAACCTGCCACCGCACAACATTTTCAACCTTATGAGCGTGGTTATCCAAAGACTTTGGAAAGTCTAGCAGAGAAAGTAAGTTTCCCTCGAGCTACGGATGAACAACGTCGTTCATCTAAGAAAAACTTGACACAGTTCGAGATTCTTAATCTTCGTTCGAAATAATTAACTTAATCAATCAAAATAATAATTATTCGAGATATTTATTATTGATCGATAATTAATCTCGATCTGACGTCTCGTGTAGATACACTATACATAGATGTTCTAGACGATGTGGATCGAGCACCCTTTCATATACCTATCTGCACCGATTTGACACTTCTTTTCCCTTATCTATCTCCAATAAACGCTACATTACAGTACTAAGAAAGTGGTGAATTGTGAATATTGTCTCGAGACACTCTCCGATAGAAATCAAGAGTGATCATTGCACTTTTATTGCTACACGATCTCCGAGTCTTTCGGATAATTATAAATGAATAATAAATTGTTGCAATATCAAAATAATTGCAAGATATACAATGTCATTAAAATACATATGTCGTTAAATAAAACACAATTAATAATGTTTTGCATGCTTGTACGAGACGAGAGCTTTCGCTTCTATGTCTGCTTGATTCTTTAATGTTATCAAAATGAAAACTCTATGTATTTCCGAACGGCACGGAGTGTCGATCTTTTTACGACACCGACGTTCGTCTTTCGATGTCGTCTTTCGATGTCGTCTTTCATATAACTAATCGGTTCTATGAATGAATGCTACATTGAAATTAACCAGGATTTTACGAAGGTAAAGACAACACTAACTCTTTCTTCATATCTAGACTTGTGTATAGGTATAAGTGCAATTTTTCGTACTGTACGCGACACGAAAATTCGAGTCATCATATATTTATATTTCTACTCGATCATTATTGTCATTAACAAACGTATGCATTGGCCATTTTTCATTATTCTCCTCCTTCCTCTCATATTATTTCATTTACAACACACAAAATAATACCATGTAACAATGTGACACTGTATTTTTATGTATAAACATTTCCATTATTACGATGCATACGTTTGTCCGATCATTGTCATGATACCAAATGTAAATACAAAAAAAAAAACAAAAATGTCGCGTACGGGTACAGCTATATATTTGTAACGTAAACCCTACTCTCTTCTCTTTTTGTTGCCTCGTACATATGCTTGCTGTGCATTCCTTCTATCGTTTTCTTTCTCATGCTGCATTTTGAATCTCATTATATTATATCTTTTACGTCTCATTCTATCCGTAACCGTTCGTTCGTTCATTCATTCATTCGACATTATGATTGATCGCTCGTCTTTCAATTATTTCTCATTTTCTTGCGTATTATATATAATATTTGGTGCAACAATTACTCATAGCGTTTGCTGACCAATCATAGTGTCAATGAAATTGTTCAATGGGAAACATCGAAGCTCGATTATCGTCAACTACAATTCTAAATATATATATATATTTATATTGCCACCTCTATTGTCGAGACTTTTCTCAATAGATAATCTATTCGACCTTAATATTTCCAAGTTGACGATAGTTCGAGGTTTGAAATAAATGCCAATAAATAATTTGTAACATGTCGATAATGTAAGGGAGAGAGAGAGATGTAATATGGTACCACAAAATAGGTACACTCCTTCTATACCGGGCCAGTAATGCCCTCGAACGACGGCCGCCGAATGTCCACTGGTGGCGGAATGCAATCGGTCGCAGGAAGATTGTCAAGTCAAGCTCAGTCATCTCATTATGGTTATTCTCAGCACACCGGAAGTGGAAGAATGATTCCCAGAAGTGGTTCGGATCAACATTTGCCACGGGTCGATTACGCTAGCATAACGATGCCAGCTCGTCATACTCTTCTCAGGTCGAGTTTAAAATCAGGTATATAGGATATTAAATTTATTTTCATTATTCATAAGGATGGTGGTCAGAACAATTGTTACCTTTTTTATGTAGGAACATCAGCATTGCGATATAATACTAGATACGGAACGCAAGCCGACACGCCGTCGATTACACCAAGACGAAATCCAGTTGGTACTCTAACTAGAAGGCACAGACCATCTTTGGATTATGCTTCCGATACCGAGGCTACCTGCTCGAGTTCACCTAAATCTGCCTACTATTATTATAGACATAATATGAATAATCCACCATCCAGCAGTGCCGTATCGCATCTTGCTACGCTTTCAAGATCGCAAATTGGTCAGGGTATGACGGGTAAATTGATTTTTAAATAATCCCTTATTTTTTCTTTCTTTCTCTCTCTCTCTCTCTATATATATATATATATATATTTTTGCATCGTTCTTTTTCTCTAGGATTAAGATCAAACTCTTTACCTCGAAGTGGTAGAACGTTGCCGCAACAGCCAGGTATCAGGTCAGGTCTCAGTACTGTAGCATCGGGATTGATAGATCAGGAAGACAGCGACGGTGCTTTATCGGCTCCAGAATTGCCTTCGATCAGACGGGATAGAGGTAACTATATGAAATAAAAGAAATAGCAAAATCATGAGAAAAACATCTTCTTGATACGCAGGTAGGATACCATCGTCCCCTAGCGTATTCACTTCCGACGAATATCGAGCGTGGCTGAGCAGAACTCCTAGCACAAGTGCACTGTACGAACAAATCAGAGCAACCACGAACCGACCACCTCGTTATACCTATAGCGCCGAAAATATTCACGCAGCAGCCAATCAAGTAAATTATTTCATTAATCGATCGACGCGGAAACGTTTTCAACGTTTGTCTTATCATTAATCTATATCTTAGGGCGATTATGGTAGTTATGGAGCGTACAGGCCACTTTCGAGTACGTTGGATCGACTCTCAACGAGGTCAGCGTCGGCGCAACAAGTTAATTTAGCAAATTTAAGAGCATCGACGGCGATTAGTTCGACGTGTCATCGGGGTACAGGCAATCCTAGGCCGGCATCGGTGGCTACAAGCGCACGTTCCTCCTTGACCAGTCAAAAGCCGTCGTTAGGAAGCTCTGCGAGTCAAAGAACTACGTCTGTTAGAAGAATTAGAAATTTATTAGACCTTGAATCTACGAGAAGTATACCGACTCCTACACCTACCAGAACTCAGGATCAAAGACTGCTAGATATTAATCCTGCAGGTAAGCGATTATCTAACTTTAACGCAATCATCTTTTCTATTCTTTTTCTACACTTTTGTAGAGTTCCTCAAGTATAAGATAGAAAAGCCACCGACGGTGGGTACTCCGAGCTCGACCAGTTCCCTTTTGAGTTCGCTCGGAGAAACCAGCGGTGGTGATCTGGCAGGTGGGGTCAGTGGATTGCTCTGGGTACACCTATTGGCAGGACGTGGCCTTCGTTCGACTACAACCTCCTCGGCAGCAACTACGCCCTCTACGCCATCGGGTCAGCCTAATTTAGGTATGCCAAAAGATTAGCTCGAACAAATATTAACTAATGCTGTCTATATACGTAGGTTGGAACTTAAATAGTGGCAACTATTTATTCACAACCAATACAAAAGAGTTACATGTGTGCACCTGTTGCTGTCCTTCAAAGTAGTCACTAGGGTTGTGTAGAATCCGTTGCCAGCGATTTGGAAGGCGTAGTATACCATCAACAGAATAGGCTCTGCTAACGGTATACTACGCCTTCCAAATCGCTGGCAACGGATTCTACACAACCCTAGTGACTACTTTGAAGGACAGTAACAGGTGCACACATGTAACTCTTTTGTATTGGTTGTGAATAAATAGTTGCCACTATTTAAGTTCCAACCTACGTATATATATACATATATATATAGATAGATATATATGTCTACGAATTATTCTACAAATATTATTAATTGGTTAACAGCTAGTTGTGGCCTGAGAGACTTATATTGCGTACTGGAATGTGACAGAGTACACAAAGCACGAACTGTCGTGCGAACGGGTGATTTGATGTTCGATTGGGACGAAACCTTCGAGCTGGATCTCGTAGGAAATCGGCAGCTGGATCTGCTTGTTTATTCTTGGGACCCACAATACCGGCACAAACTCTGTTACAAAGGATCCGTACACTTGGCTACTCTGCTTAAAGAAGCGGCGGTGCATCAGTTGGCCGTTAAAGTCGAACCTCGAGGTACAATCTATTTAAGACTGCGATATACCGATGCCCAGCAGACCTTTAGACGCAGAGGATTACCAGTTATATCTCTTGCTACTCGTGTAGCACCTTTGTTCGGAGTTGATCTCGATACCGTTGTAAGTTTCATTATATGCCTTACATTAGCCTAATTATCGCAATATTCAAAAAACCCCGTTATATTCAATCGGATTTGAATGCTACATATCAGGTTAGTCGAGAGTCAAAGACTGGAGGAGTTCCTGGTGGTGTTTCCACGGCACTAGCAATGGGAGTTCCAAATGTACCAATAATTGTTTGGCGATGTGTCGAGGAAGTCGAAAGGAGAGGCCTCGATATTATAGGTCTGTACATTAACTAATTTTATGTCCCAATCAAGATAAGTAATAGAAACACATTTCGAATTTCTATACGTTACAGGTTTATACAGACTTTGTGGGTCGGCTAGTAAAAAGAGAATATTAAGAGAAGCTTTTGAACGAAATGCACGATCGGTCAATCTGTCACCTGACAATGTACCAGATATAAACGTTATTACCGGTAAGTTTAAAGCAAAGTATTTTTATTTTAATCGAACAAAATTAAAACAAATCCGATTTTTTTATAGGTGTATTGAAAGATTACTTACGAGAACTTCCGGAACCATTATTTACAAAATGTCTTTATCAAATGATGGTCGATGCGTTGGCCGTTTGTTTGCCCGACGATCCGCAAGGCAACGCTAAACTTATGTTCAGTATATTGGATTGCCTACCAAAAGTTAACAGAGTAAGTCGAATAAACATTTATCGATAAATCAAAAGGATCTTTTGCCTATATACATATAATAATATAGTATTCAATCTATAATCATCTAAAACAATTACTTGTCTCGATTGCAGTGTACTTTAATTTACTTGTTAGACCATTTGGCAATGGTCGTTTCTCAATGTAACAAAATGTCACCAGCGAGTTTGGCTGTCTGTTTTGGACCGGTACTAATGTTACACTCCGAAGAAAATGGCCCACCATTGGATTTCCAACAACCGATTGCCGTATTAAAATATCTTTTGGAAATATGGCCAATTAAGTCAGGTAATGATATCATTTACTTCTATTCGTTATGAATTATTTTTCTTTTAATCCACGATATTGTTGAAATTTAGCAATGGAACGAATAAGAGCCGAGTAATCAGACACTCATTTCACAGACAGTTCGGAAGACTTCTTCAGTCGGTTCAGCGCTTCCTCGAGTTACGCCAGCAATCGAGCACAGCAACAGTCAGCAACAAGTGGAACAACATCATCAACAGCAGCAGCAGCAGCAGCAGGTTCAACAACAGGTGCAACAGCAGGTACAGGGAACATTGGGACGAACAGGGCTGCTTTGGCAGCAGCTACCCTCACTTCATCGTCCACCCCAAACTACAGTAGCCGAAGCCCTCGCACCCTCCATTCGTCCTCCTCCACCGCCACCAATCAAGCCTCGACAGGTGCGTTGCACAGACAATTAACGTCGATGTGTTCGGCTGTATTAAATGTTAATCATGTTTAAAATAATAGTACCTAGTACAAAAAACAAAAAAAAAGGAAAAAAAAAGAAAAAGGTCGATTTTCTGGCACTGAATCAGCTCCGTAAATCAGCTGCGCAAACGCATTACGAATTTCATTCGAAATATTATAAAGATTCGAATAAATGTTGAATCATTTAGCGTTTAAAGAAAGACAAATCATTTCATTATCGTATAAAGCTTGTGTACTTAGTCCAAAATTAAGTGGTTTAAATCATTGGACGATTTTCCGTCGACGATTTATCGCAATCTGTTTGGAGCGCAGTAGCACGATAATTACCAATGATCTTTCTATACACGCTATTACTACTACTACTACTACTACTCCTTTCGCTCTCTTTTCTTCTCTCGCTGTGTTGTTCTCATATTGTTTAGCGCGCATGCGAACGTTTTATGCCGTTCGATACATTATTTCTTGTACACTCATGTAGGCTATAAAAACTATCGTGTAAATATCTATCTATCTCAGATGTGAGACCAATGGACTAAACTATTGTACATATGTCTACATATGTCTACGTATATGTACATGTATACCATAATCTTAAATCACTCGCTTTGCAAAATGTTCTTATACTCACATTTATTTAGCTGCTGCGCACCAAAATGTATACATCCATTTGTAAGGAATCACTCGCATAACATTTTTTACGCGAACTTTAGATCACTGATTTATTTTGCATACTTTACGTGTTTATGCAAAATACCTTCGTGCATGTCTCGATGTCAGTTCTGTACGAGTCTCAGTTGTGTCCGCATTAAAAAATAACAAAATATTATATCAATTTATTCGCGCGACACTATGATTTCCGTTTGCGTCTATAGTTTCGACGTTTTCGATTATAGTGACGATTTACGTTGTCTTCTTTATCTTTTTTCGTTTGGGCACGTATTCTTCAGAGCAAGCGCAAATTGCCGGCTCTACCAAACCGCTAACAGTACAGAGACGCCGCTTCTTGCACAGGTATTATTATTATTATTATTATTATTATTATTATTATTATTATTATTATTTTTATTTTTTATTATTACTATTATTGTCGTTGTGTTGTTATCGTTGTTGTTATTGTCATTATTATTATCACCATGATCATTTTCATTCATATTCATCCGCTAATTACTTTACTATCACGTGCATGGCTCACTTCAGATGTCGGAGAATCGATCGACTTTGCGCAACTCACTTTTTAAATCGCATTTATCGTATAAACGTCGTATAAACTGCAAATCCTAAAAGCATAGCTATCCTCGATTGAAAATATTTAAGCGAATGAGCGCTCGTCCTATCGATTCTTTGCTATCTACGATCTATCAATCGAATTGTTGCTCCATTTCCGATTTTACAAATTGGAATCTTCGAAGGAGCATTACAAACGATATCTTATTATTCTAAACAGTTGGGCAGAGTTCAGTCTTCTACTATTTTGTTTTTTTTATCTTGTTCCTTTTTGGCAAAAAGATCGTAACGATATACTTTACAGATAAACGTAGACTCCTTTGCAAGGAGTGGGATTAATTCTCAATTTTTTCTTTTTTGAAATCTCTCATGTTGATGAAATAAATGATAAAAATTGTATGGATATCGATATTGGTCGTCTTTTGAGGAAGGAAAAAATGGATGATGGAAAGATAATGAAATAAGAGAAACATTTTCGGGGGTCGATTGCGTAGGTGATAGTCTCGTCTCCCGGTTCACCTAGCAGTGAGGACTCGGAAGCCTCGTCAGAGCCGATTGACAAGAACCTCCTGGGGGGTTTGGGATTTGAAAAGGTCGAAGAAGCGACAACTGGTCCGGGTCAGGGTACTTTCGAACAACAGATCACGCCTACAAGCAGCCTCGACACGGAAGAAGGTCATATCGGAGAAGAACCCGAAAAAGATGTTGAAGGAGACGTCGAGGCAAGCGACGACGATCGACAACAACAGCAACAACAACAACAACAACAACAACAACAACAACAACAACAACAACAACAACAACAACAACAACAACAACAGCAGCAACAACAGCAGCAACAGCAGCAACAACAACAACTACTTCCTAAAACGACCCAATAATTGTGGTGCACAGTGAGTAAAAAGAATCAATGCGAGAGAGAGAGAGAGAGAGAGAGAGAGAAAGAAAATAAAAGAGTCATGCTTCTTTTTGACCATATAATATAAACTAAAAAATACAAATATTGAAATAAAACAAGACCGTGGCTTTGCTGATATTTTCTGGCCTTTCGATTCGCGAGTCGACGACGGTTTCGACAATTTCGACAATTTCAACGATCGTCTTTCCCTCGTCGATGATCTCTTCAACCGATTCGCGATCGCACGTTGCCTAAAACCCTTATCTTCTTTATATATCAAAAATTCAGTGTCACATTGTTGGTTTTGTCAACTTGTATTTCAATATAAAAAATATATTTGATCTACTTTTCACTTTTCTAACTTCATCATCAATTTGCTTCTATATGAAAGGATTAAAAAGGCACGTGCGATATTTAAATCGATCTAATGCGTATTAACGTAATTACAATAGACGACATCGTACAATTACTAATTAAAAATATGAAGATCAATGTAGGATATTCGACGAATTAGACGATCGTCAAAGCAATTTGAAAATGCTGAAGTAAACTGTGGGACCATCGCGAATATTCATTCCCAACTAAACAATGAAACCGACGTTCCTAGCTCGATAGGAAACTTTCCTCGAAATTCACGCAGTTTCGTGATCTCTTCTATTGTAATAATAAATAAATAGGACAAAGAATCGTGCGAGAAGTGAAGCTTATAAAGTATGCCTATCGAAACTACAAATAAATGGTGACATACAATAAAGAAATTTAGGACGTTTAAAAACGTACTAATATTTCGTAATCGTAATTTCACACATGAAGACATTTCTTTTCTATACCTTGCGATTATCAGTTTGATTTAGTTGTTGATCTAATTTTCTTAAAAATCGCAATTTTGTTATTTTCGACGACACGAGCGATGGAAAAAAACTGGATGGTAATTACTTCTTCTTCGTCGAGCGTAATTTTTTTTTCTTATCGTTCGTGCGTGAACCAAAATTTGCCTCGACGACAACGAGTTCGATAAAGCACGAAAGAAATGATTAACCCAATGTGAGGAATGCAAAGCTTTCCCCACTCTAGCCACGCATTACGATAGGTATATATGCAAATAAATCCAGACAAATAGACAGACAGACGGACAAACAGACGCACACCCTTACATAAACATATATACATATACTCTACAGAGACATCCTAGGAAAAAAGTGTGAGCAAAAAAGAAATAATAAAATAATGTGACATACATAATGGTCGGTTTATATACAATATACTATATATACACATGTTATATATACATATGTAGACTAGTCACGATATACATGTGCTTTTGATAAAAAAATTATTACTTGTAGCGTTAGTTAGCCCTCGTATACAAACAACAAACAGACAACTGCTCTATATATTATGTATAAATATATAGTATTTATATATAGATCTATATATATATACATATTATAAATAATACAAATAACAAATATATACATACTAAATAAAAAAATAATATAAAAAAGGGCCGCTACAGAGAGATGTCGAAAAGATTACGCGCGCATGCTATATCAAGGATGAGAAGTTTGAAAAAAAACATACAAAAGAATCAGCCAAAAGCGTGGGCAAACGTGCCTGCATCGCACATATAGAAAATATACAACACACACACACACACACACGTACACACGCGTACACAAAAAAGATCACCATCGGTAATATCGCGACGCGTTCTATGCAGAAATGGAATACAAAGTAAAACGATAGATAATAAAATGCGATGCTACATGTGTGAGAATTCATACAAAAAAAAAAAAACGATAATAATTACGCGAATAAACCGCTCCGATTAAATAATATTTACATACACATATACATATAACATATATATATATATATATATATATATATATATATATATATAATTTTAAACGTAAAAAAAAAATGAAAAAATAGCCAGTATTATCGTTTATTTAAAATTGTAAAACTATATATATATATATATAATAAAAAAGGAAAAAAGACAAGTAGAGCGAGAGAGTGGGAAGAGAGAATGAGAGTGGATGAGCGGCTGAGTGATAAAAGATATAGATAAAAAGTTGAAAAAAAAAAGAAAAAAAAGAGATCTCCAAAATATGAAACCTATTTGGCATCGTAAATTGCATAGATAAAAATAAGTTAAAAGTTCGTACTCGTTAAACGATACGTTATAATGTAGGTAGTATCTATTGTTCGCTGGTGTCCTTGTTCGTACGGGATATAAAGCACTGATATTATGTATAAACGTAAAGGGGGAAGTACGCAGGACACTTATATCCTATTACCGGTTACAGAAAAAATCCGGTTTTTCTCCCGCTTAGGGTTAGTTCAATACGACGACGCGAAGAATGAGAATAATTCTTTCGAATATGCGCGTCGAGTCAAAAAACATTGTATAGATTTTGACAATGAGTGTGTATCATTAAAAAAAGCGCATAAATTTATTGGTATCGACAGACACCCTTTCAAACCCTTAACTCCCCCCCCCTCATAGTCCCGCGCGGCTAAAGCCCAGCCCTCATCCAATCGGTATGACTGCCTATCGTTTTTTCTACTTGCATGAGCGAGGAAATGCCGGGTACTTTTTTCTTTGACCTTATTTTAAGGATAAAACAAATTTTGCCACATCCTCAGTTCATTCTAACGTATTATTATCCGTTTCTGTTGAGGGAGAAAAAAATGATTAAAACAAAAAATAATATACTCGTTCATTGATTTTATTTTGAAACGATAGCATGGCAAAATATTTCTCACCGTATTTTATATTTATTCTTATAGCATATTAAAACGGTATATCGAAGGATGTTATTGCTCTCTAAAAATGGTATCCAGCGTTCCTCGTCGTCCTGACTTTATTCTTATGGTTAGTAATAAAATAAATAATTCGAATGTATAGGTTCAAAGAGAGAGAGAGAGAGAAAGAGAGAGAGCAAGCGATTAATATTAATTATTATACGTGAAAGCACACTGCCGTAATTTTATATAACTTGACTGTTGTTATACCTAATATCTATTAAAATTAAAAAGATTAAGGAGGCCCGATACGCGTCGCTCGACAGGATCTAGGATTTGACTAGAGGCTCGTAAATCGATGGAGAAAAAAAAAGGAAAAAAAGAAAAAGAAAAAGGACAAAAAAAAGAGAAAAAAAAAACAAGAAAAAGTGATTTCTCCTCTTTCTTATAATTACACTTCGAGCAATCGCGACTTTTAACCTACGAATCGTCATAGTTTATGGATTATGAACAAATAAATAAATAAATAAATAAAATAAAGATCCAGAGAAATTCCTTCGAGAGTCGTCATATCGTTTTTAAGATGAGAAAACGAAAGTGTATTATTTTTTCGTTATTACACGAAATTGTTAAATTAATTGGAAGGAAGACAAAATAATGATCTTTAATTTATTATTGTTTTTTGACAAACGACGATGATCGGTCCGATATTAGGGTGTTCCCGAACGAATGCGAACGCGAGGAAGCAGAATTAGAAATATAATATAAAAAAAAAATCAAAGAGGAAAGCAAAAGACAACGGAAGAAAGAAGGAAAGTGCTCGTAATACTATAATAAATAAATTATAATAAGGCTTTATTGTACAAAGAAATATCGTTGATTGCTGCGTATTCACAACGAAGGAAGTATGTATTTATTGATCTTTTTACTTACTTAATTAATGAATTATTTCGAAACGAGTACACGTTGCGAAACAAACAAAAAATGAGATATGCAATCACCGAGAAAATATCATAAGAATACAAGATAAATAGTTGCAAAACGAAGGACATATTATATAGTTAATATATACCTATGAGAGGTGCATTACCTTGATCACTTTGCAAATGCGTGATTGCAGATATAACAGCGTAATCCCTTCGTGTATAAGGGCGAAGGCGAAGGCGAAGGCTTGGTTTCCTGACTGGCTGCTTGCGTCTATATAACTTGTCTCTAAACATATATACACGCACTTTCTTTTATTACTATTGTAATGAATTTTTTAACGTATCTTTTTTATACCGTGTTAATATAAAATTTCATTGGCGTTTTACTATACTCGTATAAATAGAAAAATGAAGAAAAGCGCATAAACACGATCGATATCGTTCAAGTAAATCCGAGTTTGATTCGGAAGGGCACAAATAATACGAGAGACTGTTCGTTATCGCTAACTTTCGTATTTAATCGTTATACCATTTCATTAGATTTTCATTGAAACTATAATGCAAACCATATTACACACACACTTACACACGCGCACACACACACACACAATTATACACCGTCATATACACGCAAAGATACGCGGTCCAGCATATTACATTTGCTCTCTATTTTTATATATCGTTACATTATTCAACACGTGTGTTCAAATACAGTCACGAAGCCAGGCTTTTGGCGTCGTCGAATTTGATGACATTACAATAACAATACACACCTATTCGATGGACCATACTTGTCATAATTGTCACATTTGTCATATTTGTCATATTGAAAACTTTCTAATGAAACAAAAATTCACCCAAATGATGAGGAATAATAGGGAGAGAGAGATAGAGAAAAAAAAATGAAAAGTTTTGCAATGATTATTCTATAAGTTAGAATGGAAACCCTATATAGGTACTTTTATATAGGTACTTCTTCTTCCGCGCGTTGATCCAGCAGATATTTCATACGTAAACAATTATAATTATAATTCAATATTTTTTCTCAAAACACATCGGAATCGTCGCGATGATAGAGACGAAAAAATAATATCAAATTCAAAAGGCAAATCGAATAAGAGATAACCAAAATTTGTCAAACTTCACATATAATATGTAATTGTTATTTGATAAATAATAGCAGAGAGAGAAAGAGAGAGAGAGAGAGCCTATATTACGTAGAAAAGTAGAAAATCCAAAAAGCAAGGATTTGAACAACAAAATGCCAATAAGAATAATAATAATAATTCGAATAAATATTCGAAATAACACCGAACGAATCGTATTCGATTTACAAGTTCCTTTTTAAACTTTTAGACGATTCTTATCGTTAGCTATGATTATTTACGTTGCTCTTCCATCATTCTTCCGACAAATTGAAGAATACGAATGCACAGAGGCAAACGCATCGAACGCGACGATTGTAGATTAGCCATTCACCGAAACAAACCAAAGTCATATTTTTAATCTAATTCATTTCGATGATAATAACAACCTTAACAACATTAACAACATTAAAACGGATAATAACAAGCACATAGTAGATTTACTATTATATAATATGTATATAAGTATATCTATACGGATAGAGGCATTATTAAATCTCGTTACAAAGATTTCATAATGAAAAAAAAAAGAAAAAAAAAACAGAAAATATGATAATAAGAAATGTAAGATTTTTGACGAATTCTAAATAGAGGATGGCTTATTTCTTGAAACGCGTTTCTTAACCTTTGCTTACCATCCTTGCTGGAGTAACACGCTTACCACCGCGAGAAAAATCGTTATAAAAAAGAAACTATTGCATAGATTTACTTCAACATTTTTTTGAGACTCCTTTAATACTTACTTTAAAAGACTATATAGGTTTTATAGCTTTAAATTAAATTTAAATATGTTTAAAAAATTACCAAAGTTGAACAATTGAGAAAAATGACTCAAGTTACAAAAAAGGTCTGGGTCCTTTGGACCAAGTGTGGTAAGCAAAGGTTAAGTATTCCAAGTGACCAACTGGGTACACGCAAACACACTAACACTAAACACTAAACGCAAACACACATAATGTACATAGTTAAAATATAATAGCAAAGTAGAAAACAAAATTGAAAAATTGAAAAGTCGGCTTGTAAATAAGAAATATGCATCTAATTGATCTTTTTACTTACAAAGGAACATATTTATCTTTGTCCAATTATCTTTTGTCCAATAATGTGAAATTTGTATTATTCTGTTTTTTCTAATCGATTGAAATTAAAAGAGGAATATGTTCCATTGTCAGTACACATTATAATCATAATAATGCGCGAATTATCAAGAATCAGTTGCGCGCATCAATCCATCATACAAGATTGTTCACACACATATCTTCACATATGAAACATTTAAGCTATTATTTAAATCATCTTCTTATTTAACGTAAAATTATTTTTTATTTTGTCCATCTTTGCGTGCATATTTACAATGTTTCAAACTGTTATTATTTGTTGTTACATTGTTCCGCGCGATAGCGTCAATCAAGTTTTAATACTTGTGTTAGTTTAAATATCACCATCGTTACGTCGAACGGTAGTATCAATTTATTAGATATATTTGTATAAATCATAGTTGTCACCCTGATACTTTCATATACACAGGTATGATCCTACATATCACAGATGAATTAGGGCGAAAAAGACAGGCCTAGGAAATAATAAATACTTTTTATCCTAGCGAGGGTAAAATTACAAAAATATCCAACTGGCCTCCTATCAAATTTTACTTTTTAGTAATATTTTAGAAACGAATAATCTTTCTAAACGGTCAGGATAAACAATAAAAAAAAAAGACACGCTTGTAGGATTAGTCGTAGTTTTTGCCATAATATACCACGAGTTACTTAATCCACATTTCAATTTAAAACGCATATCGGCGTCGAACTAACGAGATCAAAACTAATTATTTTCTCTTCATTTTCTTGTCATTTGAAAACATTACAATTCCGATCCGTAAGATTTCGATAAAAGGGCAATAATAAATTAATCGAAAAGAAAAAAAAAAGGAAGAAGCGGGCACGATCATGTCTTCATTTCCCTTTTGACATATCCCATTTATCATTGCACGAATGACAAAGTGCATATTTATATATATAACACGCGTAGACGTATTTTCCTAATGGTGCTGTACACAACTGGCAACAAACATAAATTAGTATTTGCAATATTTTCAAGATAAATCAATTCTCAGCATCTGAATTACTCGTTAAAGTTTCATTGCCATCGTTTGCACGACAATTTCGCGTTACGAGACATTTTTAAAAGGAACGATAAAATTCGAACGATACGTTGAACTTTTAGGCTGGCTGTTATATTTTATTCAAGATTAATCGATTATTCGATTCATTAAAATATGCACACCACCTAACACAACGAAACGTTATCATTTCATTTGGAGACACTTCGATAGTAATAAGAAAGAGCTAGCGTGTCGTGTCGTACCGTGTCGTGTCGTGTCGTGTCTTTCTCTCAATCTCGTACCGAATGATCTCATAGTTTTATTATTATCTCCGGATGATAATATTATGTATAATATTAATAAATTACATAAATACATGTTGACAATTTTTTTAAATCCTTTCTAATTAATTTTTTTATAATGAAATATTTAATATCGCTAATTTAAACGCATGTAAACTTGTGTGTGCCTCTTTCTTATTATTATAATCAAATTGATTATAATTCGCAAAAAACAAACATGGTATTTAGTGTCTCTCTTTTGTAACGTGCTATGTAAATACGTACAAAAATGTAATTTTTATTTTTAAGAAATAATCATCATCCCCTGTGACAATATATCATTGAATAAAAATACCTGCACCATCGTAGAAAAAAAAGGCAACGTATTAAATGCAAACTTGGAACACTGTTTTCATTGTATCATACACTGTTCATCGAATAAAAATCACACAGCTTTTATTACAACGCGAAAACGATTTATACGATTCCGATATATTATATTACGAAGGACTTTCCATTTGAATTTAACGCAGCAACACGTTATAAATAAAATTTTGCTATTCTTTCACGACCTTCATTTTTGCGTATGGCAAAACAACAAATGCTCGGAATCTTACGCGCGTGTAATCGACGCCAAGAAAATAAAATATTTACTATGCTTCTTCGTGTATACTGTGAGATAAAAGTAAAAAAAAAACAAAAATAAAGAAAACTAGAAAGAAAGAATTACAAATGATGTCAACGGACGATTAAGTATCGTTAGAAAATTGAGAATTTTAAGTCTATAAATATAATAAATATGTATTTAATTAAAAGAAAAAAGAATAGGAAAAAGAAAGAGAAAGAAAAGGAACGCGAGCGAGTGAGATATTAGTATAAATAAAAAATGAGGAGGAAAACATATGAATATATATATATTGGAAATGCAGAGCTATAAATATTAAGGAAATCGTTAACAGAATTATAGAAAGTGGTGCAACGTGAAATAGCGACAGTTAATATCCATCAGTATTTACACAATAATCGAGATTAAAATATCATTGCCTTTAGATAAATATTATTGACCTGACGTTTACAATTGTACTTGGATCTAACAATAAGAAGATTTCGATAATTGACAGCACACACAACACCACATAACACACAACACACATATATACATACATTTAAAAAAAGAAAAGGAAAGAAGAGCGTTATAAGTGGCACATAACGAAATATAATCTATGGTTAGTTGCCACATTTTAGCGCTCGCGTAATAGAGAAAAAGATAAAAAAAAAAGTAAAATTGACAAAAAAGACGACTATCGTTGATTGCTATATCAAGCCAGTAGATATTATCAAACTATAGTAGTGTGTCGATATATTAGCGTTGTAATGATGCGTTTTTTACGCCGGCTTGCGCTCGTCGTCGCGTCAACCGACCGCTTATGCGAACCGTTCCGACTATTTATAAAGCACTAATAAAAATAAAAGCAATTTATGAAGGAACATTTATTTATCAGAGATAAAGAGTGCGTGATGTATGTTATGTATGCGTCAGTCGTTAATAAGAGAACAAAAACGATGAACGAACGAACGAACGAACGACGAACGAACGAACGAAAGAACGATTTCAAGTTGAAAGCGTTCAGCCTTATTATCGTTCCAACATAGGTTTTGTTTATTGTATTACCCTCTTTCCCCTTTTTTTCTCCTTTTTCTCTTCTTCTAACGTTTCTTTGTTACGGAAAAACGGGGAGATGGGGTTTAAAAGTACTTGTGTCCTTCCTTCCTTCCTACAACCTTTTTTGTTGTTGTTGTTTTATCATTGTTATTTAGAAACGAGCTTATATATAGAAAATAACGGCGATTTCGCATCGAACCGAAAGCACAAGAAGCACGAGAGGGAGAGAAAAAACCAAAGGATAAGAGAGCGCGCTTGTTGCGCATGGCGCGTTAAAGTCTCCAAGAAGACACGACAAGTCAATGAGAGAGTGATCGTTGTTGTCCGATTTATAACTCAACTCTAGGTATAGTAAAAAAGAAAAAAAAAAGGTAACAATTTCAAATGGGTAATAATAGAGTACCGTTGTTTCGTTAATTGTTTTTATAGATTATATTGTGTGCCGTGATCGAATCGCGCGACCCATTCCACAAATAACGATTGAAATTAATTCGAACAAACTAAATCGCCGATAACCGCGTTGTCCTCCGGTGCAATGAAGAAACTTAGATACAAAAGGGGAAAGGAAATACGTATCTTGTATCTTCGATCTTCATTGTATCTAATCTGACGAACGAAAGATTCGCTACCGCTCTTAAATCGACAATTTCATGAAAATAAAGAACACAAATGATATATATATATATACGTGTGTGTATATAGAGAATCATTCTAGTCAATTAAAAAGGGAATCCTAATACGGGCGGATCTTTGTTCGTCGCGAGATACGATCACGTTTAGGCCACGACTATTTTTCTAAGTTGCAAAGTATAATAAATTAATGACGTTGCATTATCGTTACTAGAGTATATTATAATGTATATTGATATTTTAACTAGGCGAGTAAGTATGAAATAATGTTACGAACATAATATACGACTATATAATAATAATTAAATTATTATTTATCATTATTATTATTATTATGATTATTATGATTATCATCATTATTATTATTATTATTATAATTAAATTCCGGTTCGCACGTGCGGTCGATGAGCGTGTAACGCCTGCGATAAATGAGCTAAATTCACTTAATAAACAATTATAATTGGGGTTAATTTAAAAAAAATAAAAAAACTAAGAAATCCTTGATGGATTTATCATAGCATTGGTAAATCCATGGTTATCGAGAAACGACTGCAAAGGAGTTTTGATTTGACGCGAAAGCGAGCGGGAGCTGCGTGAATCGTGCACAAGCGAGAATGAATGAGAGAAAGAGAGAGAGAGAGAGAGAAAAGAATTAACGCAAAAACCATATTCGTGTAATCACGAAATGACGAATGTAAACAAAAGCTTCAAAAAGAAAGTGAAATTAACAATGTCGTTTCCCGAACCGCGATTAAATAAAAACATGAATCCTTCTGTCAGTTACCTTACCTGTATTGAAAAAAAGCGTCATAATAATATGCTGCCATACGATATAAATATATGTCTACACTAAGGAGTATATTACTAAAATATTACAAATAAATATGTTGTAAGTACGGATCCTTTTATCCTTATATCTGACTTTTGTTAAATATATATCTCGTATACGAAAACTATACAAATTTTCCTTTCAGATTTACCGTACGAGAATTACAGTTACGCGAAATAAGAAGAAATATTTTCTCAACACCCAGTTGAGAACTTGTTCGCCTGTTTCAAGTGAACTTAGATAACGTTTAGTATTCTGTCGATGTTAAAAAGAGAAAGTTCGTACTCGTCGAGATGCTTGAATATTGTTTATTATTAGATTGAATTATATGTTGCATCACAAGAAGGAGGCCGTACAACTCGTTGCATCGAACTAAACATAAAGAAAATGTATACTTTAGTAAATAGTGATCAAAAGCAACGGACAAGAGACACACAAACAAGATTTCTATTATTCGTTATATATTATTAATATAATAATAATAATTATAGTTTCAAAATAGCACGTTTCTATTCCCTACTACGCGCGTTTGAAAAATGTCAGGATTCTCTCTCTTTGCGTCGAGTATACGAGCATTGACTCTCATACTCAGTTAAGTGTTTTTAAAGTGAGTACTTCGAAAGAATCGTATAATGCAATTAATTACTGACAAATGTACAAAAATGCAACATAGTGATATTAATTCATTGATACATTTTATTCGAGATGTAACTATCGTTTGTCTTATAATCTTGTCGTTATTTTCGATCGAAGGAAAACGATATCGTGGTGAGTATGATACATAGGTACTTACTTACATAGGCACTTGGATACCTCTATAAAATCTATATGACCTTCTATCCTAGGAATACTAGGCATGTCGAATCGTATTAAATTACGACGACTCGGTTATAGTCGCGAACAATTGAAAGGAAAAATTTGTTATGGTATGTACGTCTTGTTTAATTATAATATATATATTTAACAATATGAATTAAAAATAAGGCGATAGTTATTATAGGATTGCTAATGGTAATAACGGTTATGTTAGATCTAGTCGGGTGTTTTGCCGATCCACCGGCCCACTTATCTTTCAAAAGACCTCCCGAGAATCCAAATGTTATTAAAAGCAAATTTTTATTATATACCAGAAGCAATCGGGAAAATCCGAAGGTTGTTACATATACGGATAAGTCCGAGTCGTTGTTACAATCTCGATTGAATGTATCGAAGCAATTGAAAGTTATGATACACGGCTTCAAAGGTAGCGGTAACGATAAAAGTTTAATTCACGGGATTAATGCTCTCCTCGATCTGGTAAATGTGTTAACCTATTTAAATGATGATCTTTATAAAAGAACAAAATGATTATTTTGTCATTGGACATAGGAGGATGTAAATATATTGATTGTGGATTGGACAAGAGGAGCAGGCACAACTTATGCGGCTGCAGTAGCTAATACCGAATTGGTTGGCCGACAACTTGCCCTTATCCTTTTAGATGCCTTCAACTTGGGGACCGATCCGATGGACGTACACCTTACGGGTTTTAGCCTGGGAGCTCATGTAGCAGGATGCGCTTCTGAAATGTTGAAAAACTGGGGCCTTCTTCTTGGTCGTATTACCGGTCTCGATCCGGCCTCGCCATTTTTTCGAAATAATTTTTTCGGGAAAAGTCGAGAAAGCTCGACGTTAGCGACGCTTATCTCGTTGACATTATTCATACGGATGGCTCGGAAAATTTTATCGATGGATTTGGTCTTCTCAAACCTATCGGGCACATTGACATTTTTCCTAATGGCGGTAAAGAACAACCAGGATGTTCCGACGTTCAAAATTCCGTTGTCGTCAGTCATTTGAAAGGTTTGATTTGACAATCTTGTCTTCCTTCACGGTCCTTTTATTCATATTATCTTTAATTCATAATACTATTTATGATTCTACTTGTTACAGAAGAACTGTTAGATAGAGAAATTGCTTGTAGTCATGTAAGGGCTTGGCAACTCTACTTAGAAAGCATATTGACGCAATCCCAAAAATGCAAATTTATAGCATGGCCCTGTCCTCAGGGAATCATTTCATATACAAGAGGAACTTGTTTCCCAATGGAATCTACTGGTTGGTCTCAAGAAATGGGATACAAAGCAAACCACGGCCCATTGGGAAATTATTTTTTACCTACCAGAAGTGAACCACCCTTTTGTGGTATATTACTATTATATATATAATATACCATTGTATTTCATTACACAGATTAATTTAATATTTTGTATAAACAATAAAGTCCTCCTTTTCAGGAGAACCATTCAGAGTTACTATAAGGACAGCTATGGGTTTAACAAGAACTATGGGAACATTGATTTTGAAAACGTATCAAAATAATTCAACGACGACGTACAAAATCAGTTGCCAGTTGTTTAATTGATATTTTCATATATCTACTTACAGCCTAATTTTTCATAAATATAATTTAATTCTTCTTTCTAGATTACCCAAACTATACAATCAACCAACGTTTTTCTACAATATCGCGGCGAATGATTTTTCATCTAGTTTACATAAAATAACAGTTATAAAAGGAACAATACAATATTATAAAACAATCGAAAAAGATGGAAAAGAGGAAATAATAGCCGATTCCTCGGATACTATACTATTGGACAAATTGTTTCTTGAGAACAGGAAGGGAGATAGGTAAAATTCTAATTGACTATAATTAACAATTCTTATTTCGAGTGCTATTGTAAATAATTAATTATTATAATTATTACAGATGGGAATGTTGCAATTTAAATTCTCCGATTGGTATAGAAAAGATACCTGTGGAATTCCAGAACATATCATGCAACCAACATTAAGAAATTGTACTCTTTCATTAGAATAATCTGTTATATTTTGATATTTGTATCAATCATATTCACGCATGTGGATATTTTGTCTATAACTTTGTCAACAAATGACTAATCCTTACCTTTACAGTAGACGTAATATTTAATAAGCTAATGAAATCTTTTAGATCATAGATCATATTATTTTGCTTTTAAACTGTACAATATACCATGTTGAACCAATCGATCTTTTCAAAGAAGCAATGCTTCTTTATATCTGATATTGTTAATCGTTCCTCTGGCTTGTACTTTAAAATCTATTAAAAATAATTCAATGATTTCATCAAAAGAACGGTTTAAACTTATTTATATATAAAAAAACGAGAGTATGTTTGAAATAAAAAAATGTTATCGTAAGACTTACACTTAAAAGTAAAGATCTGGCATTATCCGACAATTGACTAGGTATGCTAACAACGGAATGAGAACGAAATGGTTCGGCGTGCAAGGATCTAAACTTCTGCAAAAAAAAAAAAAACAAGAATAAACATATAAGATTAATCGTAGAATTGGAAAATAATCTATATATCATTATAATGATTTAACTTGAATCAATTTAAAAGCATACAATGCCTGTTAATAATTCGTATAAAATGACTCCATAACTCCAAATATCTGTTGCTGGCGTAATAGAAGTCATAGGCGAAAATGTGTACAGCTCCGGAGACGAATATGCCTGTCTTATTTTGGTTAATTCGATGTTACGATATGGTACAATATACGTTAATATTACATGGTCATGGTCATCCAATAAAATATTTTCAGGTTTCAAATCAAAAATGATAACTCCTTGTTGATGTAACGCTTCGAGTGCTAACAGAATTTCTGCTGCCCAACGACAAACAACTTCTTCCTTAATTTCCCAATTTACCAGTTTGTCGCAATTAGGATCAGAATGATTCTTCACATGAGCACATTCTTTGCTCTTTTCTATCATACAATTAGTATCCTTTAAATATTTCGACATTGATGCATTTCTTTGTTCGATAATATCTTCATTTTGGAAAGATTCATATTTGAGATTCTTATCTGTTATCATTGAGTTACACGATGCGTCCGAACTAGTGCTATTTAACATATCATTTTCTTGTGTATCGCTAAAACTAAAATCCAAACTATTACTTAAACATTTCGTCAAATTATTCTCCTTTGACATATTTATTGGTACTATCTTGTTTTTTCCCAAAAATTTTATCGATTCAAACACCTCTTTCTTATCTTTATTATTACTATCATTGCGTGCGGGTTCATTAAGATTATAATTATATGCTAATTTAAGGGAGCTTTCATTTAAATGGATAGCAACAGAATTACTTCTCCTTAAAGTAGCATTAACGGATTGTAGCAATTTTTGCGCTTTTTCTAATAATTGTGTCGTAGGCACGTCACTGCCATAGGCTTCATTTAAAGTATCCTTCTGACATTGATCTTTATCTTTCTTTAACATATGTTTTATCTCTGTCGATGCAGTGTCATAAGTACAAGGAAGTTCTACCTCTTCGCTTCTAATTAATTTCATTTCATTATCGTTATTAAGTATTTCTTCAAAAGTATTTGGATATTGAGTGGTGATACCAAGCGTTTCTAAGGAATCTCTTTTAAAGGATTGATCGCATAGCTTGTAATTTTTCATTATAAGATCCCACAATCTACCACGTTTAATGTATTCCAATATAAGAAATACCGTCGTCTCAGTTTCAATATATGCATGCAAATGCACCATAAATGGTATTTGCCCACGCAATATATAATTGTTAATATTTTCTTTACTGTATAACGATTTTTCAATACTTTTAACAATTCTAAGATTACTCGAATGCAAATCTGTAACAAGCATTACGGAATCTATAATTTTCAATACTTTGTAATATTGAAGATCCGACACGGGCTTATTTAGCACAGAAATATTCAAGTTTAAGTATTTGTTATATAATTTCTCCGCTCTATCTAAATATTTGGATATATTTTTTTTAATTCTTATTTTCCTTGCATGATCAGGATCTGTTTCTACGCCAAGCAATAACGTAGAGATACCCATTTTGTACTGAGCAAATGCTTCTTCATATTCTGCAATAGCTTCGTGCTTGAACGCTGCATTTATATAAGCTGCAGCTACTATGATATAATGTGTAATGTCCTTGCATGTACGAGCAAGATCCGAACAATCTTGTATCATTTTAGAGTTGGGAATTTTGACCATTTTTGTCTTTTTTATTTCATACTTTTCCTCATTTAAATTTTCATGTTTACTTATTAGATTATCTTCTAATTTGTCATGTACATTTGACACGCTTGTATCTATGCCTAAAGTCTTATCGCTTTTAGAAATATGACTATGTTCTATAATTTGCGTCTGTACCGCATTAGCGATATTAGATTCTTTGTCATATTCTTTGGAGGAAGCGACTGTATTTAATTTTAATGAATTTTTGTCTACAACTGGAGACCCTGTAACTTGCGACTGCGAAAGACACGTCCTCTCTACAATGTTATTATGTTCTTCTTCAGAAGTATCAGAACTAATGGATTGCGAACAATCATTTATATTACAATCTATGAGACTATTCTCAAAAAATCTGATGAAAATGTCACTGGTATATAAGCACCGATGTTTCCCGATAAAATCTAAGAACTGTAACGCGCTGTTCTTTCTTTCTTCAATAACTTCCACTTCGAATCTCCCAAAAAATTTAGATTTTGTAAATGGAGGAAAATGGTCTTTAATTTGAAAGCGTCCATGTAAAGCGTATAATTCTGAATGGAGTTTTTTAAAGTCATTGTAACGTTTCCAAACAGATACCTTAGATATTTCCTCTCTGGACGCTTTTAAGTATACCTGAAACAAACATTACAAACATTTGTCATTTGCATGTCAAACCTAATTATCGTCAGATTATTTTTAAATCATACAACATTAAATCTTACCACGGATGTGACTTTATAAATGGTAAAACCTTTACTGTGTCGTGTAGTTTCGGGTATAACGAAACGTCTAATCCATTTATCTTTCGTTCCTGGCATGTCTTATTTAATTGTTTTAACATTTTTTAATATAATTAACCACTTTCAAAATATAACTTTTGGCTTCATTTTTAGAGACCAATTTACTTCCAATTACCTTCAATCTAATGTACATAAACCGATCGTTCCGATGTTCACTTTCAGGTTATAACATAAATAATTCGGAAGACAGCTTAACGTTATCATGATGATTATAAAAAAAGAACAGTATATACTAGCGATAAGCGTCGATAAATAAATAAATATCTCTCACTTTAATTAATAATATTTAGTAATTTCAAAGGAATGCACTCAATAGGTGACATTTAAAAGACGATTTCAACTCTGACATTACATTTCTTTAAATATCGATTAATCATTAAATTGATAGTAACATGTGTGCAATCGTTTATTATAATGTGGCACTTCAACAATTATGATTCATTGCATCCGAAATTTTCCTTACAAACCATTTATTACTTATTTATTTTATCGTTTTTATTAGTCACTTATCGATACAAATATTTATTTCAACTACAAAGAAGTGCTTTGTTTTTATTGTCAATAGTATTTCGTTGTTTTTCCCACGCGAGGCGCTTCCGTCGTCTTATGGTTGCTTAACTTAGCCGCTAGAGGCATGGTTGAAGCACATTTGACAGAAGAAGAAGACAAATATCTTGTATATAATTACTACATTTCCTTAATCAAAATATATATATGTAATTACTTTCTTATTGTAATATCAAAATACAGAAAATAAAAATTTCTAAAGACTGTTTCGAAGTGACTTTCGAGTCACTTGGTAAGTAAATATTATTTCATCACAAATCATTATAGTATAGGTTGATTAAGTACTTAACTTGAATAATATATATTTCAACAATTGGTATTCTTTTTTTAAAGAATCGTGTCAAGTTTGAAGACAAATTTATATTACACAGTAACTATTTTTATGTACAAATTGATCATTGAAAAAGGATAAATATTGCAAAATGTATAAATCGAGTCAAGAACCAGATATACCTGCTGCGTTAGGTTTGTTAACGCATTTAAGTAACGAAGAGTTAAAGGATATATTAAACGACGATAGCAAATTTGAAGACATTGTTAAGGACATAAAACAGGTAATTTGAATAGAGTTTTTAACCCTATTTTTGTCGTAGCATTTAATACAAGTCTTCTATAAGAAATATTTTGTTGATATTAGTTTAAGGAACTTGAAACGGAAAAAGAAGTACTTATGGCAAGCAACAGATCGTTAGCAGAATTTAATCTTTCTAAACAACCAGACTTGGAAGAAGGTAAACGAATGCTAAAAGAACTTAGCGAAAAAGGACAACAATTATGTCTCAGTATTAAGGAAAAACTCAATGAGATTAGTAAGTTTTTGAATAAATATTAAATAACGTTGATTTATTTTGATAAGCAATATTTATCAATTAAGAAATATATTTATTATAATTCTAGAAGAGAGATCAGGAAGTATGACAGTTGACACGGCATTAGACCTTTTGCAGGCAGCTACAGCAGAAATCGAGGAGGAATCGGAGGTACAAGCTTTTTAAAAAGAAAAAAACATAATAACTAATTTATCAATCTTATATTTCAGAAAACAGCAGAATCATTTTTAGCCGGCGATTTAGAAGTGGATGAATTTTTAGAACAATTTTTATTGAGAAGAAAATTAATGCACTTACGTAAAGTTAAGGTCGATAAGATCAGAGAAATAATGCGAAAATCATCGCATACTGCACCTTATTTTTCTTCAAACTTTCCTGGAATTGCACCCTCTATACCATATCCAACGGGACCTGTATCGATGCCGATGCCCTTACCATCTGGTCCTTCTCTTTATAGGCCATATTGAATGTGAATTGTGTACATAATACGTGTATGAATATTTGTTTTACTTTTTAAATACAAAATAAAATTATAATATTTTCCAGAAAATGTGGATTTTGATAATATTCATTTTATAGTACAAAAATACTAGTAAAGTTATATTTTCATATTTGGAGATTAATTAAATTGTTGGAGGTATTATAAAATGTATTCATCATTAAAACACAGAGAAATACTATTTACAAACATAATTATTTACAATAATTTACATTATATAAAGACGTGCTCCGTATTTTAGTAGTTAAAAGTTGAACTTTAAATAAAATTGCTACTTTTGGATAATTTTGCTATGTCGCAATGTATTTGAAACTACATTTTGTGTTAATTCTTTTTTCTGGGTTCATCGTAATTGGTGCGTGAATGATATTGAATAATTAAAAAAACTATTACAACAGATATTGCAGTATACATCATTGATATTTCCTGGGAGTTTTCTTTTTCACTACTTTTTCTAATCGTTTTGATTATTGTCTCTTTCTTCTTTCTTTTATTAAACGTTTCGCCATAATGTTGACGAGTCCATTCATCAAAATTGAAATGTTTATTTCCCATAGGATTTATTTTACTGTTATAAGTAGAAGCATACGTATAATTGGTTCTGGGAATATTGGTTTGAATGTTTTGTTTGACTAGAATAGATCTGTCATAACGTTTGCGCGTTTGATAATTGTTTAATATTTCGTATGCTTCTGAAATATCTTGAAATTTTCTTTTTGCTAATTCTGAATTATTTTTATCTGGATGGTATAGCATGCTCAATTTATAATAAGCCGATTTTATTTGAGATTTAGTAGCGTTCGGCGAGATTTCCAATGTATCATAATGTGTTTTCATTTTCGAATATGTGCAAGATTTAGACTGCACCAAACGAAAAAGTAATAAATTCCTAATGCCATTGTAAGGAATAAACTTTTCTACCCAACAATTATTTACACAAATACGCATAGTTATCGATTGTTATTACTTTATTTCCAATATGATGTATACGTGCATCCATATACAATATATTTCCATATCATCTTGATAAACTTTCAATTGTTCATTTGGTACATATTGATTATGTTAAATATAAGAAAATATTATATTCACTGTAATATAAAGATCAGATCAAATATTATTTGATTGACTTACGATCGACGTCATCTCTCTTATGTATTATTATAAATAATATATATTTGGTCTTTTCTAGGAATGATCAAAACAGATGAGAAGAAAGGTTAAATAAACTTAGGTTAGGTTAGTTAGGATCAACTTCGTCAGGTTGGCACAAGATATAAAGTAGGGAGAGCATTAACCAATGAAATTTGTTTCTTTATTCTAGATGCATCTAATGTAGATGTTTCCAATCTATACTAACTGTATTATCCCTTATCGTGGTTGCAATCCTTCGTTGAATCTGTTGTCAATTCATTAACTACCTGCGTTAAAATGCCGTTAGAAAATTTAGAAGAGGAAGGATTGGAAAAAAATCCCAATTTAGAATTGGCGCAAATAAAATTCTTATTAAGTCTTCCGGAACACCATGAAGATCCCTATTTGAAAACTAAACTACTCGATGCCATTAAAGCAGAAAGTGAGTTTGCATTTTTTTCTCTAATGTCTTATTAGGTTTGGCAGGGACAGTGTTCTAATGTAAAGTATTTTCTATTTTACAGATATGGCACCATTTTACGAAGAAGTTTGTCGAGATCTGGGTTGGATAGTCGACGAAACGCTTTTGGCCAATATGAGAGCTCGCAATGCGGAGCAATTAAAAGAGTTAGATGGAGCGATTGAGGACGCTGAAAAGAATTTAGGAGAAATGGAAGTACGCGAAGCTAATCTTAAAAAATCCGAACATCTTTGTCGAATTGGGGACAAAGAAGGAGCGATAACAGCTTTTAGAAAAACTTATGATAAAACTGTGTCTTTGGGTCATAGACTAGATATCGTATTTCATAATATTAGAATTGGTTTGTTTTATTTGGATCACGATCATATAACAAGGAATATAGAAAAAGCAAAAAGGTATCTATACACGTTCATGCTTGCATGCTTATGCTATTCTTAAATACTTTATACAAGATTTGACAAATTTGTAGTTTAATCGAAGAAGGAGGTGATTGGGATAGGCGAAATCGCTTGAAAGTATATCAAGGAACTTATTGTATAGCAGTACGCGATTTTAAAGAAGCAGCAAATTTCTTTTTGGACACGATAAGTACTTTCACAAGTTATGAACTTATGGATTACAATACGTTTGTAAGATACACTGTTTATTTAAGTATGATAAGTTTGCCAAGGAATGAATTGCGCGATAAGATCATTAAAGGGTCAGAAATTTTAGAAGTATTGCATAGTAATTCTGACGTTAAGGATTATCTGTTTTCCTTATATAATTGTCACTATGCTGAATTCTTCAAGAATCTTGGTAATTTTTGCAAACAATTGTCTTTCTCTTATATTATATTTGGTCATTATACCTTGCTTTTCTTACTTCTTTTAGCGCAAGTGGAAGGATTACTAAGAAGAGATTATTTGGTATTTCCACATTACAGATATTATGTTAGAGAAATGCGCATTCTTGCATATACGCAATTATTAGAGTCTTATCGTTCTTTAACGCTACATTATATGGCAGAAGCATTTGGAGTTACTGTAGAATATATAGATCAGTAAGCCGTTTTTTCATTTATCAAATAACAAGTAACAATCACCCGCACACAATCTAACACACATATCTTTTCTATTTTCAGGGAACTATCCCGATTTATTGCAGCTGGTAGATTGCATTGTAAAGTTGATCGCGTTGGCGGAGTAGTAGAAACTAATCGTCCAGATAGTAAAAACTGGCAGTACCAAGCAATGGTAAAGCAAGGAGACTTGCTTCTTAATAGAGTACAAAAATTGTCACGGGTTATCAATATATGAATCAACATTCGATTTAAATCAATTTATTTGTGTCAAATATGTATCATACATTTTTCACATATTATGTAACTTTTTTTTCTTTATCATCTAATAAGTTTGTTATATTAATGTATTTTTATCTTATATTAAAAATTATATTATCCTGTCATATTCGTATAAGAAAAAATTGCGAATTAACTATTTGAATCAGAGTTAGTGTTGTATTTAACAATAATATATTGGGAAATTTGTATTCTATTACCGACAGTTAAATATGTGCCGTTATCTAGCGGTACTAGCTTTTACTTTATATTACCGACAGTAGAATATATGCTGCTATCTAGTGATATTAGCTGTTCCTTCATCATACCGACTGATAAAATTATTTCGCTATCTAGTGGTAGTAACTATTACTTCATCATACCGAATGGTAAAACATTTATCGTCATCTAGCGGTAATAAGTATTACTTTATTATACCGACCGGTAAAATATGTGTCGCCATCTAATCGGAAAAGCACTACATGCGCACGTAAACTCCCACGTGGGAGAAAAGCCCACGTCCTGGCATGACTGGGTGTGTTTTGTTTTTAACGCCCCCCACTTCTTTGTTTCCCACTTTCTCTTTCTTTCCCTCTCTCACTCTCTATGAGAGGGTAAACGTGACCTGCGCTGTAAGTTAAAGTTCTCCGATCCGCCCAAGAGGGGGGGATTCGCGCACTTACTCTTCCTGTCAGTCACGTGGAGAAGTTAGGCGGTTACGGTTCGAGTTTCGCGCCTCCCTCTATACTTTTTCTTTTATTATTAGAACATTTGAAAATTCTTCAGGACGCTTAAAGGTACCTGCATCCACCGATTATTTCAATAGACCAGAGAGAACAAGTGGTCAAGCAAATCCACATCGATTAACACGACTTCGAGCTACCCGGTCTGAGAAAGTGTTCTGCGTCGAATTCAAGGGTAAGTCCTTTCTTTCATTTTTATTCATTTTTATTCATTTTTATTATTTTTTAATCATTTCTTTTTTTTTTTTATATATAGATTTGAAAGCAAACAATTTGATTGTCCAAGTTTAATGTTATGACGACTGACAAGATAATTATTATAATAGAAATATGAAGTTAATTAAAATATTGAGAAATTGTCAATACATTCAATGAGTTAAATGAATATTATAAAGCTTCTAAAAAGAGAAATATCCAATTAATAATTCTCTTTAATGTGAATTAATGGGATTGAAAAATCGTTAATGTTTTCTTGGCACATCTTTACAGAACTTTACATAATGTTTACCATCATCCTCGATTAGCTGAGAAAAAAAGAGAAAGAAAGAATTAAAATATTTAGGTCATCTTAATTACACGAAGCTTTATTTTTGTATAAAGAATAACAGATGTTTTTCCAAACATATTAAATAAACAAGATTTGTTTGTAATACCGCAATATTCAAATTGCGGTATTACTGTATATGTGCATATATGTGCATACGCATTTAGGTATGTAAATATGTAGGAGAGGTAGTAGCTGCGGGATACCTAAAAGCACTCGTACAATTGATGGACGACTTTCGTGGTATGGAAGATCACTCTCTCTCTTTCTTTCTCTCTTTTTTTATTTCGTTTCCCATCCTTTGCGAATTCAATCGGCTGAGCCTACTGTGAAAGAAGCAAATGAAATTTTAAACGCATTGTGTTTCCGCGAACAATCTTGTTAAACTTTTTTTCAGTAAAAGCGTATTCGTTCGTTTTTTTTCTCTATTTATCTTGGGAAATTTGTTTTTCTCTCTTTCTTGTTTCTTTTTTGTAGATTTATTTGAGAATAGAAACCCCTTAGTCTTAGGAAGCCGTGCGTCAACGATAATTATCGTTAGTAACAGAGATTGAGATCGTCTTGTAATAAAAAAACATGAGTAAATAGTTGGAAAATATTAGTAAAGAACATTGATTCTTGTTTCCTTCAATTTGGAGAAAAACTCGGTGTCGTAACCTTGAGCCACCTTTCCCTGCATCAGATCGATGCTTACAAGTAATAGGATAGATATATTAGAAACATTTCTCGTGAAAAATTGAATCTACGCTGACCACCCGAGGCTCTATAACCGTGCAACTAATTCCTCTTGTTAGCAACAGCAATGATAAAAAATGATAAATGTTGTTATTATTTCTTTATTCGTGCTCCATTAGTGTTATATGATAAATAGAATTTGACGGGGTTAATTTTCAGATACGATCCGAACCTACATCACGAGTTGCTTATAATTCTTCTAGGAAAGCGAACTTTTCGATCGGTTTGATTCATCGATTAGCTTCAAATAATAAATGTCATACTAGATTGTTTACACGATAGGCATGCGAATTTTCTTTCGATCTCTCTTTTATTCCCTTCGCTGGACGAATTCAAACGGAAATTATTTCTTATTCCTAGATAAAGACTAGTTGTCAAAAGTATTGTTGTCAAGAGCACAGTTGTCTCTCCCTTTTTTGCTTTCTCTTTTTCTGCAGGTGACAGAGTAGCGTATCATCGAAACGATCCTTTATCTCAAATCTTTACAATACTTTCCATTTTCTCGAGAAACAACCGCGAAGGTAACGATATAACATGTAATGTTATTTCTAAATGTTGTTTAATGCTCTTACTAGTTTTATTGACCCTCCTTAACTAAATGTAACTAACAATAAGACAAATATCATGCAACTCGCCCTACGAAAAAAACAAGTTTTAGAATTGAAATTCAAAGTAAAGAAGATTCTAAAGGAAGATTGATCGCTTCAATTCGGAAAACTTTGTCTTCGTTTGCGAGGGACAACTTTATTATCACATTTTATGTAGTGTAGGATTCTCTTATGAAAAGAAATATACCTTGACCGGTTGATAAAAAGCATCTGTACATATATATAGAGAATTTAATGGCACTTTGTCCATCGTCGTTTTATTACGTATATATATATATATATGTAACTTTATATATATACATATACTTTATAACGCCGACTTTTATGACAGATTGGTAATGTTTCGCGATTCGTGACTTTAATTTTCTTCACGCGAAATAAAGATAAGAAATGTGGTGCTGTGTGGAAAATTTTGTAAAACGCGTCGCGATTCTCTTCCCTCTATTGATTGGCGTTAGGAACTGCATCGTATCTTTCTTCGGCAGCCCTTCAATTATCTTTCTAGCTAGTTTTTCATCTATCGAACGTTCCTGGTTATTATGTGTTACCTAACCAGACCTCCCGTTAACAGCTTTACATAACGAAATACCGCTGGTTGTTAGTGGTTAGTGCTTGATAACCAAATCCACAATATTCTTCGACAATTTAATATAGTTCATTTAAAAGGAATCACTTTCAATTACGATATAAGCTCATTTCAAAATTACATTAAAATTTCATCAGAGACAATTAACCCTTTATGTCTTTGAAAAAAAGAAATGTTGTAGTTCGAACGTTGATATAATTATCTTTTGCTTCTTTCGTATCTCCGCCACGATTTTCTCCACTCTTTTTATCCGTTGTCTGGCAAGCTTTTAACGTTAAGCACATCTTCCCCTGAAATACGAGAGTTTGAATTGGATTTTGTTGTTGCGACACATCCCTTTTCACAAGTATTTATGTACACTCATCGATAGCATAAACCTATCGTCACACACACATACGTGAGCTTATTCTTCCATTCTTTCGTTCTTTTATCCCCTTTAAGCGCAATACAATATAGTACACTATATAACACGTTTTATTTCTGAATTGCAAATTTTCTATGGTAAAAAATTCATCTTAAGACGTTTTCTATTTTAGATTTTCGAGGAAAGAAATAAATTCGAAGTGGAGGGTGATGATCGTGGCAGAAAACATCGATATGTCACCTCTTTGCCAGTTAAATATCAAAGCATCAATGTCAGCGGTAAGTACCATAAACGAATCGAGATATGATTCTATAATCATGATGTTTGTATTTTTTCTTTTTTCCTTTAGGTGACGTAACTAAAATCGAGGTGGTGCTGGAAGAAGCACCAGACGACAATACCGTCCTTGCTGGTTCTATACCTTCGGAATTCAATGCCAGCATCGAATTCAACTCAACATATCCAGGTGGTAAGCTCGACAAATGGGGGATCAAATTGCTTTACAAATATTTTTAATTGATTAATCTTATATATTTTTCATAAATGATCATATATGTGTATGCATTTTTAATCTTCTTTCAAATGTAAGATATTCCAACTTGTTAGTTCAAAGAACTATAAATTTCACTCGTTGGATGATATAGGTCCGAGCATTACTCATAAAGAAATAGTGCAGTAAATGCACCAGCACCATTTTGCACAGATCCTCCTATGTCCATTTCCAGATTTATTGGTGCCGATTCAGAATCAGAATCAGAATTAACCCAACTCATATTTTGCGTAAAGTATTCGTCGAGATAAGACTTTTTTTTTGGTTACTTTGTAAAGGTCGCTTATGTTAGGTTTTACCGAGAGAGAGATATGGGTGTTTTGTCGAATCGTTTAACGACGAACGCACTCACTATTCTCTAAAGTTGTTATCGTATCGAGGCTTCAAAGGAACTTCAAACGGTGGTGCTACAGCCACCGTTATCGTTTAACAATCACCCTTTTCGCATTCATTTCGGTGCACTTTTAATTGACTTCCTTTGACAATTTTCGCAAAGGGTTCATATTTTTTTTGTAGGAATTCCAGAAACCGGAACGGTCGTGGTTAGAGCCGAGGAAGCACTGATCGTCATCCTAGTTCTCTTCCTTTGGGTTGCAGCAATAGCCTTATTTTTTAATCGATGGGGAAAGATCAGAATGTTGGAGCCCTATCAACCGAAGTTTCAGCAACAACACAGACCAAGCTGCACGATGGTCGACATGAACGCGCTTCCGGTTAGAACTCTATTTCTTTTCCTTTACTTTTGTTAGCACAGTAAGCTTTCTCTCTCTCTCTCTCTCTCTCTCTCTGTTACGGATTTTATAAAATAAATTCTAATGCAACGTCGTTTATCATTCCTATACATGTATGAATGCATTTGCATAATAGGTATTTGCGTACGTAGGTAGATAGAATATCGATGTTGAAGGGGCTCGAGTGGTATTGAGTAAAACATTTCTCTTGATTTATTTCGTATAAAGAGAGAGAGAGAGAGAGAGAGAGAGACATTGTTAACATTTGTTAACATTTTCAATCGCGATCACAATAATGTAGATGTAACGGAAGCTTCAAATTGATTCAACATAGACTTTAAATTTTAGTTGGATTTTTTGTTATGGTTGTTGAAACGTTTTCATGGTAAAAAGAGATCTTATGTTAGAATCGATATACGGCTTGGAGTTAGCTCGCAACATCCGCAATGCGTACCAAAATACTCATCCAACATAGAGGAGTGCAACGTCCTCGGTTTGTTAACGCTTACTAGCTTTGCCGTGTACGAATATTTATAGTCGATCGAGAACGTTGTCCTTTCGGGAGTTTCATATCGCATTACATTGGGAGTATACGAAAGAACAGATAGAAATTTTATAAACAAATTATAAAATACCAAGAATATCTGTGTTGAGCATTTTTGTAAGCAATCTAATTTTCGTGTTTATCAATCGTTGCTAGGTAAAATTAGCGCATCGTTAATTTTTCCTATCGATTTTCGATAGGCTCTTGTCATATCGAACGAAACGAGAAAGAATGAGAAAACTATTGTGATCATTTATTGTTAGATCGAACAAATGCATTGCACTATTTTCCGATAATGAGGATCGAACGTTATTTAATCGTATTATCTAACTTACAAAGTTTAACTTGCAATTGGAAAACTCTGCTGGATTTCGTTCGGAATATTAATTGCTCCCCTCTAGTGAACCCTTCGTGTTGTAGTATTGTAATACTTGTTTACGTGGACTGACAGGATCATCCGGTGCACCAGGGTAGCTGCGTAACAAGCACCACCGAGTGTTGGAGACCCAGACAAAACAGCGTGTTCGTCGGTTCGAGCAGTTTATCCCTCGTAGCGGTTGATCAGGAGACCCCGAGACGACGCGCCAAAAGTGCGTTCGACCTGCAATCTCTCGTATTGGCTGAGTGTAACAACCTAAGAAGTAGCTTTGATAAGGAGGAAGAAGTAGTAGTAACTAATTTAAAGCCAACTTCGAAATTGGGTCAACGGAGGACCAGCGTTTGTCAATTGTTGTTGGATAAACCATTGCAACAGCGAGAAAGAGGGATGAGCGTGTGTCACGTTGATCGTGGAGAATATCAAATACTTCACAATCAAAATTCTTCCCAGAGAGATCGAGGTATGAGTATTTGTTACTTCGATAGGACGGACGTATTGGCGAAGCCACTTCAAAGGGACCACCACCGAGGTTCTTCGAACATTTGTCATTTCGACAGAATGGACGTGTTGGCTAGTAGTAGACCAACGCCTTGTTTTCGTGATCGCACCAGCGTTTCTCAATTTGACAGAATGGACGTTTTGGCAAATCCAACTTCCTCTTATCTTGGTAAATCCCTCCTTAGAGAGAGACGCGTTAGCGTTTGCAACTTTTCGCGTCTACCCTCATCGAATAATCTCGATAAAATCGAGACTATGGTTCGATCAACTCCTTCACCTTCTTCAGCCGTTTCCTCTTTGATTATCGAACCCCGTGAAGATCCACGTACCGATCAAAATAATCAAAATAATCATGATAATAGCATTGCCTATTATTTTGATCGACCGTCCTGTAGTAAAACACCGGACGTTGTTTTAGGATATAAAGCTACGTGCGTTTAAATTCACTCGATCGAAGCTTGCTCAATTTTTCTATTTCATTAATAAATAAATAGAATATTTTGTTCCCAATATAAATATGTTTTTTATTAATGATAAATCATTTGGATACGTTCGTAAGTATAATATGATAGATTCGAATAGTTCCTACTTAAATAGTTTCTAAGTTCTATTCATTGAAACTTATTTCATTTCCTCGCAACCGGTTATTATATTAATCGAGAGTAAGCTTCGTTTAAATATAAGCTCTTTGAAATAACAAGAAGAGTTTTGAGCGGTGGTCAAGAAGTTCGTTGGACCAATGAAGAATATTTTTTCATATTAATCGTGATTCCTTTTCATATTTAACGAAAGGGATGATAACAAACGAACGTGATAATTCTATTAAATCAATGATAACACAAATGTGAACAAATATTTTCTATTTAAATAATATCTCTTTTATCGCACAATCGTAGCTTAGCTAACACCAAAGAAAATTTCATTTCTTTCTTAACTACACCAATAATATTCTATATTTCAAATGAATATATATTATATCTATGTAGAAAATTTGGATGTCTTTATATAAAGTTTTTGGGAAATAAATCTTCTAAATTAGTTGTAGATGAAAATATAAGATTAGAAGGTATTGAGAGCATATCTTTTAGCCAATTGGCAATATTTCAAACGATATTCGTTGAAAAGAGTATTCTAACACGAAATGTACATTTTTATATATATAAAAAAAGAAAAGAAAAAAAAAAGACAAAAAAAGAGAAAACTAAGCCTCGTGCCCTTATTTACTTTTTTGATACAACTTCGTTAGAAATAAATCGAGAATGTTGGCCAAATTACGGGATTAATTCCGTGCTTTTCAGTCGTCGTGATTTTCCTTCTGAAATTTATTCTCTATGCTCGATTAAAGGCTCCTCTCCTTGATACAAAGTGACAGCTTTTAAAGAATAATATCGTCAATCAAAAACAGACAAAAATATTTGTTTGTCAGGTTACTTGAAATATATATAAATACATGTTTTTAATAAGTATTAATTGTTTTGGAAGTTTTTCCAAATATCGTTTATGTTTCATAACAATCAATTGAAAGTTTTTCCATCGTATTACTTTGACGTTGTTTTATAAAAGAATAGAGAACGTACCGAGGAGAATTTGATATCGAGAGTTCTTAAAGGGGAACGTAACTGAGGTGAGAGAGCTTTTACAGAATGAATTATTATTTTTATTAAAGACGATTAATCAGATGATATACAAAATGGAAATAACGCTTAGTTCATATTACGTAATCTGTTATCGAACACGATATACAATATAAAAGTGTTTTTTTATTTACGTGTTATTCAATTTAGATATTTTCTGTATCTTAACCACAAAAAATAAACTCTCGAAATGTTTTAGATAATGTAAGATGATAAAAGATACATTTTCTTCGTGATTCTTTAGTACATAGTTATATTATTCGAAACTTCCAAGTAAGTTCTTTTATACTATCCAATTCCTAGTCATGTTTGAAAATAAATGTAGATATTTATCCTCAAACGTCAGAAAAAAATAATTTTAACAAAGTATACTCTCTCTATATATAGATACAAATATACATATATTATAATCTTATAGGAAGAATAATTTTCAAATAATACAATATTTTGTGAGAAAATAAAAAAAATAAAAATATTTAACGTCTCCCGGATGAAATAAATGTGTGTGTGTGTGTGTGTGTGAATCGATATTTATATAATTATCAATAAATTGAAATTTAATTAAAATTCGTGTCGCGTTATTATAGCACGACAACGGGACCTTCTATATATGTAGATTTAGTCGAGTTTAAAAAAAATAAAAATGATCGTTAGACTAACCAAAGAATTCTTTTCAAAAGTAGGCGCTTTTTTTGCTGTTTTAAAGTAGACGGATAATATACTTCGTTATTTTATTTCATTTCGAAATGAACAAAAGTCTCTTCAATGAAATGAGATAAAATAATTACATAATATCTACGAATAATTATTTTTACGACGACTGAAAGAAAGCAAAAAAAAAGCAAAAAAAAAAAACAAAAAGACTAGTCAAATAAGTAAGATTAACAAGCAGACGAATTTTTTAATTAGTATTAAGTTATTATAATTATTTGTACGTATAAATCTTGAATGAAATTACGAAACATAATCAAAATGAATCTAGTAGTAGCTGCCTAATAACGATTTTTAATTATAACGATGGACGACTCTTTATTAAAGATAAACGGGGCACGCGTTTTAAGGATGATTAAAATATGTTTAACATAAACTCGTAAGCGTAATCAAAATAAATACTGAAATATAATACATTATGCAACGAGTCCTATGTCGTTTTCAACGCCTCTAATCATGGAAATCTTGTAAATTATTCGTCGATTTACGTTGTTAAATGGATATATTATTAGTTAAGATATGCCATATATTGATAGTAGTATAAAAAAAAAGTAACATAGTCTGTCGTCTTCATAAGACAGTAATGAACAACTGTTGGATATTTCTCTAAAATATTCTGTGTATAATATTTATTTATATATATATATAGTTATCCTATAAATAATAAATTCGAATTTGTGAATAAAAATATCAGTAAAGGTGAATTTTAATTGTCATTACCCATGGAAAAATTCTATTCCAGGTTAGAAGAAAATAAGAAAACTGAATTGAATAATTGGGAAAATTCTAAAGCTACCGCTTTAGGAATTAGAAGAACAAGAAGGGAAAATAAAAGCATGCCAAGATCAAAGAAAACCGCATATCGAGCTATCTGCTAACGTTGAGCTTACCACTAAAGGACTCTAATATCCCACAAGGTTAATGTTACCACGGTACCACTTAAGAGTCTCCACTTTCCTTAGTATTCTATCCGGGATAAGCTCGAAACCGAGCTGGTGAACTGAGTTATTCTTACGAGTTAGCCTTGAATCCAAAGATATCAGAACAGGTAGGAATGTATCTCGTTTGTCCTACCCTTTGCCCTATTTGATTTAGATTGTTTAATCAAATTGATAAAAGATAGAGGGTAAGAGAAGAAAACAGGATCAACTCGATAAGCTCGTTGTAAGTTCCTTGCTCCTTGTCATTCTACTCGAAAGAACTTACTTAGACATTCTGGGAAAATTCCGAGAATTCGTAGCTCCCAACGAAATAACCTGAGCTCTCTTTCTCTTTTACGGTAATATTATGTAAAAGATAGGTAATAGTGACGGTGGTGGATGCTGCAATCTCTTTTTCGTACTTTTACTTTTATTGTGGTATTGTCTGAGTGATTTGATTATATTAAAAAACCTAACTATATTAAGTATGTATGTCTGTGCACGTGGCATAAGTTTGCCGCGACCCACATTGCTCTTAACTCGTTGATTTTATAATATAACTTAATCGGATTATAAGAGAACGTAGAAAGGAGCATTCTGTTAAAGTTTGACGATAGAGGAGGGAAGGGATCCATTTCCAAAAGATATAAATATGCGTAGTGCTAGTTGAAACTACTTGATTTTGATAGTAAATTATTATAATTCCTTCGAATGAAATGTTATGGAGGATAGCACCGATAAAATGATCTCCCTTTAAAGAGACCATTACGTATAATTCTATCCAAGGTCATAAAAAAATGTACCTTGACACAGTTTTGCATTTAAACTGGCACGGAGGTTAAAGACACTGTCAGTCATCATCCTTTGAGAGCTCACATCAATTCTTATTGGTAGAAGCAAGTTTTATTTCTTAAAATAATACATCAACCACACCTACACGCGTATCTACTAATTATTTTTATTCTTAAAATAGTTGTTCTTTGGTGAAAAAAAAATACCGAGGGATCTTGAAGATCATTTTTCTTACCGAACTATAGTTGTAACTTTGAAAAATCCTTTCTCGACGTTTTTACCAAGACTCAAGGATATTCTTGAGTAAAAACATGAGAGGATGCCTTGGAGGCGAGAAAAAAAGTCATGGGGGGGAGAGCGAGAGGATGGTTTTAAAAGAAAAGGGGAAGAAAAAGAGGATAAGAAAATCCATCCTTCGATCTAGTGTCTTTCTTTTTCTCTCTCGAGAGAGTACATTATTTTTTATCTCTAACCTTTGGGCTTTTCCTAATCTAGTTCGTGAAATAAGGGGAAAAAAGAGATAATGTCCATCTCGAAAAGTAGAATTTTTGAAGATGAAACTTTTGATACAATGCAGGAGGTCTTATCATAGTACTGTACGTAAAATAAAATCGATCCCTTGAATTTCTTATGCACGCTGCGAACGACGGCACATTGTGTGTTATATGCACAATGAAACGATTTTAACACCGAAAGAATTTTAAGAAGCCACGGAATCTCTTTATTTTCCAACATTCATTAACGTTCGTTACGTAGCTTGAGATTGAACCGCGAGTCCTGACGTGGGTTAATAATATTTAAATACTTTTCAAAATTTTTATCCAATTCCTAATTAGATTTGTTAGAAAAAAAAAGAGGACAAATTGAAAGGAGACGAAATAGGAAATGGTTGGGAAAGAAAAGAACAAATCGAGTGGTCGTTGGTAATGGTTTCGGGCTCGTTCATTTCGGAGAGGTGGTGGTAGGTAAAGGATCGAACGATAAAAAAAAAGAAAAAAAGGAAAAAAAAGGACGATCCTTTGAGATTGGTTCGCTCGATTCGAAGGGGATGTGGAGGGAAGACAACTTATGGCCGAATTGTTCTTAAAAAGGCTTAGGATCAATCTCGAGGAAAACGAAAGAATTTAATAATTTTGTCAAAGTAACGGTAAGAGATAAAGGAGGTTTTTATTTGCAGTTAACGCGAACGATCATTTTCCAACCAGTTAAGCTTCCGTGTCTTTAAATTCTAGGGAAAAGCCGAATGCACTTTATATTAAAGCCTTCAACGATCTCATTCTTCTATACTCCAATATATCCAAAGTGCCAGGTTCGGATTTTAGAAAGCGAACGCCCTGGGCCAACATTTTCCTATTTTGCCTAGTTTCAATCTTTCTTTTCCTCTCTATAAATTCGCCCCCGGCAAATGGCAAATGTCTTATCAAAGAAATCTACTTGCCACTTGGCTCGATCGTTGATGTCATCGATAATACGTTTATTATTATTATTAATTTTGCCCGTGATTGATATTCTCAAAGTTCTTTGCCAGTAGGCGAAATTTAATCAGTTTTGCCTTTAAATACGTAATAAACGTAAGCGTATATATATATATTGTATTAACGTATAACGCAAACCGAAGCCTCAACCAAGCCGCGGATGGAATTAATTTCGCAACATAGGAATGGAATAAAGGATAAATTATTTAACTCCTACAGGAATAGCTGATGTCTCAACGCTTTTGAATTTTCCTTTTTTTGTCTTCTTTTTTGTTCTTTATTCATATGCAAAGTCTGTTTTACTACGACCATTCTTTTTTACAAAATAAGTTTTTCTTTTCATCCTGACGAAAGAAAAAAAAGATTGATAAAAATAGCAGCGTTGATTTTAATAAAACGAAAGGCATCACATCTCCGTGTAATTTGTTTGTAATCATTATTTTCTTGTCGTATTTTCGTAGCTTCGTTAATGTTCAAATAATGTCTTTTCTTTTCCATTCTTTTAAGCAGGATACAACTAAGGTTTCCTTTCGCTACGTCCAAGTGCCATCGAGGATAAGTACTTTGCCTGAACGAACGAACGAACGAACGACACCCTTTTCCATTTTCTTCCGCCAACACGCAGGGAGATAGATAGACAGAGAAAGAGTTTACCTTATCCTACCCTACCTGATGTACTTTTATGTAAACGCGTAACTGTATTCGTGCGTTCCATCTTCTTGAAGTCCCTGTTTTTTTTTCTTTGAAACGCCTTCGCATTTTCTCTCCACAACACGCCCGAGTCATCTTTTTTTTGTCTTTTTGATGGATCTTACATTAGAACGATTACGAAAAGAAAGCCTCGAAAAAAGCTGTCTCGGTTTAACGAGTTAACTAGAAGTAAAAAACAAAACCTCGACTCATCCTTCAAATTTTATTTTACAAAATTTGATCATACGTGTTATATGGCATACCAGATGTACGTGAAATAATAATAATAATAATAATAATAATAATAATAATAATAATAATAATAATATTAATATTAATAATAATAATTGAAAAATGAAAGAAAAGTTGTTTGTTTAAATTCGCTTCTAGTCGATAAAAATATTTATTTTGCTTGTCGACGAGCTCATTTATCAGAGGGTTGTCCCCACTCCCATCGTGCAAAATATTTCTTACGCATTGTCATACGCACACACAACCGTCGTCGGTCTCTAGCCGCATGATGGATGATGGATGGACGGGAGGGAGTGGGCTTTCTCCTCGCACTCCGTTGAATCTTTTGCTTTTGCTCGAATAATCGCTAGAAGATTGTCGATTGCAGATCCTATCTCATATCTTTCTTTTCTTGACATTTTTTCTGGTTTTTTTTTTTTTTTTTTTTTACAATAAAATAAAAATAAAGTAGAATTTTTGTGTGGACTTTTCTTAAGTAAAATACATTTCTCTCGGTAGAAACATCTCAGGAAAAGAAATGGTAGTTATTTTATAGATTATTGGCACATTGCCATAACACGTTTGCAAAACAATGCTTGCGTATAAAACGAAACGACGACGAGAGAGAGAGAGAGAGGAAAAATAAAATATCTTTAGAATGACTAACGCGTCAAATCACCCTAAATATCTGTCAAATATGCACAAAAGTTCTATCATTGTATGTAGTGTATAATATACAAAATACGAATCGCGCAGAAAGTGAATTTTCAAAAAGTAATCGAGTTAATCTTGTTCTCATTCTTTTTTTTTACATAGAAGAAAATGAATTTCTATTTGAATTTTAATGAAATAATCGCGTTATTCATACGCGTATCGATATTTTACCGTAGAAAGAAAAAAAGGGGAAATTTGGAATACGATTTCGTTAATTCAATCGAATAAATTGCAAAAGTTTAATTAAATCGCGTATCGATCGTCCTTCGAAATTTATTCGTTTCGGCCTAAGGTATTGACAGATAAACCTCCGATAGAAAATAATAAACTCCCATTGACTGGCAAACTATGCCAATAATAGTTTTAATTGGTGTTTGGTGTGGTGGCGATTTTTTACCAAACGTTTATTGTTTGTCCAAACTACGAGAGGAATATTCTATTTCTCTGTGTTCTCTTTCGCGAATGAACAAGTTGCGCGATGTATCCTTGCGCGAAAATCGATGCAGCAAACAACGCGTTGAAAGGAAAACGTATCGAAAAGAAAACCTTTTATTCGTATCATTGAATCGTGTAATGAGATTGTTGAATAACGCGCAATATATCCAAAAAAGGAAAGACAACAAAAATTGAACAAATAATAATAGAGGGTTGTGTCACACCGATATTCGTTAACAAGTCCAGTCACAAATGTATGTAATCGGTCAAGTTGAGCCGTCATCCTTGTCTTCTAGTTATCCGAATATCGGGTCAAGGTTATCAGGCTCTCTAATGGACCAACCGGTCACCATGATTCTTGATAGCTACGTTGAATCAATGGCTATCATCTCGGAAATGGGCGTTTGCCCATGCCCCTGACGCAACCCTGACAAACAAATCAAGGACGATTTTCTTTTATTTCGAATCAAATTAACGTTCTAAAATGTTCTTATCGAATTTATACGAGTAACTAGGTTTGCGAATATACGAATGATAGAGAAAGAGAGAGAGAGAGAGAGAGCGAGAGGGAGAGAGAGAGATAGAACAAGGTCCGGATAATAATTATGCGCGCTTTACGGTCGTAAATTATACCATGTCCCGTAGTATAACAGAGGAAACGTTATATATGTATATATAAATGAAATGAAAGCATTGTTTGGGAAACGTGCGTAATAGTGTGAGAAATGGAAAATATACAACGACGACGAGGAAGATTTGAAGAATATTCTAAAATTTCTTTTTTGTCAAGAAAGGTCAACGAACTAGGATGTTTGATTACGATTATTGTCGAAGATTTATTCATGTGTAACGTGTGAAGAAGAGTGATAGTAGGAGAATCGTTCGAGAAAGGGACCTTAATCAAAGTGAACGGCTTATAAGAGGGCGCACGACAAATGTTTCACTCACAGTTCATCGAGGAGTCTCGCGAGTCAAAGCAAAACCTAATAATTCTAACAGACATTACTTTCTTTCTTCTTCATTTAGTTTCGTTCGAGTTAACGAAGTCTTATCTTTATTCTAGTTAAATATATTATCAGTGATTCTCGATATTATTATCGACGAATACCAATGAATTGAACAAAAATCGACAATTATCCGTTATAAAACGACTTTGTTGTTTCTACTAGCAATAAGAGAAAGGCGTGTGTGATTTAAATCAATCAGTCCATTCATTGGAAAAAAACGTTTGGAATCTATTGAAGAAAATTAATTGAATTTCTTATCTAATCGCATAAATTGCTTTTACTTATTGGTAAATAAGATCGTACATAGTTTTTCTTAATCGAATTGTATGTGTATTACTTTCCGAAGTTTCTTTCATTTAAAGGCGACACATCGTGGACATAAGAGAAATCGTTGTTGTTGTTGTTTTTGTTGTTGTTGTTATTATTCGGTGAGTCATCCGATAAAAAGAAAATAATTGCTTAGTCATAATTTAATAGTGGCGTAATGTAAATGTAATCATATGATAAGCGTGATTATCGAGTAGTAGCGAATGGAACGACAACAAAGACAAATCCAAAATGTTCAAATCACAAAGGAATCTCTACCAATAATAAGTTCTAAATAAATCGGAAGGAAATTTGCATATTTTACTTAATCACCATGGTGCTCGGTACTAGGTAATTAAAAATACAAGACAGAGATGCAAATGAAATATGTGAGTTACTATTAAAATAAAATCGTTCTATTCGCAGCGAGGAAAATGAATCCATGTTAGGGAACAATCCGACTAAATATACAAAAGTTGACAAGGCTAAGGATGTCATTGAAGATATTCAAAATAACAACAGTAATACAAATTTGGACGGTTTGTACGAGGTGGAAAATGTCATAAATCGATACTCGTCGAATTGGAAAGCAATTTTTGCTCAGGTAAATGACAAATTCGTAAGAAAATGAAGAAGAGTAGGACGATTCAAATACGATCGACAAAATGTTGTCCTTCTAATATAATTATTGCAGTGTTTAGTAGCTGGTGCTGTTTTATTATTGGCAGCCGGTGCTGGGATGCCTATCGGTTACAGCGCTGTACTTTTGCCACAATTATCTGTGAAGAATGCAACCATGTACGTAGATCGCGAGCTCGGATCGTGGATAGGCAAGTTATCCTTCTTCCAAAATGTTATGTTTATATGAAAAGTACGAATCATTTATTGGTTTAATTGACCCACTTAGTATAAACATTTGCTTATTTCAAATATTCAATGTTATTTGAAGGACTATTTCTTGAATTTCATTCAATTAGAAAAAAGTGTCTTTCCGCGAACTAAAAAGTATTGCATTCTTTGCAAGAGAAAATTGGGACACTGAGGATAAGAAAGGAATTTGAACGTTCGTCCCTTTTGTATTCTTTGTGCTCTTCTATACGGCTCCATAAAAGATTAAATGTTTGTTTTAATGTTTCGTCTATCTAACGATTACAAGCCATTAAAGCGTTATATTCAATGCGTTTCAATTGATACGAAAATTGCTCCTACATAAAAGGAAAGAAATGAAAATAAATAAATAACGCTGAGAAATATTATCCAATAGCATCGGTCCATAGTTTGGCAACTCCGATAGGATCGCTGCTCTCGGGTTCATTTCTAGACATATTAGGCAGACGAGGAAGTTTGCAATTATCCGCAATACCACTTTGCCTTGGCTGGATCGTAATGGGTTTGGCCAAAAACATTCCCACTTTACTCTGTGGTCGAATCATCTGTGGTGTCGCAGTTGGATCTATAGCTGTACCGAGTCAGGTAAGCGCGATAATATTTTCTATACTTTTATTTATGTATTGTACTTTTATAATATATCGCGTTGTTAATAGGTATTTGTAGGAGAGACCGCCGATCCAGGACTACGTGGAATTTTAGTTGGTAGCTCTTTTGCTGCCTACAGTTTTGGAATACTTTCGGTTTACGCTTTCGGAGCATTCTTAAAATGGAACGTCGTTGCTTTTTGCAGCATCGTTTTACCCATTCTTGCTTTTTTTTCCCTTATGTTCTTACCGGAAAGTCCCATTTGGTTGATTAGACAAGGAAAAATTGAAAAAGCGAAAGATGCTTTGTTGTGGTTGAGAGGAGGCGATATAGAACAGGTATTTTTTTCGTATGATTAATTTCATTACAGATAATGCAATAATGCTTCGCGTGCTTTTAGATGAACACGGAAATAACTATATTGGAAGCCAGAGCGAAACTTGATGCTGAACAGAAATCATTAGCAACGTCATTTGGTCAACGAGTATCCTTGACGATGTCCATTATCACTAGCCCTAACGTGCTTAAGCCCTTGTTCATCATAAACATCTTCAATGTTTTGCAATTAAGTAGCGGGACCTACGTAATAGTCTTCTACGCGGTCGATCTTGTTCGAGACATCGGTGAGTTGCCTATGACGTTATCTATAATTTCATATATTTTACGATCAATGTTCATGTTTGTCAATCTATACAATTTTTTGATCGTCATACAGGTAGTGACAATATGGACAGTTATTCAGCCGCCATAATAACGGCACTAACAAGATTCTTTTTCTCTCTGCTAGCCTGCTTTTTATTTCTTAAAATTGGCAGACGTAGTCTTAGTATTTTTTCAGCGATAGGTACGAGCCTTGCTTCGTTTGTACTTGTGGCATATACCTTGATAAAGACAGAAGAATCCGCTATGGATGTAAGTGGTTTTATTTTTCCTCTTCGATTGGTGTGGGGATATATTTTGCATAGATGTTAAATTGACGCATACTTACATACATATTTCAGGCATACGTTCTTGGTATATGTTTGTTCGCTTACGTTGGCGCCAATACCGTAGGTTTGTTCACGCTCCCAGGTTTGATGATCAGCGAATTGTTACCGCAAAATGCTCGAGGTATCGCTGGTGGCTTCAATTTCTTTATTTTCAACATTTTAGTATTCATCGCTACGAAATTTTTCCCAGCGGTATTTACATTTTTGACTATTTTTAAAAACCATTTACATACACTTGTGTGTTTATTCAAGATAATGTTTTATCGTATTGAATTGTAGATAAATAATGCAGTAGGTATAACCGGTGCCTTTACTATTTTCGCTATATTTGCGTTATTAGAGGCAATTTTTGTCTACGTTGCATTACCAGAGACGATGAATCGTACGTTAGAACAAATAGAAGATTACTTTCAGGTAAGAACAAAGAATACTAACGAGTAGCTACTTCAAATAAAAACGCATCGTAATTCATTATTCGTTCATCATTTTTTTTTTCAGCAAAGTAATTTATTATGGATTACCAGATCGAAAGAAAAAAGACAAAATAATGAACTCACGAGACTTTCTTAATTTTTGTCCACTGTCTCACAGTTGTGTGTAAATAGATGTGTTTCTTAATTTTTATCAATATGTGTGTCGAATTTATCTCTTTTTAAGAATAATTCTTTTTTTTTTGTAATTGTAAGTAACGTAAGTTGTATAAAGATACCATTGAGTAACATAATGATGTCACTAATATAATAAGATATTGGACTTGATTTTGATGAAACTCATTGTACAGAATAATACTCATGATGTTGATTAAACTAATTGTACAGAATAATACTTATTTTACAGACTTCACTTTTATTTATCGGTTCATTTGCACAGATATGTTGAATAACAATGTTTTCTTCTTCTAGAAGATAAATATAACAACTTTCTATTCCGTTTAAAGAAACTTCGTTTCGAATTAGATAAACCTTGCATACATCTATCTTCTGAACAATATGTCATAGTTATAAATATAATTGTCGCATTATATGTAATATTTTTGTACGATAAAAGACAACTTTAATAGATTATTTACTATTATTATCACTGTTAAAAAAAAAGAAGAAACAACAACAAAAAATGGCAGAATACGTTTGATCTACGCAATGAAACCGTTTCTAATAATACGTAATGTGAATACATCGTTATTACGTAAACTGATCACTTTGAATGTACTTAACAAATGAACTTTGTAATATGACCGCATAGTATACAGTTTCCTTTTTAAGCGTGTGGATTACGGAATTTTTCTCCGGCAAATTTGGCAGCTGATCCAAGTTCTTCCTCTATACGAAGGATTTGATTGTATTTGGCTAAACGTTCGGAACGACATGGTGCGCCAGTTTTAATTTGACCGGTCGACAAGCCAACAACCAAATCAGCGATGAACGTATCTTCAGTTTCTCCTGAACGATGAGACACCATGGTGCCCCATCCATTCTCTTTACCGTATTTGTGAGCGGCGATCGATTCGGTAACCGAACCTATTTGATTGACTTTTAACAAAAGGCAATTGCAAGCCTTCTTCTCGATCGCTGTCTTGATTCTAGAATATTAAATAAGAAACATATGAAATATAAGATTGGAAATAATTTGTCATTTCTCGCTTGATTTTTCGCTTACCTAGTTGGGTTTGTTACAGTGAGATCGTCTCCGACAATCTGAATTGGGGTAGCAGCTGTCAAGGATGCCCATGATTCCCAAGCATCTTGATCGAAGGGATCTTCGATCGATACGATTGGATAGTTTTTCACGAAATCCAAATATAAATTTTGAAGTTCTTCCGGCTTCAAATAAGCGTTAGGATCGGATTTTTCGTTCTTGAAATCCAAATCGTATTTTCCGTTTGTGTAGAATTCGGATGCAGCCACGTCCATACCAATCTTTATTTTTCCTTCGTAACCGGCAGTCTACGGATGTACGAATAATCGTATTATAAACAAATAATTTTATTAACAATAATTCCAAGTTTTTTTAATTCTTACTTTAATGGCATCTATGATCAAATTCAAAGCTTCTTTGTTTTCCAAAATGTTTGGAGCAAAACCACCCTCGTCGCCAACGGCGGTAGCATCCAAGCCAAACTTCTTTTTAATTCCTGCTTTGAGATGGTGATATACCTCGCTGCCCATTTTCATAGCTTCGGTGAAGCTTGAAGCACCGGTCGGTAAAATCATGAATTCTTGCATGGCCAATTTATTGCCAGCATGGGATCCACCATTGATTACATTGAAGGCAGGAACTGGTAAGATGATTTCATTGTTTCCAGCCAATTCTGCGATATACCTACAATTCAGGAATATAAATAATATAAATACTATCAATCTTATACATCTTTAGCAGCGTACTTGTATAGTGGAATCCCTTTCTTAGCAGCTCCTGCTTTACAAACAGCAAGTGAAACGCCTAAAATTGCATTGGCACCAAGTTTAGATTTGTTGGGAGTCCCGTCTAATTTAATAAGGAAATTGTCGATTTCGGTTTGTTGAGTAATTTCCAAGTTGGCCTAGAAAAATTATTCCTATTGTGATAGTTGTCGTTGCATATATATAGAAATTCTTGTCCAAAGTTTATATACCTTCAATAATTCAGGAGCAATAATAGAATTAATGTTATCCACAGCTTTGAATACAGATTTTCCATGATATTTCGATTTATCGTTGTCACGAAGCTCCAGGGCTTCGTGAATTCCCGTTGACGCACCGGATGGTACAGCAGCACGGAAAAGACCACAATCTGTGACTAGGTCAACCTGAAAATGAACCGATAACATCGTGTAACCGTGAACTTCATGAGAAAAAATAAATATTAGAATTTGCTTCAAATAGAAAATAGAAATATTCTTACCTCTACGGTTGGATTGCCACGAGAGTCAAAAATCTGACGAGCTTTAATACTTTTAATTGCCATATTGTTGATTATATCGCAGTTCACGGATGAAAATCTATAAATAACGTGACATGATTACAACTACGACGACCAATATATCAATCAAAAGCTCATCTATATGCGCGCGACCTTATAGTATTTCTTAATTCCTATTCATTTCTATTTATATTCTTTTGAAAGGTATTGTGAAGTAAATATTTCCAATTACGATAAACAATGACATTAAGGAATTAAATTACGATGCTCGAAATGGTAGAGGATGTGTCAGAAGATACACGCCTTTGAATAACTTTTAACCTTGACAAGGTCAACGCTAAGAGGACCCATTTAAATGCATATATAGATATATATCAATGACAGAAAAGAGTCAACACATCTTGCCTTTTTTTTTCTAAATATCTAGACACTACAAATAAATCACGACACGTGAAAAATAAATAACACAAGGATTTTTTATTTTCGTATTGAAAATTACCGGTACGCCAGAAGATTTTATTCGACATGATGTTAATTGATCGTTCAAATATACTCTTACTGCAATTAAATCCGATCATGATGACGATTAAATAAAATCAAATTGAATTCAATGAAAAAAGATATTTATAAAAAAATAATGTATTATCAAATGACACTTATGCAATGATAGCTTACCAAACGTAACGATCTACTCGGATGGTTCGAAGCAGAATGAAGTAACAGACTATCGATATTCTTCTATCTCATTTCGAATCGACTTCTATCGATATTCCTCCATCTTATTTCAAATCGACTTTTATCGATATTCCTCCATCTTATTTCGAATCGATTTATATCTACTTATATCGATTACCAATTCTTTATTATTAATAATTATATTTTTTATCTATACGATATGTTGTTAATATGTCTTATTTCAAGATTATTAATTTTTTTCCGAAAAATCGATATGTAATGACATACTTTATATAATAAATATTTCGAAAGTTGGTATTAGTCAGAATTTAGAATTCTTTCAAATTTCCCTATATAAATACACGTTTTTTTTTGTGAATTTTTGATTTGTAAATTAATGATAAAAAATCTAACAAAAATATTGTTATAACATTTTTTATATTGAAGCAGACTATATAATTACTAATGGGTTCTGTTCTAACGGAAGAACAAGAAAAAATCTTTCATTTATTGAGGTTAGAAAAATGTTGTTTAAGATGTTGTTTACGTTTCACTGGTTTCCACAATGCCAAATATTATCAAGATATGGACAAATTGAAAAATCTTGTATGTTGTTTATTTCTTATTTCTTAGATTAATTATTTTCTATATATAGATGCCATTTATTTTGTTTGATTTACCAGGTACAATCTTCAGAAGCGAAGAAAGTAGAAGAAAATGATCTTCCCTGTATCGCTTGCTTAGGTATTCTTCAATCTAAAGTAGAAGAAAGTTTAATAGAAAAAGTAAGTATATTATTTTAAGTATGCATCCGCATACGTAAAGGTATTATGGAAAATAAATATTGTTTTCAGATTAAACAAGAAGTACAAAATGAAAATTATGATTGTTCGACGTTTACTTACGGTTTAAACGTACCTCTATCTCTGCTTCTCAGAGAAAGATCCTTGCATATTTATATTGCCGAAAAGTTAAATCTAACTAAAGATAATTATACCCTTAAATATGGAACGCTTAATGTCAAAGACATATGGAGATGGATCAATCTTTCTAAACTGGAAGATATTATTGGTAAACGTCCTGATCTTTCAACACCGTCTCCGTTTTTAATAGACATTTCTTTTTTATATAAAAATGATGAAAATGAATGTTGTACAATGTAAGTTACATTTTGTATTATTATTATTATTTAAAAAAAACTTAATCTCTCTACAGAAATATTTTCATTTTTCTTTCAGATTAGATCAATATCATAAAGTAGTAAGAGTGTTCAAGAAAAGAAAGTACGGTCAAAATAAATGTAGTAGAAATAGCATAGAATCTGCGATGATTAATATAACAGATGAAATGTTTCAAAAGTATTACTCATTTCCACCCGTGCAACCAGATACTTTTATAGACATTGGAAAAGTCTTGTGCACTCACAGTAGTATTTATATAGGAGGTATGTTAGTTATTAATAATCTTCTATAAGAAATAATATATAAGAAATTTAGCATTTTTTATATGTAATTGTATTGCTTTTTTATTAGGACGTTATACTAAGCTTTCTCGACAACTTTCTCAAACGCCTTGGTTCATATACGGTAAAAAGAAAATGGAAACATCTGTGCAAGACATAATATGTGAACCCATTATAAAAGCTGTCGGAGCTAAAGGTAATTGAATAATTTCATTTAAAACAAAACAAATGTGAATATATGATAATGTATATATATATATATATCTGTTATAGCAATCAAATTTCAAGCTTCTGGAAGAGAAGATGTTGATGTAAGAACCCTAAATTCCGGTAGACCATTTGCAATTGAATTAATAAATCCTCGAATTACGAAGATAAGTACTGAACTTTTATCAAACTTGGTAACGATAATCAACGATAGTTCTACGCAAGTTAAGATAACTAATTTGAAATTACTAACAAGGTAAGTGTTGATAAATGTGACAAATTTATTTGTAGGTATAATTCTTTTGTAATTTAATTTGTTTTATTTTTAGGGACGATTTAAAAAGGTTAAAAGAAGGTGAAACTGATAAAACAAAATCTTATCGAGCGCTTTGCATATGTCGTAGCGCACCGCAAAACACGTCGAGCATTGAATTGTTAAATGAGTTAAAAAATGTGGAAATAGTTCAAAAAACACCGATGCGAGTTTTGCATAGACGTCCATTGGCTCCCCGTGTACGTTACATATACAATATGCGCGCTCGATGGGCTAGACCACAAGAATTACTAAATTTACCAAACGCACCCACCGATATCGATAATATGTTTTTTGTATTGGATCTAAGAACACATGCTGGTACTTATGTCAAGGAATTCATTCATGGAGATTTTGGACGAACAAAACCAAGTTTATCAGATCTTTTGAATATCGAAGTAGATATTGTTGCATTGGATGTTATAAGCATTAATTTAGATTGGCCATAAAAGACTATTATCTACTTCCTGCATCGTGCCCTCGTTAAAAATACGAACAATAAAATAATAAATCGAATTGTATGGCACTAATAAGAGAATGTTATAAGAATGTAAAAAGACCATGTATGTAAAAATTTATATTTGTGTTTAATTATAGTGTCTAATAATCCTTTTATATTAAAACTTTTTAGGAATAATTTTGATTTATACTTAATTTGCTAATATATATAGATTGGTGATATGTATAAAAATAGTTATACATTTGGTTAAAATGAAACATAACAAACGAGTATCAATTGAACCACGAGGTAATGTTCAATATGACGTTTTATCATTTTACGTAAACATAACGTGTGTAAATCATTATGCATTATTCTTATGTTCTTGTATCCAAAAATGTTTCTTTACAGCTGCCAGTGATATTCTTTCTGAACCTTTTTTTTGATTAACTGAAATTATAAATTCAATTATAAATTCAAATATAAATTCTCTTCTTCCTAGCACTTATAATTATATATAATACCTTTGAAATAAGATCTTTGGCACCGGGTGTTATTTGTTCCGGCCATTGGATATTTAAGGTTTTTATTTTTACATATGTTTCTTGTTGAGAATCGCTAAGGAATGGCGGTCTCCCTACTAGAAATTCATAGCAGAGTATTCCAAGGCACCAATGATCAACGTATATATCATATGTTTGTCCAGTTACCATTTCTGGAGGTAAATAATCCAATGTCCCACATAATGTATTCCGTCTAAAATAATAATACATTTAATAATTATATTGCAAAATTAGTAAATCAAAATAAAATATATATTTGAAACTAACTTTGACGAAGGCGCATGAACTGACCATCCAAAATCTGCCAATTTGACATCACCATTATATGTGAGCAATAAATTTTCTGGTTTTATATCTCTATGGATTACATTATTTTTATGGCAATATTCCAAAGCGTCAGCTACTTGATATGTATACTTAGCCGAACTATAAAAGTAACATACAAAATAATTTATATCATAATTGCAAGTTAAAAATTGAAATTATTCAAAGTATTTACAGATGCTCGTTAAATCTTTCTCCAGGTTGACGCTTTAATTCTTTATATAGTTCTCCTCTCGCAGCAAACTCTAATACTAAGTAAATTCGTTTGTGATCATGAAAGAAAGTTAATAATTGCAGAATGTGTGGATGCCTGTAAAAAAAAAAAAAAAAAGAAAACAAAGGGAAATGTTTAAAAATCATTTAAAAGATAAAATTAAACGTACTAGATTAATGAACATTAATTTACCGTAAATGCGATTGTATCTCTATTTCACGCATAACTTGTTTCTCAACACGACCTTTTATTAATTCAACCTTATAAAGAGTTTTTAAGGCAATCATGTAACGAGTACTCTTTTCTCTAGCAAGATATACTCGACCAAACTTTCCACGTCCAAGAGGAGCCCCTAATTCAAAATCATTCAAGCTCCATTGATATCTGAAAAATAGACAAAATAAAATTATCAAATTGTTTGATTATATTTGAAAACTCATTTATACTCACTTTGGACCACGTCCTTCGATATGTTCTTGCATTTTATACATCGTATTTTGTGCATTGTCGATGTATTCCAAAGGAATGTCGGAAGGAAACTTAAGATTTTGAAAATTCAAGGCCATTTTTAAAAAAATACCTTTTACTTGTGTATTGTTATTTTTCTAAAATAAAAACAAATTGTGCATATATTATTTAACTTGAAAATTAATGGACGCCAGAGAAAATACTAAATACCTGTTGAAAAGAGTTCTTAAAAGTACGTAGATTTTAGAATAACTTAATTAAAATAAACAAACAACTGAAAAAGTTTCTGAAAATTTCTTCTAACCGATTTACCGTACAACCGACATTTCAAATATCATTGCTATTAGGTACTGTATTAAGATATTCGAATTGGAATGACAATGTGACCAATCGTAAAAAAAGAAAATGAAAAAACCCCAACTAAGACTTAAGTATGATTTGATCACTAGAATAGATGTCACCACAGTTTTTCTGACACCCTAATTTAGGGAATATAAACATCTCATTAAAATTCATGTGAAATTAGTGTGTATTTGAGGCGTGTCTTTTGGGTGTGCGTTATTTTCTACGTTGACTTGTGTTTTTTTAACATTGCACAATAATTCTTGTCAAGAATAATAAGATTTTAATTGAAAAAGTTAATACGGTAAGTCTCTATATTAATAATATATGAAATGTAAGATATATTTGCATAGAGATTAATTTACAAACATACTTTGTTTTTAATGTTTTTATAGAAGAAAAAATAACAATGAATTATGGAAAGAGATCACCAAGTATGGGAACACCTTCGGTTTATTCTCACGTTACATCAAGGAGTAGCGCAAATCTCAGATCTTCTAGATCTGTACGCAGTGTTAAAATACCTTGGTATCAAAAACCAATTTTAAAGCACGCTTATATACTAGACATTCAGAGAGGAGCTATGCTCGTAGCAGTATTTGCATTGGTATCTATTCTACGATGTTAATTTAAGAGGTAAAGTGATGTATTTATATTTTGATAGTTCAATATTCCTTTCCTTAGTGTTTGGCACTTTTCACCATGTGTACGGTAATATTCGACATCTATTGCCTTTCTCAAGCTACGCCTGGTTCTACTCATTACGGATACTATATTATATCGTATGAATTTGTTTATATTGGCAATCAACACGGTAAGTTGTAAGATTATTACTTAATAATTATTGAAATATTCGTTAAATATTAAAAAAATCTGTTGTTTTCAGTTCGTAATGCTCTCATAGTTTTTGCCTTATTCTCTATGATTGGTGGAATAGTCGTTTTTATTACTTCATTGATGCTTATTACCGCATTGCGTAAGGAATACGAAAAGAAAATGGTACCGTGGTTGTACAGTTTTGCTGCATTTACAATATTTCGTCTTTTTGCTTTTCTGTTCTTCAGTATCGTCAATGATTTGATATTTGCATACAATATCATAATATGTTTATTGTGGATAATATTTATTTCATTTTCCGTTTATGGATGGTTAATCGTATATTCTCTATATATTGAACTAAGCGACCTCACTAGATTAGAAGACTTAGCACACTTGAGGGTAAGAATCATTTCATTGCAATATAACCGAAAATTATTTGAGCGAGTCCAATTAAAAGATAAATGAGAAATGTATATATTACTTTGTTTTAGATCGGTACTATGCAATCTTTAAATGCATCGACAACGCACTCCATTGCCGGTTCTAGGCCTACAACGCCGCATAGCACGGTATCGACAATGCCTGTCAATTAACATTTTTATTACATACTGTTCTTATAATGGGAAGTAAGAGAAATTTCCTACTTGTGACCGAATGCATTTTTTACGCATTCAAAATTCTATCGAATCTCAAATATCAATTCCGTCCCAATGTTTATTAAAAATATATTTATAGTATATAGTTATTATATTTAAAAATATCAATAATTAATATTATCACACAATAATACATATTATTGTGACGTTAGTGATATAAAATCATATGTTAAAATAAGTATTATATATATATATATAAAGTATTGTAAGTATTTTGATAAAGTCAGATTTTTATATATACGTATATTTACAAAAGTTTCTATGTATATTGTCAGAGTAGTATAAATAGAGATAGTAGATTTCTGATCGAAATTGAATAAAATACTTGTTAGAAGTTTGCTCGAGTCAATTCATATCGTCGAACAAATTAAAATGATTTCGTTGAAGAATTTTTATAATTTAATGTTTTATTTGTTTCCGGGGCTTTTTACTTTGGCATTCTTCAAATGAAATACTTATAAAATAAATTATAATACTAAATTGCACGCTTATCCATGAAAACTTGGGTAAGGAAATATTTTACAAAATATTTTAAAAATTGTCCAGAAACCACCTAAGTAGAAGAGTATTTTGAAAATATGATGTATCCAATACAATCTATAACACAAAACGATTGAAAAAAAGAATTGAATTATTTGTTAAAACAATAACAAAAGAATGATTATTAATAAATATCTTTTGTAAATACAAATGATATAGGTGATAACAAATAGACTTACCTTTTTAATTTTAATTGAGAACTCTCTAAAGTATCTTTATTTTCCTTAAATAAATAAGTGCGTATTCCTTTCATATACTTATGTAAATATAACTGCCAGTCAAAATTGGCCATACTAAATCTAAAAAGTTGTTGATCTTTCGAATTTAGTCTTGTCCACATATTGTGTACGTTGTCATTAACAAATACCCAATTTCTGGTACAGAAAAATGATAATATCTCGACGAAATTGTTAATTTTGTTAATTGTTTTGCGCATTCTGTAAACAATTCAAATGAAATAATTATTGAGTAATAATTAATGAAAAAGACGAAGAAGAGTAAGCATTATTGCTTTACCTCGGTTTCTTGCCTAAGCAAAATAGGATGATATCAATGAGAGTCGCGGGTAACGTTTGAAAAATGAAAGATAAAATGTTGTATAATAACTTATTTTTGGTTGTTATTAGAGTCGGATACCATATCATATTGCTCGAGGGATACTGACGAATATAAGGATAACAAATATGATGATATTGGTCCCACGTTAGCGGTGCTTCAGTCGATGCTACGACATTATATATGAGCATGTCGTCTCCTTTTCTGTAACGATAATTTATTAGAAAATTATCTAAATGGATAAATTTGAATCTAAAGGAATAACATCGATATTACCTATTAGTATGCATTGTAATGTCCCATGCGGATGCGATAATGGCATTGACGGTAATATCGACGGGTATTATATCAGCGATTTTAGCAGAGTCACAGTACATGACCCTTAAAATACCGCTGGAAGCAGCAGCGGTTATACCGTTTGGTCCATAAATGTTGTCGAGCCATCCTTCTATAGGTTCGTAAGCCGTTGATATAACTGTGATTAACAAACACACAAACAGTAATATCCTATGTCCCCTGGGAAAAGCGTATTACTATTAATTTCTAAATACGAATCGACGACATTTGTGTTTAGGAATGACGATTATCTCGGGATCTTTTTCGCGGCTTAGATTTATTTGGATTTTTTTTAAAAGCTCGTTTCAAGGGAGTCGTTGAAGTTGATTTGGATGTTCCCGAGGGTGTTAAAGATTCAAGAGAGATTCTGCTCATGGCGGCCAGATTTTCCTCGAAATCGGGATAATCTTCGGGATACATGGTTTCGAATGGGACGGTATAAGGAACGATTTGTTTCTTGGAACGTGCGACCGTATAAATGAGAGCGCAAACGAAAAGAATACTCTTGCCGAGAAGTGTAAGAAGAAAAATACCGATAGCCATTGCGATTTGCCATAAGAATGATATGGTCCCGGTAACGAGATACATGCCGATCGCTAAACACATTTTATTATCCCGACTTGTATTTTCTTTCGTGCGTTAGATTTGTGATTCTGCCATTTTCCGAAACAAAAGGACCACTCTATTCGAATAAAAAACAAGAGAAATAACAAAAGAAATATTTTCTCACCTATGGCAGGTCGAACTATTCCTATTGGTAGATTTCCGTGTTTCTCTTTTATCAGACTTTCCGCCATAGCTTTCGTGAACGTATACATATTTGGCCATTTGCTCGTCACGCTGTACAAACGATGTGAGGAATAAGAAATGAGTATAAATTATAACGATGTAGATAATAACACTCTTACTTTTGATATTTATTCTCGAGTTCTTCTTCTGACAATGTCTCCGTTAATCTCAAAAGTTCTTCATGATGAACGGAATATTTGTAGAAGCGTTCTTCGATTTGTTTTTCGAAGCAATTCGCATAAGCAGTGGATACGTGAACCAATGCCTGGAAAAATATTCTTTTATATTTCTTTTTTTTTTAGTCAATATTTCGCGTCGGATTAGATGTATAGAAGCAAAAGCAAAAAAAAAAAAAAAAAAGAAAAGGAAAAAGTGAATAATATTTGCTAAAAGAATCGAGTTTGATCCTCTCAAGATTGAACGTTGACCAACGAGCGTGTATAGTTACTATGTGTTAGAATAACAATACTTTTCAGAGAGATTGTGTAAATATTGAAATAACGTAAATCTAAGAAAAAGAATCGACGAATATTTGTCGAAAGGGATAATACGCGTAATATATATCTATAAAGAAAAAAAAATAACCTTAAGTTTTGGCATAGATTTGCACATTTCCAAAAGATCATTGGTACTTCGAACATTTATGACGGTTGCGAGTTTGAGTTTTTCATTGAATCGGACCGTTGCTGCTACGTGAAAGACTATCGACACCTGGAAAACAGAGAAAAGAACCAGAGAAAAGTAGTCAAAAATAAGAATAACGAGATAACATTAGAAAAGATGATTATCGAAGACGGTCACCTCATTTTCAAGCATTTTACGATCTTTAGTCGAAAGTCCTAGTTTTTCTACACCACAATCTCCACATACAGCCACGATTTTGTCACGATACTTTGGTACCTCTTTCTTCATCCGATCGAACACCTGAAAAACCATTTTAGAGTTTTTAGAGAGCAAGCCCTAAAAGTTATTATAGTTATACACTTACACAATCTTCGAATAGTTCTTCTATCCTAGCTTTTGCATTTTTTTCTTTTTTGGATCGTATCAATAAATAAATGAATGAGATGCCAGGACAACTGCGTAAAAGTTTCTCTATCAAGATTTTTCCTAAAAAGCCTGTTCCACCTAAAGGACGGAAAGAAAAAAATACAAATTAATTATAAAGAATATGAAACAATCGAAAATGTTTGTAAGAGATACTCTACCGGTTATTAAAATCTTCTGTTCCATGTAAAATTCTTGAATCGGTGTTCCTCGTCGTTCTTTTTCATTGATAACCTTGTCCAAAATATTATTATTATTATTATTAGTATTATTATTATTATTATTATAATTCGTTTCGCCCAAATGATTTAATATAGTGCTCATCTTTCCTTCCTGTGTAAAAAAGGAGATAAAAGAATAAATAAGATTTATACAGAGTCTCTCGGTCCAAGGTAATATTATGATCTAATGTTAAACGTGTTAATTATGCAAATGAACGTTTCAAGTAGCTTTAAGAAAATTTCGAAGAAAAATATGATCAAGAGAACTTGAGAGAACGTAATCTCTATGGAATCATTGATTGATCACGTAATTTTAATTGAATTAATTTGTATTACAAAATAGAAATGAATAAAAATATGAAAATTCAAATTGTAATTGAAATATGAGAAATATTTTGTAACGATTTTTAAAGTTGTCAACACATGTTGTGAGCAAGTTATTTTGTCCCTATTATTTTCTCTCTATGTTTTTTGTTTATTCTTTTTGGACATGACATTGCGTCAATCGGTTATGATTGCAACTTGACTGCGCAATTGATTGAAATATTAGTCTGTGGGTCAAGGGTATGTGGAAAGTTATCTCTCAGAAGTTCTCGACGAAACTGTCGGCTAATCTCGGTACGTCCGGCTCGATATTAAACTACGTTTACTATGTTCACCGTTACTTAAAACGAACCATGGGTATCCATCGTTTTTGTTCAGTCGAGTCTTTCACTAAACTTTACAAATTTGCAGTTACCGTTTTCAAATAACCGCTCGAGTAATTCAATATACTAGACGATAAGATTTATTATATGCATTAATTTGCGTTAATATGCGTTAATATGCGTTAATATGTGTTAATATGAGTTAATATGCGTATGCACGAATATTACGCAAGGATCAAAGAAACGTCGATTAAAAATTCGGTCGAGTTATTTTCTGTGTGCGACTTATGAATCGTTAATGCATCGTGAAAGTGTTCTACGTATCGATAAATTTTCTTAAATGGGGGGCCGTACCTCTTTGTCTCGTATAAAACAACTATGAACAAAATTTCATTCCTTTTGACATTGCGAATAGATTCGTAACCTGTTTTTGTCTCGAGAATATCTCAAGTAGTCCACAATAAAAGTAATCAAATAGAGGAAGAAAAATAACGGTACAAAAAAAAAGATAGAAAAAAAAAGTAAAAAAGAAAAAAAGTCGGTCATTCGTTCGTTCATTTGCGTGTGATACTTTATTCTCGTGTGAGGAATGTGCACCGTTTGTATTTTTCACTAACGGGGTATCTCGTATCATACCACCTCATATTTTTTTCTTCGTTGTCAATAGTTCAACACCGTTTGTTGACCGAACTGAGAGAGAAAAGTTGTTTTTTCTTCTAAAACGAGTTAGGTAAAAAAAGAAGAAAGAAAGAAGAAAGAAAGAATGAAAGAAATAAAAATACACCTACTTGATAAAATATGATTCCTTGTCCTCCTGATTTAAATCTCAACAATGATATCGAAGAGAGGTTCGAAGAGAGGTGATAGAAGGCGAACTCGTATGAGTTCGGTAAGAAGTTTCGAAGAAAACTGAACAGCGAATTGATTTCACAAACACTAAGTCCGCTTTTGTACTCACCTCCTTCTCCAATTATAACTCCTTCGTCTTCTTCGTCTTCTTCCTCTTTTTCTTCTTTTTCTTCTCCTTCGAATATTGTTCTTGCTCGTCTTCTTCAAGGAAGGACAAAGATCGACTCCACATTGACTTTTGATTTCTTTAATCCTGATAATACGTGTACCTACTTTCCAGTTCTAGGCTCTCCTTCTCTCTCCCCTTCTCTCTCCCCCCTTCTCTTTCTCCTCTTTCCCTCTTCATCTTTCACATCGAAGTTTTGCTTACGATGGAATATCATTTGTTTTTATTCATCCCTCGATTTTTTTTTTCGATAAACTTGCAAGATCCTATTTCGTAATTTCGTATGACCTTCTATATTCTCTTACCTTTTTTAAAGTAATTATACAACTTTCTCATTTATCCCGCATATTAAATATATGCTTAGTAGTATTTTCAAAATTATATCATACTTTTTTTTTCTATGCGATAGAATTGTAATCGCTAAAAATGGAAGATTAATTATTATTCATTGTCGATGTATATTACCATGTATGTATTGTGGGCAAAATATCATATAAATTATAAAACAAACAAAATTTTAGATTTTGCGTCATTATTTTCCAAATGATTGAATGAAAAAATAATGAAATCTATTTATCTATTTGTTCTTTAGTTCATTTTCAATTTTTCTTTTACTCTTTGCGAATTTGTTAGTCTAATTTGCCTAAATATAAGAGCTAATTTAAAGTTATTAAATGTAATTAATTTTATTAATATTTGTATATAATTTTTATACCACTAAACAGCAATTTCTTTAATATATTCATATTTGAAAAAGACATAATGACTAAGACAAAATTTATTCACGAAGGTCACCTGTGTTCAATTAATAACTTAATTTATTACTTTTTAGTATATAAGAATAATTTAATTTTTTATATATATTACTTATTAGCACATAAGAAAAATATTATGTAAATATTAAATGTAAAATTAATGTATATATTTGACATATTATTATTATTATTTGACATTAGGAACTCGAAAGTTCATTGCCGCAAATACCAAATTTTCCCGTCCCTGAGCGCGATCCTTCCATTCACAGTCTTCATATCCTATTTCTTTTAGGTCCTTTCTACTATTATCCTCCCATCTACGTCTGGGTCTACTTAGTAGTCTTTTCCTGTTTGGTATATATATATATAAAAAAACATCTCATTGTATTTTACGCCAACTCATTCTTTCTAACTATCTCTAGTAGTTGTTTCAATCATTATTTTGAACGTCATTACAATCGTCATTCTAGGTGCCATAAATGTAATAACATAATTCCTTTCGTTAGTAGTCCAGTCAAAATAGCCCTGAAATCGGGTTTTTGAGCTATACGGCAGAAAAAATATGGAAATTATCAGAAAAATGCGTACAATACTGTGGGCAAAGTAAAAAAGTTCTCAACCACCGGGAAAGGGGTGAAAAAAATTAAAAACTACCCCAAAATACGATTTTTGGATTATATGTTGAAAATATCAAAAAAAGTTTCAAATAAAAGTTGTAGAGCATAAAATTTTAGGCCTATCTATATCAGACCATTTTTCCCCTAAAACGCACCCTTTCACCCCTACGACGGTTCAAAGTACTCAAAAAATGAAAATTCAATAAAAAATATAAAAATTGGACTTTTAAAATTTTTTTTTTTTTAATTATATTTAAAAAACTACAAAGAACAATCGTAGGGAAACAAAAAATTTTTTTTTCATCCCTTCTATTAAAAATCAAGGGGTGAAAACGGTTTTTGCTCGATATTTCGCTTAAAACGGGTTATTTACAAAAATTTTCTTTTTCATATGAATTTTTAATTTATTTTTTAAATTTTGGTGTTGAATTTATATTTATAAATATTTACCTGTAGGAAATATCCCAATTTAAAGACAGGTAATTACTCCCTTAGTCCTACGACTTTGTAGAAAGAAACAGAAAATGAAGCTATCCTGCTCTTACTCATTGTGACGTGAGTCGCCATGGCACGCATGCGCAAACTCTTAGTTTACATGCGTGCAAGAGAGATGGTCAACCTATGTTACTTTTGTCCAAATGTAAACAGTATAACGCGTTAAAATACTTTTTCTTAAATATATTCTCTTTTTCTTCTATATTCTCTATAGCTCGAGAGTCTCGCGCGCATCTGTGACAGCATGATAGATTTTTGAAAATATCTCAAAAAGTAAGCGAGATAAAGCGATTTTTTATTAATTATGTTTTGTAGACAATTTTATTTGCTACAAAAAAGGTCCAGTACTAAAATATTTTATCTCCCTTACTTTTCGAGATATATTTAAAAAAATATGATTACTCTCTTACCTGATACTTTTTATTAAGTTTCACCACTGACAAGAACAGCGCAAGGTCTTGCCCTCTCGGATTTTGTTCAAATTTTGCAGGATGATAGATTTTGCTTACCTTTTTACGAATATATATGGTTATAGGAGCCACTACTCAATAATTTTTAAGATATTTGCAATTAAAAATGCTTATGATGCTATCTAGTGTTTAAATTTACTTCTGAAGTAACCAATGGTATATAATAGGTTTAGGATAATGACAACGATTCGGCGATTCGTTCAATAGTGGCCGAGTCTTTTAGGGTTCGAATCTTGGGAGGTAAAATTTTTTTTTTTTTTCTATTTTTATATTTAAAGATACATAATAGAGTTTAAATAAGTTAAAAATGAAATGTCTTAAATGACTAGAAACTTTATAAGAGTTTTTTTTTTTATTAGCATTTGTATATGTTCTCAATTCTCACTATTTTCAAAATAAATATCAATGATTAGACTGCTAAAATTTCTCAAAAAATCACGAAAATATATCAAGACTTTTCTTATTTTTGTTAATTATTAATCTTAATCAGTAATTAAGACTTTCCTACGCTTGTTATAATAAAAAAAAATATGCAAAGTGTTTTAAAATACATTAATAGAGAGAAATAAATGATAAAATTTATTAAAATGTAATAAAAAAATTTTTTTAAATTTTTAATACTCGAAAAAAGATAGTAGTTATTGAAGGCCCACGGCCAGACCGGCCTAAAACGTAAAATTAGTAGGTTTGCTTTAAAAATTTTGAAGAAAATCTAAATATGCACTCACTTTAAAAAATGCAATTTAAAGTTTAAAAATCGAAAATTACGTATTAAGACACTTTAAATAATTTTTTTGAATCTTTTTTCGAAAAGTACATTGAAAAACAAAACTTTTATGTAGAATGGTAATTTTCATTTGGATGAGTTTTAAAAAAGGTACGGGCTAAAAACCACAGAAAGAGCTGCTTATGAAAATTCGATATCATTGGAACGGATGATCAAAAAAATGCGACAATTTAGGAGGAAGGGTTTTTCAGTGGGTACTAAAAGATACCAAAAAATGGCGGAAATCAAAAATAAAAATTTTTAAAAACCGTCCGATTTGGCGTGGAATGCCCCATATGTACAGAATAATATTTACTACAAAATAATAAAAGCATTTCGCAAGTGAGAATAGAGAGTAAACAATGATTCAGCCCTACGTGAGAATCTGAATGTACCCTGCAATAAACATATCGATGCCGAAGAACACATACTTCTGATTCCGAAAAAAAATTAATTTGTCTCGATATTTTAGTATTTTTTCAAAATTATTGATATTTATTTTGAAAATAGTGAGAATTGAGAACATATACAAATGCTAATAAAAAAAAAAACTCTTATAAAGTTTCTAGTCATTTAAGACATTTCATTTTTAACTTATTTAAACTCTATTATGTATCTTTAAATATAAAAATAGAAAAAAAAAAAATTTTACCTCCCAAGATTCGAACCCTAAAAGACTCGGCCACTATTGAACGAATCGCCGAATCGTTGTCATTATCCTAAACCTATTATATACCATTGGTTACTTCAGAAGTAAATTTAAACACTAGATAGCATCATAAGCATTTTTAATTGCAAATATCTTAAAAATTATTGAGTAGTGGCTCCTATAACCATATATATTCGTAAAAAGGTAAGCAAAATCTATCATCCTGCAAAATTTGAACAAAATCCGAGAGGGCAAGACCTTGCGCTGTTCTTGTCAGTGGTGAAACTTAATAAAAAGTATCAGGTAAGAGAGTAATCATATTTTTTTAAATATATCTCGAAAAGTAAGGGAGATAAAATATTTTAGTACTGGACCTTTTTTGTAGCAAATAAAATTGTCTACAAAACATAATTAATAAAAAATCGCTTTATCTCGCTTACTTTTTGAGATATTTTCAAAAATCTATCATGCTGTCACAGATGCGCGCGAGACTCTCGAGCTATAGAGAATATAGAAGAAAAAGAGAATATATTTAAGAAAAAGTATTTTAACGCGTTATACTGTTTACATTTGGACAAAAGTAACATAGGTTGACCATCTCTCTTGCACGCATGTAAACTAAGAGTTTGCGCATGCGTGCCATGGCGACTCACGTCACAATGAGTAAGAGCAGGATAGCTTCATTTTCTGTTTCTTTCTACAAAGTCGTAGGACTAAGGGAGTAATTACCTGTCTTTAAATTGGGATATTTCCTACAGGTAAATATTTATAAATATAAATTCAACACCAAAATTTAAAAAATAAATTAAAAATTCATATGAAAAAGAAAATTTTTGTAAATAACCCGTTTTAAGCGAAATATCGAGCAAAAACCGTTTTCACCCCTTGATTTTTAATAGAAGGGATGAAAAAAAAAATTTTTTGTTTCCCTACGATTGTTCTTTGTAGTTTTTTAAATATAATTAAAAAAAAAAAAAATTTTAAAAGTCCAATTTTTATATTTTTTATTGAATTTTCATTTTTTGAGTACTTTGAACCGTCGTAGGGGTGAAAGGGTGCGTTTTAGGGGAAAAATGGTCTGATATAGATAGGCCTAAAATTTTATGCTCTACAACTTTTATTTGAAACTTTTTTTGATATTTTCAACATATAATCCAAAAATCGTATTTTGGGGTAGTTTTTAATTTTTTTCACCCCTTTCCCGGTGGTTGAGAACTTTTTTACTTTGCCCACAGTATTGTACGCATTTTTCTGATAATTTCCATATTTTTTCTGCCGTATAGCTCAAAAACCCGATTTCAGGGCTATTTTGACTGGACTATCTTAGACCAGAAAGAAGAGAACCAAAGAGATTGATTTTCGTTCTTGAATCCGAGTTACATATTCCAACAATTACTATAAAAAAAAAAACCACTCTATCCATAATGATATAGCAAAAGATAGAATACGGATGAGCTGCCATGAACTTTTTCAATTATCTACCTTTAGATTTTATACGAATGCTAATAGAATGTTATTACATATAAACATGATGTTTCAAATAATTAGAAAATGCATAATTTCATAAATCGATTCTATTAGCGAACGCGAAAAATTAACAAGAATATGAAAAATAAGATAATGATTTCAGAGGTTGATCAAAAATAATATTATATTGGGTCTACAAGTAAGTTTCCAGCGTTTTTTTTAATATAAAATTTGAGGGTTTATTCTGAAAAAATGGTTACATATTTTTCATTCGAAATATTTTCCATCGGAAAATACAATTTTTTCTCATCTTTCTGGCAATTTTTGAATTCAGGACCAAAAAAAGTTCTCGTCTTTTGAATCCAAGAATGTTCAATTTTTGCCAATTTTTGATTCCCTCTACTGAAGTGAAGCGCATTCCGGTAAGAGCGTTCTGCATCGACCGAAACAAGTGGCAGTCGGATGGCGCCAAATCTGGACTATAAAGCGGGTGAAGCAGAATTTCCCATCCACTATTATCCAAGTAGTTTTTGACCGAAGCAGCAACATGTGGCCGAGCATTGTCGTGGTGAAAAATTACGGAGTCGTGCCTGGTCTGATATTCTGGCCGTTTTTCCGCCAATGCCCGCTTCAAACGAATTAGTTGGGTTCGATACAATGGTCCTTTGATGGTTTGACCACTCGGAAGCAGTTCGTAGTATATGACACCCTTCTGATCCCACCATTTGCAGAGCATGACATTATTCATGTGAATATTTCGCTTCGGCGTCGATTTGGCCGGCTCGCCAGGCTTTGCATATGTTTTTTTTGCGTTTAGGATTATCATAATAGATCCACTGTTCGTCACCAGTGACAATACGATGCAGAAACGACCTCTTTTTTATGCCGCTGCAGTAACATTTCTGACGTGCAAAATCGCCGTTCGACATCTCTTGGCTTCAATACGTACGGCACCCAATTTCCAACTTTTTGGATGAATCCCAAAGCTTTCAGGCGCAGGGAAATGGCTTGTTGTGTGACACTCAATGATGCAGCAAGCTCTTCTTGAATTTGACACGGATCCTCATCCAGCAAAGCCTCCAATTCTTCATCTTCAAAATTTTTCGGCTTTCCGGAGCGCTCCTTGTCTTTAACGTCAAAATCACTATTTTTGAACCGTTTGAACTACTCACGACACGCCGATTCACCAATACATTCCGCCCCGCAAATTTCCAGAAGCAAACGATAGGCCTCAGCTGCACTTTTCTTCATATTAAAGAATAGAAGCAGCGCTTCCCGCAAATGACGCTTATTTGGCACATAACTTGCCATGTTTTAGCTTCATAAAATATACGACGCCGATAGAAATGCGCAAATATGATGATGTAATGTTGTTAACAGATACACAAGCTTTAAAAATGACACATGAGATGTGACATTTCTGCCTGGAATCTACTCGTAACACTATCTATTAAAAAACGCTGAAAACTTACTTGTAGGCCCAATAATAAATTTGTAAGAATCAATATTGCAGATATAATCTACGAAAACAAAATTTTGAGGATACACTTCTTTACTGCATTTTACCGGTACTTTTGCTAGAATATTATAAAACCTAAAATATTCAGATAGAAAGCATTGAAAATATGTAAAACGTTTCCTTTGAATTTATTTTTAATTTATTAAGAATTCCAAGATTTCCTGCTATGATTGAAAAAAATGATGATTACGTTTCTATGTAAAAAGAATTACAAACTGTATTTATTGATTTATTTTGTAGATTTTTGGCAATCATTATAAAAAGTACAGTACACCAAATTAAAGGAATCGCGAAGGATTTAAAAAGAAAAAATCTAAGGAACGTCGAATGCTGTTTCACAATATTTTTTTTCCCTTTGCTCTTCGCATTGCAAATAATATGAATATTTTATTCGCAAGTTGTACGCGCAAATGCATATTTAGAATTATGCTTGTATTTGAAAAGCGTTTGATAGACGAGCGCGTAACGTGTTTTTGTTTATTTCAGATCTTTTCTAAGTACATATAAATATGTAGTGTTATGAAAATGTACATCTATTTATTAATACATTGTATAATCTGACGTTTTTAATAATGTACATTAGCCTTGAATATATGCCTACTTATTATTATTATTATTATTATTATTATTATTATTATTATTATTATTATTAACAGAGTTCGATGTATATTTCAACAATTGATCGCAAACTCCAATCAAATAATTTTAAGAATATAATAGTCCAATTTTATAAATATTCGTATTTTATATATCTACAGAATATTGGAATTAAAGATTTCCAAAGGGATTCTAAATATGTATACAAAGTTATCTTAATATTCGTATAAATGAAATTTCAAAACTGCAACATTCTGTACTTTATTGAAATGACTAGACTTGACTTTTAATCTGAAAAATATAATCTTTCGAAATTTAGAAGGGAGTAAACAAAATTGGATGAAAATATTATCCTTTGGAAATGTTTCTTACTGAAGTAGCAATCTTCGCTCTTCTTTCTCCGCCCTGTTATAACAGATCCCTTAAATAGAAGAAATCTTTGATGCTTAACTTTGGCGAAAGCGTAAATAATTAGGGGTTTGTTTTTATTTAAGCGTATCCTAAAGCTACAAATATTTTAGAAAGTATAACCCAAGTGATGATAAGAAAGATACATAGGATGAACAATTTCAAGCCTTGATGGATCCAATATAACCTACGAAAAAATCAATAATTAATTCAACGTGAAATCAGAGAAGAAAAAATAAAAAAAGAAATACCTTTGCCATCTTATGCGAGCTTGAGGAATCGTTTCAATGGGATCCTTTAAAACATATATCCTTATTCCAAGGAGATAAGTTTGAAAGAAGTTATCCCAAACGAGTTCTTTCATATCACAGAAAAACAAGTCGCGATCTTCGATTGATAATTTGTTGTGAAGTGCCCTTAATTTATCATTCGTAAAATTCCATTCGATCGTACTAAAATGACTAAGTATATCCATAAATTTGTGAATTTTACTATATATCTTGAGCAACCTTGAACAGACGAAAAATCAGTTAATGGAAAAGTTGTTCTTTTCATTGAAAAAATAAAATGAAGAAAGTAAGAGATTTACTTTGGTTGTTTGCCTATGCACAAGGCAACTGTATCGATTATAAGTGCTGGCAATAAATGTACAAAATAAACATAAAAAAGATGAACCAGTCGATGTTTATTATTTCGAAAACTATAATACCCAATGGATTCCATAGTTGGTGTTAATAATCCATATTTGGCTGACATGTTTTTTAGTTCGTCGTAAGTGATCGGATTATCTTTGGATACGTAATTATAAATAGGATCTTGGCTGGGTCTGAAAGAAATAAACTAAAGAGTAATAAGTATTTCTTCAATTAAATATGTTTAAGTTACCTTGGATTATTAGCTATGTCCCAGGCAGTAGCGATTAACGCATTTATCGTCATATCTCCTGGTACCACGTGAATTTTCATCGATCCGTCGCAATGATGGGATCGTATTAATCCTAATCCAGCACCTGTTGTTATTCCTACCGGTCCGTACATGTTATCGACCCATCCTCGAATAGGTTCTCGATAAGTGGATATCACTATATACAAATATTACATTTCGTTACAATGAAATGACATTAATAATACAATGAGAATACAATTCTAACCAATTGCTGGACGAAAAATTCCAATCGGCATCGTGTCAACCATCTTTTTCACCACATTTTCGGCAACTGATTTAGTGTAAACGTAAGTATTTGGCCATTTTCCAAGTAATCTGCAATTGTACAAATCTTTGAATAAATCAATCTGAAAATAGGGATGAATCGAGAAACGTACTGGGGTGTAATATCGTCGAGCATTTTTTCATCTAAGCAATCCATCAAGTTGATCAATTTGTCAGAATCGATAGGTGGATCGTAAAACTTTTCCTCAATCGGACTCTCGAGACAATTGGCAAATGCCGTCGATACATGAACGAAACTCTGAAATACAAAATATGAGGAATACTCAGAAACATGATTTTTCAATCGGGTAAAACTTAATACTACCTTTAATTTCGGCATTTCTTTAGACAAGGATATCAAATCTTTGAGACTTCTAACGTTGATAGTTATTGCTGTTTTGAGTTTCTCGTTGAATCTGACGGTCGCGGCAACGTGATAAATAATCGAAACTTCGCGAATGAGAGTAGCTCTGTCGATCATCGATATACCAAGATTAGGCATCGAACAATCACCCTCAATCGCAACTATCCGATGACTGAATTTAGGTTGTTTCTCTTTAACTTTGGAAAATAACTGGAAAAACGATGAATTTTTTTCTATTTATTTTGTATAAAAGAAAAATTCAATGAAAATTTTATATATAGAAATAATAATACTAACTGGATCGTCAATGAGTTCCTCGGTTCGTTGAATCACATTTTTACCTTTCTTCGAACGTACCAAGACATAAATGCAATTGATACCTGGACATCCTCTTAATAACTTTTCTATTAATAACTTGCCGAGAAATCCTGTTCCACCGGTTACAAATACGCTTTGACCGTAATAAAATTCCTGAATGGATGTTAACTTTTGTACGATCTCGGTGGAGGATTGCATATCCGTAGGCGCATATTCGGTTGGCGTGCCTTCTCTCGAAACGTCTTTTGGGATGGCCACCTCTTGTCCTCCCGATTCTAACAGTACTTCCACCATTTTTCCTTTTTCTATTCTATTATTTGAATCTGAAACATAAACTTTATTATAAACGTTAGAAAATGTCGTCAAGAGATGGAGATGAAACTTTGTAATTTAAAGAAGTTGCAACAAACTATGACGATGAAATAATAACGCTCGAAAATATAATGGTTAAAGGGGATGTCTGTTTGACTTGACTTGACTTGCAATAATAAATTAACGAGTGAAAGTCTATGGCAAAGTTGCTTCGCTAGGAAATTTATTATCTAAATACAATAGAAGAAGAAAAAGAACGTTAGAAACGGGAGGCCATCTAATGAGCTCGTACGAGATTACTTCGATAAAATTATAAATCGACCTTTACACGAAACGAACTTTAAACCATATTATTTCTAAAAGTGCTTGCTCACTTTGATTATATAATTGTTCTTTTTTCTATCATTACTAAAGGTAATTATGTGTTAATCATCGTAATATTTTTTTCAATAATTTAGATCGTTCGTTTAAATTTTCCTTTCATTTTTACGAGAATACGAGAAACAATATTTTGTTTTTAGTTCTCGTAAACGAAAAAAGATGATTCTTGAAGAAAAAAATTAAAAAGAACAGATTTCGTTTCAAACCGGTTATATGAATTTAAAAGAACTTAAACGTAAGCAAAATTGAAAGGAAGTAACGTGTCGACTGAAATGCGAGATATTTCTTAAGCATATTTTATTTAACCGTTTCGACATTAATAACCATTCAAATATGGGTGTTTCCAGTACTAACCACGAATTAACCGTAAATATTTCATGTCCGTCGCAAAAGCGTCATTCATTCGAATTTCCTGTCCTTCTTTAACGGGAAACGTTCACAATTGGAAAGTGCAAACTGGAGACTTAATAGTAAATAGATGTTATAACGCAAAAACGTATAGTGTTAAATTCAAATCGAACGGTACCTATTGTTTTCTCTTTGAAATTATTTCTTTTGAAAACTTTCAAATATTTTTTTCAAAATTTCTACGACGATAGAAAATCTTATATAAGAAAGCATAATAAAGGCAAGATTAAAAGCTATAATAAAAGTCGTAGATTTTTACTATAGCTACGGCACGAAGATTATGTAAATAGACAAAAGAAAAAAATTAATAATAATAATAATAAAAGTAAAACAATAAATAAAAGTCTACGGGTTTGACGAATATGTGTTTCTATATAAGAAAGTAATTAAAAGTAAAATGTTTGACAAGAGACATTAATTGCGTAATCAACATTGAGGAAGAGAGAGAGAGATTAGAAATGATTACAATTTCATATGATAGCATAGGTAAAGGTGAAAATGAAGAAAGTTGACGCTTTATTAAATACATCAAAGTGCGATAAACGTATATCTGACTTTTCCCTTTTGGACTATTAAAGAAAAGGCGGTTGTTTGTTACGCGATCGAATTTATGCGATGGAATAATGCCAAAGTGATTTACACATCTATGTTTAGGATTTATGTATAATACAAAATACGGAAGTATCGAACTGGAGGAAGAAAAAGCCATGGTACCAATAATAAACACGAACGTACGCATAAATAATCTGTCAAATGTTGCGTGCTGATTTAATTATCGAAGTACTTGCTTTCTCGCGATACTTTGACATAGGGTACTTGCTTACTAATCCATGTTCGAGAAACGAAAGTAGAAACTTCGAAAAATCTGCCTATAAACTTTCGCGATAGATCTAGGACAAATTTTTCTACACTAGTATATTTTACAAATACAAAAACAAAACAAAATCAAATAAAATGATTGAACATTGTTTCCGCTTCGTTTTTCTTTTCTAAGTACCGTTAGAAAATAATTAAAGAACAATTTTAATTCACAGATAATCAAAATAATACCGTTTAGTTTTTAATTACTTGATTTAGTAATTAATTAACGTTAATAAGACGTTAATAATCGAATGAATCAACGAGTCAAGGTGTACGAAGACGCTGCTGCGTGCAGTTAATCGTAAAACTCGCGTTATTTCGAAGAATATCCAAGGAATCGATATTGATCCGATTAACTAACACAATGAGTTAGATCTTCGTTTAAATTGATAATGATGAAAAGAAAAAAAAACAAAGAGAAGAAAAATATACACCGATCATACTTATTGTAAAAACTTGGAAGTAGTATTCGTTGATTCTCGTATGCGGAACTCTTTCGTATTGTATTATTGTCTTCTCGTCGTCGTCGTCGTAGTCGTAGTCGTATTGTCCTCAAATTCACCTTAAATTCAAGAGAAGTTTCACTAACCTTATTCGAGCTCCCGCGAAAGCGACACGAGCTCACGTATATAAAAGCCTTAGCTTACTCTTAAGTAAGAAAGAGAGCTGCACAACACAGCTTTCTCTCTTTCTTACCTTTGTTTTTTCACTCTTATCCAAATTTTTCCTTCCGTCCTTCCTTCCGGTTTTTTATTCTTTTTTTTTTTACTATTTTGACTACTAAAAAATTGAATATCCGAATTGTTTCAATGACGATCAACGACTGTGCGAGATGAATCAAACGTAAAGTCAGTTAAAGAAATGAACCGTGCATATACGATATGATACCTACTAACAGTGAAGAGAGACTGTGATCGGGTCGTGACCGAAGTAAAAACCAGTGTTTCTGCTGAAGAAGGAGAAAGATGACTTGTCTGTTGGGTGGTGGAATAAAATGAAAAGAGTAGAAGTGGAGATCGGTATTTCTTATTTTTATCTTGGTCATTATATCCCATCCTACCTATACCTCTTTTTCTTAAGTTGTCCTTTTTTTTATCCTAAGACCAATATTTTTCTTCCTATTATATCGTTATTCAACAACGCATATACGTAGAAAAAAATAATAATTATTCTATCCTTATGCGCGTTAAATACTTTGCACAAAGATATTTGTAAAATTATATATAATGTGTCAATTATTACAGATAAGGTGTGAAAAGGTAAATTATTAACAAAAAGTTAACAAAAATAAGGTCAGTATATTTTTATTTTATGAATAAAAAATATGCTCACGTATATCTAGAAACGTTATAAATCGATCTGCACGCTTGATAAATGCGTACGTGACTCTTATGTTATGTTCTCATCAATATCCTTAAATAATCTTATTATGTTTATTCCTATCTCATGTATCTACGAATAAAAGATAAATATGTTTATAAGAGGAATGTAACAAAAGTGTAAACAAGAATACAATTATATCTACAAATAAGATATTACATTTTTCATTTATAATATTTCAGAAATAAAATATATATGTATTTTCTCATAACAGCATGAATCATGTCATATTGATATTATAGTCACGGAGCCTTTTAAATGGAAAAATTCATGTTACGTTTTTTTCTATCCTGATATTCTAACTTATTAAAATAATCATCAGCTCTTTTTTAAAACATAAAACATAAAAGTACTTAAGCGTTCACATTTAACTCTTACAATTTGTTTACTATCTTTATTACTTTTCAATGGTAATATATTTACCGCATTTTTTTTTCGATAAAAAAACTCAATAAAAAAACTCAATAAAAAAAAGGAATGAGGAAAAGAGGAAACGAATAAGCGCAACACTTACTTCCACAGAGGGATTTTTGCATTTATTCTCTTAATAGAATTCATCCTCTGTAACTTTCGTTATCCCATGCCCACTTTTAAAACTTACTCGTATAATCCTTGTGCATGCAACATAAGTATAACGGATAGTTGATGGATCGTTGATGACACGGTTAACGAGTGAAAGAAGAAAGAATTTCTATTATGAATACACATCAATACACAATATTTTTTCTTCTCAATTTAAAAATAATAAACTTTAAAGGCCAACCAGATGAATTCTCGCCTTTCTACGTTGATACACTGATGGGTTCCTTAAAAAAAATTCCTCTTATTCAAAAAAAAAAATACCGTTATCAACCTACAAACCGTGCTTATAATCGAATCTCTAAATCTAAAAAAATCTACACGCATACGCGCAAAAGTATTTCAACATGTATGTTTTTAGCATTTAATAAATGAAATATGTATATTGCCATTTAGTAACACAAGTCAAATCTCAAAATAATTCGGTGTGTGTTTTATTAGGCTTATTTTTTGAAATTTAAATTCAAGAATAAATCTTTTTTTTTTTTGACATCTTAAAACCGGTTTGAGAAGTATCTCCCTAACTCTTGAGGGGGGGGGGGCTAGTATATTGTCCTAACATCTTTACAACTGTAGAAAGTATTCAAAATATCTGACGTATGCGGACCTTGGTGTCGTCTCAATAAAATCACATTCCACTAGCTGCCATAAAATCCTCACCATTAGATTTTTCCTTTTTAATTGTTCATTTTGTTTAATATTACATTTATTTTCTTCAGAAATATCCCCTTCCCCTGTTCCCCCAATGCGAATTATGTAAATCATTTATTTTGTAAAAGTTGTTGACAAAATTCTGAATATATTTAGTTTTAGAAATGTCTAATTATGATCTAAAAATAAAACGATGTTATTTTATTTGTCTAAATAATTCTTGTCTCCAGTTGGCTTTTTTGCTCACCCATAACGGAATTTATTTGCAATGTTATCCATGCGTATTAAATGTTTTCACAATATAATGGAATAGTAGTCTTGTTCCTGGTTACAAGTTGTACGATTTCACTGTATTATTTGTCTTCCTTATTCCTTATTTGTGTCTTCGATTCATTTTATCAATAAATGTATGGAAAAAACTATATATACAACGTTGAATTACTTTCAAATTTGACTCGTTTTACCTTAAGATCTCTATCCGATATTATATAATACATATTTTATTAATTAAATGTTCAAAATATATAAATAAAGCCGATTTACTGAGCATCGTGCATTAGTGTTTATCCTAAAGCTAATTAAAATAAAAACCATACATTTCTTTCTCTTTCTCTCATCGATGCGAAACAAATGTCTTTTCATGTAATGAAACCGACTTAGAATATTAATTAACATTTCTTCCTTATTCAGACACGCTCCCCCTTCTTTCTCAAGATTTTTTTTTTTAAACAAATACGTACATATCTAAGATACATAATACGTATACAGATATACATAGTTTGGTAGGCTATGAAAGAAAAAAAAGAGAGAGAGAAAGGTGGGGGAGGAGGAGAAAGAGAAAACTCATGCCGTTTACGTTACGTTAGATATTTTCTTATAAGGAAAATACTCGGTATCCGTAAGACTCTCACTTTGATTCATTCTCGAATGCATCGTTCACCCCAAGGAAACAACCTAGACTGACTCGAGCAATAAGATAGAGTACTCTTCTTAGAGTACGCAATATTATCGAGTGCTACTGTGTTACACGATGCTGCTCCAAGACTGTCTTACAGTGCCATCTAGATATCACGTTTGAACAAAAACAAAATAATAATAATAATAATAGTAGGTAATTTTGAAAAATAGAAAAAAAACTGTCGATAGTTAGCATGACAAATTAATGGATTATTTCTTATGAAATAAAAAAAAATGAGACAAGTGAAGTTTGAAAATTGGCATTAAAAAAAAAATGAACGCCAATTAGAAAATAAATATGTATAAAAATATTAGTGCTTAAAAATAGAACTGTGATCACAGACATTCTCGTTTATAAAAATAATTGTTGCACTGTGTGACAGCAAAGAGGCTCGTTAAAAGAAGTTCCTTGAGAAACTTTTGAGTCGTTTTATGGCCAAGTATATAATGATTAGTTCGTCATATATATATATATATATATATCGAAGGTATATTAAAAATAATAATCTTTCAGAGAGAAGCGTAGATGAAACAAATTGTCGAGTAGATATACATGTAGATATATATATCTATCGCAATATTTTGTATAATATACTTTCTTTGATCTTTTTTACAAGTTAAATTCACGCTCCGTTTTTAGTTAAGTTTATAAAACGTACGATTGTTGATAAAACTATTTCTTATACAGTTATCAACACTTATATTTATATTATATTTATCGTGTACAGAAAACGAAGGAATGAATAAAGTATATTTTTGCCACAGTCTCTTATTTTTTTGTTTTCTTTTCTTTTGTTTATATATAAAGATAATATATATATATATAATATATATACGCTGTATGCATTTTATAGAAGGAAACTTTCGTCGTTATCGCGTGAATAGAAGTTTTCTTTTTTTAAGGACCATCGAGCAAAGATGGCTAATCACAGTCAAATATGCCGAATAAATATTGTAACTACTACAAAATCAAACAACATATGTAATAAAACTTGATAGTTTAATTCTAATTAGGTATGTCGTAAAAGCGCATAAAAGACAAAAATTTAACGACATTATTACAAGGAAATGAATAATAATAATCTTAACTCTCGTAATTTGCATACTCGTTATTTTAACTTTACATATAATATACATTAAGTTGTACTTTTTTGCATTTTCTTATTAACGCATTAGCATTGTATAAACATAATAATCGAATCGAACAAAAAAAGAAACATCGCGTTACATTATAATCGAAATTAATGGAAAAGAAATAATATGTAAAATTATTGATGAATGCTATCGCGTAACTTGTATAGTGCATCGTGCATTGTGCATTGTAAGGCTTTGCTATCATTCATTAATTAACCCTTCCAATACAAATTTGTCTTTCATCAATACAATTTCGCTGTAGGAACAATCGGAAGACTAAAATATTGTTCCTTCAGCGAATAATTATAACGCGGATGTTACAATTCATTATAACTAAATGTATTTTAGGATAATCAAAGTGAACAAATAATTGGAAAATAATCGTCATTAGTAAAGCGTGAAAGTTCGATGTAGAACGACTATAGTTAATTAGAAAGGGTTAGTCTAAAGTAAAGAAAAAAAGAAAGAGATGCAGATATTATATCATTCGTCTACTTAATTCTCTGTTATGGATATCCAATGCAATGAACGTAAAATACTATTGAAAATGAATTTATTTCTGTGGTACATAGAAGAAAAAAAGAAAGGAAATGAAAATACGTCTTTTTGTAATTGTACGACCGGTGAGCATGTAATATGTCTACAAGCATACGGTGCGCTCGATGTAAAGAAAAATCGGACTAGATCTTTACGGATTAAGATGTATGATGGGTCGAGAGATGAATGTTCAATGCGGCTTTACGACTAAATTTTTTCAAGCAAATCAAACATTCGTGATTTTTTTCATTGATATGCATCGATAAATGCTTCTTTAACGCAGCTTTATCTTTAAAAACTTTTTGACAAGTACTGCAATCATAAGGCCTTTCCCCAGCATGTACCAAAATGTGACTGGTCAAAGTAGTTTTTTGCGTAAATGCTTTGTGACAGACGTAACACTCGTAAGGCCTATCTCCCGTGTGACTTAACATGTGTTTCCTCAAGGATGCCTTTTCTTTAAAAGTTTTCTGACAAATATGACATGCGTGCCTCTTATCGCCGGTATGTATCAACATATGAGAATTTAATCTCGTTTTTTCTCTAAACGCCATTTCACAGAGATCGCACGCGAACGGCTTTTCGCCAGTATGTATTAAAGTGTGTCTGTTCAGATCAGACTTTCGCGTAAAAATTTTATCGCATACCTTGCAGTCATATTGCCCGCCAGTATGCAATAACATATGACTATTCAAATCGGATTTACGCGCGCACGCTTTGTGACATATATGACATTCGTGAGGTTTTTCGCCGGTATGAACCAACATGTGAGAATTTAATTTAGCTTTTTCCCGAAACGTCATTAGGCACTCTTTACATTCGTAGGGTCGTTCACCAGTATGAACCATCGTATGCCTGATTAATTCTGATTTCCTTTTGTACGTTTTTTCGCAAATATTACAAGCATGCGGCTTTTCTCCGCTATGTGCCAACATATGATTGTTCAGAGCAGTTTTTTGAGCAAACGATCTATGACACATTGTACATTTAAACTGCTTCAAACCCGTGTGTATAGGCATGTGTATATTTAATTTAGCTTTTTCCCTAAAAGCGGCGTAGCATATCTCGCATTTGTAGGGCCTCTCTCCAGTGTGAATCAGCATATGTCGATTCAAATTTCCTTTTTCTCTAAAAGTATTATGGCATACGTCGCATTCGAAAGGTCTTTCTCCCGTACTCAATGATTGCTCATCATTATTTTCAGGCTTTTTCATAAATCCTTGTTGCATAGTGTCACAGTCGTATGGCTTATCCATCGAGTGCATTTGCATATGATCTCTTAAACACCACTTATAAGCAAATCTCTTCTGGCAAACATTGCACTCCAACGGACTCATGCCAACATGTGTTAACATGTGCGCATGTAAGCTAGAATTGTCTTGAAAGTTTTGATGACAAACCTCGCACTGATTCCCATTACAATGCGTTCTTAAATGCGTGACCATGGAATCGTTGTTAAGAAACCATTTCTTGCACATGGAACATTGAATCTTATAAAATTTTGGCTGCTGTCCGTTTGCACAAAATACAGGATGTTTCTCTGCGTCTTGAGCTTGCATAAAGTCTGCTGCACTTAAACACCTATGCGATATACCATCTTCTTTCTCGCAAAGGTTCGCCGCTGTGATCTGTGCCGTCCAGTTTGGGTGTCCGCTTGTTTCTCCTTCCAACTCCAATTTTACCTACCAACGACAAAATCATTGTAAAGATTTTCTTTTATAGTTAAAAATAATAATTAAAGTCTCATTACCATTTCATTGGAAAAATCCACTTCGTTATTTTCGATAGGTAAAAATACCTTCTCGAAAGTACCAGAGCATATATCCTCCATGTAGTCGGGATCAAATCTATCTCCGGGTTCTTCTTTAAGTACAACGCTTACAATATTTTCGTCCTTAAAGCAATGTTTCTATTAAATTTCGCGCGGTATCATCGAATCGTATCGTGTCGCAGTTTCATGCAAAATGTTTACCATAACCTGACTGTCTATGGCTAATGCATCCATCGGTTCATCTTTCACCTTAAAACCTTCCATTTGCTATACTTCACTCTGAAAGTGAAATTAATTGACTTGTTTACATGAACATTTTCAAACGTGACGAGAAAGAAAACAAAAAAGAAGATAATTCTAAGATAAAAGATATAAATAATGATTTACACGATGGGTGCAGCCAAAAATATTATACTAAAATGGATAATATAACCTCAAAGACAACAGGACAGATTTGTTGTAATATATAGGCCATTTTTGCAACGGACCGATCGACGTTTCTGTGGTAAAAAAAACATCGGCGCTAATGTATCGTGGCCGATCGGTTCTTTTTCCTGGTACTTACAATGGAAGTCACATATCCTATCCATCGAATGGCTCAAAAGTTATAACATATCTTCTTAAATATATTGCTCTCGGTGACAAGCAGTTTCTCTGTCAAATCGCACTTTCCTTTTAAAACGCTCTATTGGTGTCCCTTTTTGTGACCATTTAATCGTCTTATGCACTCTACGAAGATGACGGCGATGACGATAACGATGATGACGATGACAACGATGATGATGATGACGACGACGGCAACGACGACGACGACACGACGACAGCGATGATGACGAAGATGATGGCGATAACGATGACGGCAACGGCAACGGCAGACGACGAAGATGACGACGAAGACGAACAAAATCAATCGAAACCGCGATCGTCTAAATGTACCGTTTCGCTGGCTATCGTGTATAGCTCGCTTGGATACGCCAGGTAGTACATATGTAGTACGTGTGTAGTACGTGCATCGCACTACGCACGCGCGCGCGCTTACCTCCTATGTGTTCTTAAGAGGAGCGTCTCTATCAAACTCCAAATGTACTTATCTGTATTTATCAGTATAAACAATCTCATTCCAATTTTATATTATGTTTTTTAAACGGGTTAATACGATTATGCTATCGATCCAAATAAATACCGTTAATTCAAACTCATCATTATTATTTCTAAATAGTTAACTAGATTTATTATTGTAGAAAATATTCATATATGTATTACTCTCCTAAAATTTACTTTTTAATTTTAATAATTTAGGAAAAATTTGTTACACATTACTTAAAATCAATTTCCGGTTGAAAACTATTTCCTAATTTCATTTATCTGTTTATCAATAAAATAAATACAGACTAGATTACAATAGGAGCACTGTTCTCTTTCAGTTAGTCATTGGATATAAGCTTGATTGTATTACATTATTTACTATTAGTGTGAACAAAGCAGGTGTAAAGACATTTTTTTCTATCGGATTGCTATTTAAAAATCTAAAAGTACACGCGAAAGATATGGATAGATGCAATTTTATAAGTTTATTTTTAATCACAACGTCGTTGTCGGTTGCTATTGGTCGAGGTAAGGGAAAACAAATATATATGTTTTTCGCGAATGTTCTTTTTGTTTTGTTGACTCATAACAATGTAACAAAGAAGATTTTTTGTTTTTTACTATGTTATACAGCAGCAGATATTCGTGTTTCGCGCGTTAAAAGAATAGCAGGAGGAAAAGACAGCGATGAAAATGAATTTCCATTTCAAGTTTCCTTACGATATTCGGATACTGTACACATTTGTGGGGGTGCGTTGATAAGCGAAAGACACGTTTTGAGTGCTGCACATTGCGTGTGCGAACTTTTCGACGAACCTTATGATGATTTATCGGTAGTTACCGGTTCTATAAGTGTTAAAAAAGGTGGTAAGTATCATAAGGTTAAAAGCATTCATTGTCATCCCGAATACGCTTTTGGAGCAGAGGATTCTTGGACCCACGATTTGGTAGTCATCACGGTGAGTTCACGTCGGAGTAACAAAAAGTTTGTTGTTTTTTTATTTCCTTTTCATGACCACTAAATGAATATATTTGAGAAATTCCCTTTTTACAGTTGAACGACAACGTAACTGTGAGTTCTAGTCAAGAGCCTATCGACTTGCCAAATTCGGACACATTCGAAAACGTATCCGCGATTTTGACGGGTTGGGGTAGACATCATTCTCTTGGTCCCTTGTCAGACATTTTACAAAAAGTTACTCTTACAACTATTACTAACGAAAAGTGTCAATCTTATTACAATAATACTATTTTACCATCTCATTTGTGTACCTTAGAACATAAGGGAATTGGCGCCTGTAAGGTAATCCTAAATGTTTTAACTAGTATAATATTGCTAATATACGTACATACATATATCTTTTTCTTGGAAATGCAAGTATTGTTCTTTTATTAGGGCGATAGCGGCAGTCCACTAATTTACAATAATCAAATTATCGGAATATTTTCTTGGACAAAGCCATGTGCAGTTGGTTCGCCCGATGTCTACACCAGAGTTTATCAATTTATAGATTTCATTCGAAATGCTACGCAATATGAAGATTAAACACAACAAACAGATGTACCATTTTACATGAAAAATTGTTCATTGTTCGTTATTAAAATTTATACGACTTATTTTATATTTTAATTGTTATATAATTTTGCATATTGTTAAATACACGTAAATTACAAAGAATGTTGTAGAGAAGAAAAATTAAAGAACTAACGATTGTTGCTTCACATCTCTACTTTCTTCCCTCTTTTAAATGAAATATCGTAGAGATGAGAAACTTACGAATTTAAAATGACCTCGTTTATAAGCGCACGCGCTCTCTCTGACGACAAAGTTTATAAACTAAATTCGATTAACTTTGATTCGATTTTAGTGTATCATACAAAGCAAATATCGATTAGTTTATTTTAAATTTGACAATTGTCATTTTAAACAAGTTAATAATAAGACTAAGTCAATTATTATTTTTTAAGAAATGACTATGCAAAATTGTGTTTTCGCCGAAAATGTGGTTAAAGAGGTTCGTATTAATTATTCATTTTTCATAAATCGGATAACAAGGTTATGTTGACAGTTTGTAAAATCTAGATTCCAGAAATGGCACGATATATACCTAATTTTATAACAGAACAGGAAGAAATACAAATAATAAAACACGTTAATACTGTTCCTCTTCCAAAATGGACTCAATTGAGTAATAGAAGATTACAAAATTGGGGTGGTATACCTCATCCCAAAGGAATGATAGCTGAAGACATACCAGGCGTAAGTAATGCTATAGAAAATTAAAATTAATCTAATAAGTAATCAATTTCCAGTGGCTTCGAATTTACATGGATAAAATAATTTCTTTAAATATTTTCGAGAAAGATAAGCCACCTAATCATGTATTAATTAATGAATATTTGCCTGGTCAAGGAATAATGGTACGTAACAATTATAATAAACACTTGCAAGTGTATTATAATCAATTAGATATTATTTTTTCTTCGACGGTATTTATAAATGATTTTTTAGAAATTTGGATTTTTAATAGGCACATTCAGATGGTCCACTTTTTTATCCAATGGTAACTACTATTAGTTGCGGAACTCATACTCTTCTAGATTTCTACAAACATAATGATATTATGGAGGTATATGATTACTAATTTTTTAAAAATAATATCCTTAGTAAAATAAATCTAAATATTAAACGCGAATGCATACATCTAGATGTTTTTTTTAGCCGCAACAACTTAAACTGGAGTTTAGTTTGTTATTAGAACGTAGAAGTTTGTTGATATTGACTGGAGAATTGTATCATGACTATTTACATGCTATTGCACAAACTTATTCAGATACTATCTCAAAAAATATAATTAAAAATTTGAACATGTGTGCGGCAGAATATAACGAAGGACAGATAATTGAAAGAAGTACAAGAGTATCTTTAACTATCAGGCATGTACCTAAAACTAGTAAATTGAAATTAAAAATAGGTTAAAATTGAATTTTTTCTATATTTTCTTATGTTAATATTCGAATATGCTTAAAAATTGATCCTTACGAAAGACCCATGGAAGTTGTATCTGTATCTTCATAATTTTCTAAACTAATATCCATTATTTCTTCTTCGCATTCGTCTAACATTTCTTGCAAAGAATGAATAGAAGATATAAGAACGTGAAATTGTTTTCTTCGCATTTCTAATTTGTGTTCCAATTGTTCAGATTTTTCCTTTATTAAAAAAAGAATAATTTATGTTAGAAACAAAATCACTAATTAAATTTATTATTTCATTACCTTCAGACTTCCTAATTCTTGACGCAGCGCGGCAAGTTTTTCATTGGTTTCTAATCTGTCTGGTTGCTCGCTAATAACTTTTGCTAAAACATCATATTCTATTCTATTTTTCCTTACGCGTTTAGCTTCATTTAATTCTATTTTTGTCTTTTCTATTTCCTTTTTGGCTTCTTCTATTTGGACTTCTATATCGTTTGATAAATTACTATAACTTTTCAATTCTTCTTGACTCATATTTGATACCAGTCTAGACTTTCTTTGAGCAAATTCGCATTGGGCTAGTTGCGAGAGCATTCTTTCGTGCAATGTGTTGTCTACGTCAGGACTGTTTATCCATTTAATAAATGATTTTAGAAGCATATTTATTCGACGATCATCTCCTGTACCATCTCCATCTATTAGCAACCTTCTGCGTATTACATCCTCTACAAAAAATAAATATGTGATAGTACAAAATTTTAATGAAATAACTGTTCTTACAATGTAAATTTTATTAGTCATTTATATCTGATTAGACGGATAGATAATTATGTTTTCATTTGACAATATTTCTATAAGAAAATAATACTCGACTTACCGTCACTCATATTGCTATTTTAATAAATACAATAAATAAATAAATATAATTTACACAATATTTTTCTTACACAAAACTATTTAATAATTTCAACTTTAATCGAAAGTAATTTAAGTTATATAAACTTAAAAAATGACACTAATATAAAAAAGAGAGGTTAGAAACATAGTACATATGCAGTAATATGACATCGCTTTACTATACAGCCGTGGTGTCGGCATGCGCATGCGCACGAAGGCTCCCGTCACTATAGCCGTCGTACTCGCAGATGTTGGCTTGCGCATGCGTAGCAATGCTCCCACGTGCTGCGTTCCAGTCTGAAGGTGGATTTCGAAGAGGACGCACATATATGATCTATGTTATAGATCATATATTTCGAACTTTTTAATAACAGTAGACACTCGCATCGATTAATTAACAATTATTTTAATGTTTAATACACTCTATTTATATTTTTTTGGAAGTTTGCATTTCTGAAGGTACACATCTTTTTACAATAAAAACTAAACATAATTATTTATAATTATATTATAGGATATATAACTATACTATATATACTATAGTATAGTGTCAAAGAATACTATATTTTTTGATAGTATTGGACCATCATCGCGTTAAGTACCTACTATCGTCCAGTGGTAGTTTCGGTGTTAAATAAAATGACTATTTTACACGAAAGTTGTCTTACGATCTTCTATATAATTCTATATTCTTTGGTTATATCAACTAAACCAGGACTTCCATTTTAGGGGAGAATATATGCTTGTAGAAATATCCCACCTGATGTCGTCCTAGTCGAAGAAATGTGGGGGAACAAGGCCGGTGGAAAAAGGCTATCTAGAGAGTTAGTATAGACTTATGGATTTTACCAACAAGAAATATAAATTTATTATTACGATTTACAAGTATACTCTTGGACGTTATACAAAGAACTGTGTCTTCTCGACTGTTCTTGTATAGGGAGGAAAGGCGCTAGTGTATAACGTCGGTACGCTAGTCGCGTCTCGCTACAGAAAATTCCTTCTATTGAAATCGTATTCGGAGGTTAAAGGAAAAATAAAAATCCGGAGTAAAACTTCAAAATGGCGCGACTCCTGATTCTAAACACCCAGTTTTGATATTAGTGGAGTGTTAAAGCTGAGTAATATTTCTAAAAACGATTGGCCATAGTCCAGATATTTTGTATAAACCGTGTAAGAAATAAACTCAAACTGGATGTTCACTACTGTATCTACGATCGCTCACTCTATACCAGGTAAAAGTCATCTTCTACTAAATTTGACGCTCGTTATGCTTTTCCTTATATAGTTTCACTAATTTCTATGAGAAATACATGAAATACCTTTTAATCAAAATTATCTATATATACTTTTGTCCACCATTTCATTTTAATGTCACGTATTTTAAAATATAATCATTTGATTTTACTAAACATTATGAGTCCAATAGTTTATACAGCTTGCTTATATTAATTACAGAGGATTATATACGATAGTTCTTGTACGTGATAGCTTTGATTGGCCAAATATTTTTACATATGTAACATACTAGAAGCAAAATATTTATGATCTTAAAACTTATACTGTGTGCATAGTGCAAACAAAGTTGATTGTCATTAGATGTCAAGATTACTTTTTTTAGAGTACCGTTAGATGTATACAGTGTTTTATTGTTTTTGTGAAAACACAAAATGTACATTATTTGTTTCTAAATAAAAAGATGTATATTATTTATTTTTTTTTTGTTAACGTCATAAAATCACGCTGATTAAGATGGGCTGGCCACGTGGCGCGCATGGGGAAGGATCTAACGGCGCACAAAATATTGGTCGGTATACCGAACGGAAAAAGACCACTAGGTAGACCAAGACGTACATGGGAGGATAATATTAGAAGGGATTTAAATGTAACAATGGCGGGATTTGGTATTTGCGGCAATGAACTTCCGAATTCCTAATGCCAATTAATAATAATAATAATATTATTTATTATCTAATTGGCTAAAATCTTATTCTATATGAAAATATATGCTTTTTTTAAAGTGGTCATTTAACCGCTCACAGTAAAATTAGTTGCATAACGATGCGAGTCAAATATCTTTAAGAAAATATAGATTTAAATATTTAGTATTTATCCTAAATGAACAAGCAATTATTCTAATTTAATTTATAGATAAATGTCATAAACGTGCTAATGAAATTTTGTATTATTACAGGGAGTGATCAGAGTCAAATGGCGCAGAAGCGCGGTTCTATTCATATAGGGTAAGTTAAAATATGAAAAACCTTTAAGAAATAGTATACTTAAATGCGGCTTCAAATAATTACATATTGCAGAATATGATTTTCCTTTTACATTCTTATAATAGTACCTATCAACCCTTTGAGTGTTATGATTGCACATATGCATTTGTCGATATAAATGCGAACAATGCTATGCTGATTTGCATATAGATAAATGTTTGGATTTTGGTTATAATCAAATTATATTAGTAAAAATCTTTTTTATGTTATATAATTTGTAATAATAAGAATTATAATTTATTGATAGTTATACCTAGTATAACCGACTAACAATAAAATATTCCATTTTTAGAAAACGCTTTGATCAAGAGTATTCACCACTTAAAAGGTTAAAAAAAATTAACGCTTTTCGCTTTAAAATAATACCAACAGGTTGTAAAAAATATGTTTTTTATTAAAACATAGCGATCATGTTGTCGGACAAGATGCTATCTATTTATTATTTTTAATTAGCAAACTTATATTATTACCTGTAATTGAGTCTTTTTTCATTTCTATGTATATGTAAATAGCTGTATTCGTTTAAAAAGCACGTGATAATACTAAGTGATACAATATCTATTAAAATGTATCAGCTGTCAGGATAGTCGAGTATACCTTATGTCTATATACACGTACCCGATAATACCAATAATTAACTCTAATATCTACATCACGATGAATTTTTCGAACAGTCAGATCTTTAATTGATACAAAGATTGTATTTTTGTAATCGTATCGAAACGTGCAATGATAATGATCGATAATGGTGATCTATAATTTTTTATCAATCTTTCCTATCAATACCCGACAAGATGGCCAAGCTAGAACATTTTTTTTCGCACTTCTTTTAATAAGAATAAATCGAACAAAGTTTCTGAATAATATAATTATATCTGTTTTGAGTAATATAATTAGATCAATTATAATTATCGATCGGTCGACTAAAATAAAGAAATTAGTTACGTTGCAAGTAATTCGTCGTCGTCATTGTCAGACAATACCAAAGTATTGTTCTAAAACCTCTTGGTAATATTTCTTTATACCGTCATTATTGTTTTTTATTGCGACATCGTGAAAGAAACATTTCGTTATCGTTTTGTAGACTCTTAACTTAAAATAATTTTTCCAAGTCGCGTTAAACCGAATCATTTGGATGTACTAAACTCGTTTGATCTTCGTACCGAGAAAACATTGAGTATTTGAAAACTGATAATTTAATTATATTCGATGCGGATATAGGAGGAAGACAGTGGGATTGCGAGTCGAGGTTGACGATTATGGTGAATAATTGATAGATTTGCTTGGAGCGTTAAAGCGGTATATAAATGTCGAGCCGATTATTTCGTAGGAGATCGTGTCAGAGGAGGTGGTAGGAGGAAAAAAAAAGAAAAAGAAGCGTACAAGGAGGGGTCATCGTTACGGAGAGAGAGAAGGCGCGTTTCGTTCCGTTGCTACCACCAGGAGGGACGAAAGGCATCCCGGTTTAAAAGTCGTGCTTTATACGGTGGCTGTTCCGCTCTCTGGTGGGAGAAGTGATAGTCCTTACCGGGGTATACTACGGCGGGCACATTATACGGCTATGGTGGAATCAGTCACTGGCGAGTTGTGGGTGGTGACTAGTCGACGACCCATCCACATCCGTCCCTCGATCCCCGTCCCTCGATCCCCGTTTCTGTCGATCTCTGGTTAGATCTTTTCGACCGAATGAACGTCGCGTCGTCCTTAGTCCCATCGCGATCGTAGCAATCGATATCGTCGTCGGTGCTATTCGTCGTAACTTTTAAGATGCCTCGTGCCAAGTTTAAACGACGCGCGTCTCGCGCCCTCGTCTGAATAGATCATCCAACATTTACGCGGTTCCTACCAAATTTCTTTTCCTTTTTCCTTCCTCCCTTCCTATCTCCCTCCCTAACTCCCTTCCTCCCTAACTCCTTAACTTCTTTTTATTTTTTCCCGCTTTTCTCGCGAGTTTGTTCTAAGTGGTTTGTAGAAGAAAGTGGTGAAAGGATATAAACACTGGTATCTGTTGCAATTTGTTTTTATTATTCAATCATTGCATAGTTCAAAATCAAATGATGGATATTCAATTTCGAAAGCGATGAAATATTAACTGTTTCAACATCAAGATCGAAATTTTCAACAACTCTCAACGAAGATATTTTTGAAATGAACGGAACGGAAGATAATACGATAGAAGTAAAAGTACCTGATCGTTACTTTCTTGCGATTCTTTGATTTTGAAGATTCTGGAAAGAAAAATCTATCGCCGACGGCAATGTTTCGATGATCAATCTAACTATAATTTAAAAAAGGATTTAACTGTGAAGGAAGAGAGAAAGGAGATTTGATATTACAACTTCCTGCGGAGCACCCTTCGGCCGTCGCGTAGATATCCCGATCACACGCACGCGCGTGTCTTCTCGAGCGTGTAACAGGTGTCCAGTGTGCCAAACAGCAAACCTATGTAGGATATATATATATATATATATTACTTGATGAAATCTGTATTGATTTAAGCGAACAACCGATAGAATCAGTTACGAAAAAGGAAGAACATGTCTCCTTGTATACGAAGAGAGATTATTCAAATAAGATGAGCGAATGAAAGAATTGATGAGGATCGTTGGAGGAGGATAGTTGAATTGTTGAAAAAATCGTGGAAGAAAAGGCCGTCAAAATAGAATATCCCGGTGGCAGTGGTATGTACGGGGGTGGTACGGGAGGTACAGGGTATGGGGTCGGTTTGGGCCCGGGACCCGGGCCCCACTACGCTCCCTCGAGTTCCGGCGTGAGTTACCAATTGGGCCCTCCACCTCCACCTCCGCCAGCCGGTTGCCCCACCGGCGGAAGTCAGCTTCTGTCTTACGGGCCCAACCTATCGCCACATCACATACAGCAGACGCACTCGGATTCTCAGCAGTCGTCGAAAACACGAAGGTAAATCTTCGTCTTTTTGACCCTATTTGACTCTTGGAAGAGAGATGAGTATCGCGTTTCGAGCGCAAAACTTCTTTCCAGCCACGGTGGATCATCGTCTCAAGATCATCTGGCTCCATCAAGCACGAAACTGACATCCCATCCTCCGTCTACTAAAATCGTTTTCCCGCGGGAGGGGTTAAAAGTCGGCCCTTTTGATATCAAAGCGGGTTTTAAGCTTTTGACCAAAGGATACCGTCTCTCTTTTCTATATAGGAACGTGCAGAGAATCGTGGGAAAGGTTGGGACTTTTAAACGGGCACGCGGTTTTTGTGGTAACTTGGACATGCACGTTTAAATCGATGAACGTCGCGAGGAAAAGAGTAATATATACTTCCTTTATAAAAAAAACATTTTAGCCTTAAACAGAAAATTATTTATTAAAAAGGAATAACGATGAACGCGACGATTAACGCGAGACAGGGACAAATTACGTATGACAAGAGTTACGTATTACAAATTACGTATATTGATGATTATAAAGTATCTCGGTAATTATATGGTACACATGTTAATAGACAAGACGTTGCCGATCGTCGTGAGAAAAAAATCAAAGTACTATTAAAAGTTAAAAAGAGATCTTGAAGATATTTGCGTGGAATTTAGCTGATATGAAAGCAAGAAAGAAAAAAAGAATGCAATGTTAAAAGGGTTAGGTTTCGTCAACTGGCACGATTTATTCCCCCTTAGAGATCATTGAAAGAAACTCTCTCGAGTTCGTTCGAAACAATCTAGTTATCGAGAGTCGTGACCGAAGTACTTACGATTGCTTATTGAAATTGAGAGGCTTGCGGTGTACTTACGGATTCGCCTTTCGCTCGGACCCCGTCGTCGTCGTCGTCGTCATCGACAAGCGGAAGAAATTTGCGGATCGTTTCGAAGATTACTTATGCCGATTCACCTTATTGTAACTTATTTGTGCCGATTGTATTTTAACCCTAATCTACCACCCGTAATTCTCTCTTTATTCCGCAAGATGCAATAAAAAGTAATCATTTTATGAATCTACTTTGCAAACGAGCCCCCCACTTTTACGATTAATTCTAACTTTTTCCAAGTCGCAATTTTCGAATACCAGCATGCTAGTTTATTCAACGATTATTTCCAAATTTCCAAGAAATCTTTCGTTTTTCCCATAGATATGTTATCTTACTTGTAGTACATTATCAGGATTCAAATATTCGAAAGAAAAAGCATTCCAAAGATACGCGGAACGCACATGTTCCGTGTCTCTGTGTGAAAAATACAGGAGTCGGTCGTGAATCTAGATAGCTCTATTATCGTCAAGCTTGTCGTAAAAAAGACTGCGAATTCTCGTCAAGCCAATCCGATCCTACCGCGCGCCTCAAAACTACGAGAACGGTGAATCGATAACGAGCTTGACGATCCTTGCATAAACTGAATATTTATTAACCGTTAAATAAAAAGACAACAAAAAAAGAAAAAGAAACAACTATTTTTACGTTGCTTTTTTCAGATTACGGTTTTACCTTACAAAATTTTGTAAACCATATTTGACTGCGAGAGATTATTATTAACTTTCCTTGTGCAATCATTGGCTGTTTGAAAAACATACGGTTTTCTTGTTGTTGCAAGATCAGCATTTTTTTTCTACCTACATTAGCAAGTAAATTATAATCAAGAAATGTAATTGCAATTTTATTATGAGATACTTACACTTTCTTCGCGCGTAACTTTCCTTTGAAGAGGAGATCAAGACGACGACGAAGGAGAAGGAGGAGGATGAGAACGAGGAGACGGTGGAGGAGTAAGGAGGAAGGAGGAAAGAGGAAGAAAAAAAGGAGGAACTTCCTTGGCGACCTTGAAGAAAAAGATACTCTGGCGTAAGCCATTGAAACGACGATAACGATAATCTTCTCGAAAATATAACAAAGCGGGTACAAAGTTGACGTTATCGTGAAATGCATACAACAGAATTGCGGTGCGCGGTCACGCGCGACGATAATAAATTGAGATCACAAGAAAAATACATATATACGCGAAGAAATAGTTATGACGGCACAGCTCGTATATTATTACGTACGGTACGGTATGTAAGTACGTACGTATGTATGTATGTATGTATGAATGTATGCACGTACATTCGTACAAGAGTGACCGTATTACGTAGGAAGAAACGAGAGCACGTACAATACCCGAGAGATTACATTTATCAGCGAATATTTCATTGGCCTCGCTGATCGCTGATTTCATTTATCGTCTAATTATAACGAAAACCAACGTGTGTTTTTTTACTTCTTTCTTTCTTTCTATAACTCAGCTCGTTAAGTCTTCCCAAAGAAAACCTTAAAAGCGATCGATTTAATTGTATGCTTTTTTAAATCCAAATAATCGTGCAATTCTACCTTATGAAATGTTATGACGAAATAATCGTTTTATGATGATGGAACGAAAAGTCGACGTTTAATAAAGTGCATCTCTGGTTCGGGTTCTCGTTTTGCGGCTCATCGCGTCTAACAAGCCGCAAAATACACACGAAGGAAGATTAAGGGTAGCCAGGGTGTCTAATACGATGAGTTTACACGGCTCGTTGTACACTCTCTACCACGTGCACCGAACGTGCGAGCACGAAACAAAACCCACTCGTTGAGGAATTCGTCACGTAGCAGAGATTTGTGACCGTTCACGCATTTACGCGCCGATTACCGCGATCTTGTTGCGTAATCCATTTCATAAAACCCAAAACTCCAAAGCACTCCATTACTTGGACCTTGTCTGCTTTAGTTTCTCTTTGCCCGTCTTATTGTTACACTGAGGAAAACTGATCAACGGTTTACTAACAGATTTTCCTACTTACGAACGATTATCATTTTTTTGATGCATCCGCAAGATGCATCTCTTTTTTCGTTGATGTTGAACATTGAAAAAAGCAGGCTGTATTATTTGTTTACATCGAGATTGGTCGATGTTCGTGACAACTGACTTCGAAGTAGCCTTCTTTCTAAACAGCTAAGATCGCGTTCGTGATATCTCTTTTTACATTCTCTTCGGGAAGTCCTATGTAAATCGTGTGTTTACTCTTTTCATTATTTCCATGCGTTACATTTATACAGTGCAATTATCATCGGCAGGGAATACGCATTAAACATCAACAGGGAAACGTTAATTATGTTATATGCAACTAATTAAACGGAGCACAGGTGATTTCTGGTGCATTAACCTGTAAAAATGTAAATCTAATTGATAAATATATATTTATTTCACGCATGCTTCTATATAAAAAGAAAAAAGAAGTAGCATTCCTTAGGTGGAAGAAATCGTTCAACTGGTTGAATCGAAATGAAAAAAAAATATCTGTGTTTTCAGTTTGATATGGCTCAAAACCTTGTTGTCGAATTATCTACCTTTTAATGAATCCTCCATTTGTAACGCCTCGACTCATTCGTCTGATATTAAATCCATATTTAGGTCGTACGCGTGCGATACGGACACTTAGCTTACTCACGATACTTTTCATCGCGAGCATAAATAAAACGAGATAACGCGCTTGCCGATTTATCAAACCGAATAAGAATTTTCCTTTCCTTTTTTTCTTTTTTTTTCTTTTTTTTCATCTCTAACCAATCTATACATTTTTAATGAATATTTTGGATTAATTGGAAACATTCTCTTTCTCTTAAAATATCCTTAACGAAGAACAAGAAAGGGATCTTGTTAAAGGGCGCATAGATTGTACGGCTGTAAGGGTAATTAGATGGATTTCTTGTGCTTCCTCTTCCTCGTATTCTTAGTCGCGTGACTTTCCGCTCGAAGCTAGCTAGCTTACACGCCCTGAACAATAAAGGTTTTCTCAGGCGTGAAAACGGCCGGTTCTCCCGATTGGTTCCGTTCTAGGGTCGCGCGCGTCTTTCCTTTTCTTTTGCATCTCTCCTATCGGGATCAATTACGAGTTTAAGGCTTTCTACTCGGCTAGACTTTGAACAACAACAATAACAACACTATCACAAGAATTGCAATTATCCTCGATAATATACCTATACCTTTTCTACTTCTACTTCTAATTTTGTTTAAGAAATAAAATGGGACAGTCTTTGCTAGGAATTAGAGATTGTGTTAGGATCGATCGAGGAGGCGGTGACCAATAAAAGATCGTCTGGGAGAAAGAAAGAAAGAAAGAAAGAGATAAGAAGTTGTTTGGCGCGAGTCGTGCGGGGAAAGATGGACCGCCCCTTCTATAAACCGCCAATCCTCGCTCTCTGATCTTACTTTAATATGCGACAACTGTACGGTGCGAGCATTATTGTAAAACTCTCCCTGATGAAAAGAAAACCAAGTAAGAAAACTTGGAAGAATCATCGTTAGATTAACGTTAGATTAACGTTAGATTAACAATTGGCGCCGTCGTTTCGCTTGAACGGACGACTTCAAGCTCCTATTCTAAAATACGATGATTCGTTGCATAATTATATAGTTAAATGCTACTTGAAATAACTGGACGCTCAAGGACGCTTGTTGTCGTAACGCGTCGTCGTCGTCGTCGTTGTCGTCGTCGTTGTCGTCGTCGTCAACGAATTAAGATTCGACTTGTCGAGTTCTCTCTTCTCAACTTGGTAATCGTATTTTTTTTTTCATTTCTCCTTGAATATATAAGAATGCTTAAGGCGCAATTAAACAGAGTAAACACTTCTTGTATCGCGTGATACGATACGGAAATGCAGTATAGCATCTCGGTGTGTGTTTCTTGCGCATTGCTCCGATTGCGAACGTTTCAATTATCCTCTTTATAGTAAGAAATCGATGAGATTCCGCGCTAAGAGTAAAACTAACAGCTTTCGGAAAAATACCGCGCATTTCATAGGTACACTGGGTAGGTAGGTAGGTAGGTAGATGTTCCTTCTCCTGTTCTCGAAAGGCAAGCAATAGGGGGACAAACAAACACTCATATGTATGTGCATGCAAGTGTCTCAAAAGACTATAGGATGAGTTGGTAGATGTAACACACGTGGACGTAAAGGAATGGCGAACGTAAATGTACGAGGACGAGAGCTTGGACAACGGTTACAAAGAGGAACAGAAGAAGGAATAGAGAAAGAAAGAGAGAGGGGTCAAGTCGTGACTCTAGAGTCCAATGGAAAAATGCAAAAAGGCGCCACCGTAACTTGGACATGGCCCCGTACTACCACATCACGTGGTATTTTCTCTCTCTCTCCCTCTCTCCCTCGTATTTTGAAAATTCTTCGATGTCACATTGTCTTTCTTACTTTTTTTTTATCAAACGTTTACGTGGAATTATTTAGCGATCGACTAATTGCGCAAGAAATATTTTCGTTCGAACCGTTTAAAACGCGGTCGTTAATCTTTCTTAATGCCAAACCGTCGCATCGGTCATTTAGAGCAGCCACGTATCGCCGAGAGCATATCGCCGGAGAGTGGCGTAAGCCTTAAGAGATAATTAGAAGGCCTAATTACCGACGGTAAAACCGTACGTTTGTCTCGTGTGAGATCAGCGTTACCGCCCACCATGCTTATGGTTACCGCGGACCAACCGACCAACCATGCTGTGCAATGCCGTCGACATTCCGAATCTTGCTCGTCGTAAAGAACATACGAAAAAGCGATCGTTTAACTCTTCGTTTCGTAAGTTACTTTACGTACGTGCCTTTAACCTCCTTCGAAGTTGTTACAATGAGAGAGTCGGGGCTTACATTAGACGCACGTTAGATAAAGATCTCTAATACTCAGTTCCCACGACTTTTGTTCCAATACATAAGACACATTCGTGAAAGAAAGAGCCGACAGTAGGAAACTCGAAATCGGAAGAAATGGAACAATAGCTCTGACAATCTCTGGGTTTTTTTTTTTTTTTTTGGAAGAAAGTTTTTTTCACGGTCGTAAGCTTGTGTTCGTCGATCGTAAATGAAGAACAGCTATTGATTCGTTTCTTTCGATACGCTACCAAATTTGTTTCGCTCGTTGCGTAGTCCAATTGTAAATCAATGCTACCAGTCGATGCTATGAACTCGTTATTCGAGTCTCTTGTAATAGGCCATCGACGTCATGGTTTATCGCGATCGTTGATTTAGTATCGTGCAGGGTCAATATTCTCGTATATTTAATTTTATCAGTTGTTGCATTCATCTCTTCTTTTTTTTCTAATGAAATTTTTGAACACTTTGCTTGCATAGTTTACGATCGTTAAAACCAGCGTGTTCGCTAAGATAAAATCTGTTCTTCAAAGGTTACGTTGAGTAATTGGTGAATGATAAACGATAATAGTTATTTCTCTTTAGGAAAGTAATATTTCGTTAGGAAAAAGTATATAAATGTTTGATTACTCGACGAAAATTGGAAGCATTGATATTTGATCGTTAGAATTTTGTCCTCGATCCAAGCTTTTAGCACACTGAGGAGGGGATCTTCTTTCCGTCGGACGATGCATACGCGATGCAAAAACGTCTCGCATAACGACACGGCCGGAGGGGGGGGACCATCTTACAACTCCTCACGTACGTGATATGAAGCCGGTTTTTGTATTATTCGCTATATGATTTATTACATAAAAATCCGGATAAGATACGCGTTTTTGCAATTTTCGTTATATTTCAAGATAGATATAAGGAATTTGTTGTTTTACCAAGTTATAAATATCAAGTTGTAAGAAAGAAATAAGACGAAGGAGAAGAAGAAGGTGCCGCGAATAAAATGATTTTGGAACATTTGCCTTTTCATGTTCCTCTCGAATAACACGGGTCGTTTCTAAAACCTTCTGAAAGGTGCAGCAATTGGAGCACCGCGTTGTTTGTACTTGCTTCGTAGTTTAAACTTTCTCTTATTAGATTCGAAGGCGCGGATTATAATGCCAAGTTGTGGAATCGGGTAGTAAAGATATAAATGCCAGGGCTTTTAACGAGAAAAGAAAGTGTCATAACTCTAAGGAACATTTGATCCATCCTGTTGTGTTCGATCGAGCGACGAACGTGGATTCACTCGTCTTCTTTCTCACGAAAGATTCGTAAAAGATTCGTAAAAAATTCGTACGTATCCGTTAAGTCGACATAATACCGCGAGGCGCATCATTATGTACTCCATAAGTCTCCGGGTACATCTTCTCTCCCTCTCCTAAGGGACTATGGTGCTCTAACATAAGAGAAAGAGGTGGAAGGTACTATATATATTGGAGGGCTCTAGAGACGACGACGACGACGACGACGATGACGACGACGACGACGACGACAACGATGACGAAGAAGAAGAAGATGGTAGAAGAAGAGGAGGAGGAGAAGAAGAGTGAGAAGGGAGGACTGGCGGGCACGGAGGTACCCGGATACACTCGGTACGGGCCCTACACCACCCCCACTTTTCTCTTCTACCGGGTCCTCCGTAGTTCTCCTCGGTATGAGAAAGGTGAAGAGAGGGAGGTACCACCGAGAGTAGAAGGGGAGTACGTACGATGGCGAGTAGTATAGCTTGGGGTGGGAGGAAAAATAAAAGTGGGAGGGATAGGAGGGCGCACACCGGTATGGGGATATATCTTGCTTTTTCTCTCAGGGTCAGAACCGTACATCACCCGCGCGCACACACCGGTGCAATAGACCTGACGATCGGCCGGATTTCTATGAGCTGCTCTCTTTCTCTCTTTTTCCCTTTAGCTCGCGAACGAGAGCATAATTTTCTAGCGAGCGGTTAATACTGGCGTCGGTAGAAAGAACACGAGCTTCGATACCGATAATGAGACGGCGGTGACGGATTTACGGTGCCCTCTTTTGCGCTTCTTCGAGTCCGTCACCCCCTCTCACCTCACTTCACCTCACCTCATCTCTAGCTTTTCTTATATCTTTTCCTGTATTGTAGCGAACGACCCTTACGGGCTTTGCCATATTCTTCCGGGTGTGAACGGTAATGAGGTCTTGAATCTTGACTTCCTTAGCTAGCATCACTATGGCGAATCGGTGATGTCGCATGAAGGGAGGAAGGAAGGAAGGAAAAAGTGGAACGAATCAAATTATATTTCGCTCCAATTCTTCTCGCGTTCATAGATACGAGAAATGATTTTTACACTTCCTTTCGTCATTCCACTAATGTTTTATTTCGTTGGGTATTAATTAATTAACTCGACGATCTCCATGCGTCGAATTTCGGATCGAACCGATTACTGTTAGGTGATCCAGATTTGGTTGAGTAGAGCAGAAGGCCAATTTTGGATAGGCCAATTCTCCCGTTTGGTAATCCGGAAGCTATTATAGTATTGCGCGATATCGATGACGCGATATCTATTCGCGCAATTATTAGCTTCCTTTTTTGCTAACCTCTTTGCTTTTTCTTCTTCGACTTCTCGTCGAACGGTATAATAATTTATCGTTCAACCACGCATCTTGGGATGTACGTAACGTTCGTACGCATGCACACACACACGCACGACAGAGAGATAAAATAAGAAGTATATACGCTCGCGACTCGCGTATCGAGAATTAAATTCGTCCATGTCCGCGCATACGTATATCTTGTTAAAATGTTTTCCCGTATTTTTTTTTATTATCCTTGCGTTTCGTTTGTACGTTTGAATTTCTAATAATATTTCTACGGTCAAATAAGTAGACGCTTTTTTTGTTGTTTCAGGTCGGACGAGGATGATACCAGTGGATGTAAATATAGAAGGCTAGAAGATGACAATGTGCAGGATAAGGAGAGGTTTGCGAGGTGAGTATCAGGCTCGAGAAGAAGAGTAAGCGTTGAACACCTTTTTGATACCTTTGCTTGCCGACATTGTTAATTCGTCTCACGAAATCGTGGTCCCAATATGTTCTACCGATACACCCTGTACATGCTTCTCCTCAAGTATCAAGATACATACATACCTACATGATACCTACCAATGCGAACCGATAGCGGAATGGGAAGCCCTCGAGGCTGCTCCAGCGTGGGAACATAAGGTTCCGAACATAAAGGACGCGCGTACCGTCGTCGTCGTCCTTTAACTTTGGCCACCGGAGATAACCAAAATAAACCAAAAAAATTAGATTTTTCGAAAATCCTATAGTGGCGTAACCCCTATAAAACTTTGCTTTGCCATTAAATTTACCCTAAGAGAGAAAGAAAAAAGAAAGAAATAAAGGATATATTATTCCAGAAGTTTTCTCTTGTTCGATCGCGTGCGACTGGGTGGAGTCGTTCTCCTCAAGCAACAATCTCTACTGTCATTTTGCAGATACACGAGAGTAAGCACGCATACATCGTGTTGTCGAAAAGAGGATGGAAGAAAGGGTATGGGGGAGGGAGGGAGGGAAAAAAGCATCATGGCTCGAGCGGTCCGCAACCGATTTCTGATGTCGCCCTAGCAAGCGAGTAAGCAAGCAAGCAAGCAAGCTAGCAAGCAAGAAAGCAAGCGAGCAACCGCGTTCAAGAACCTCACTTTTAAGTTAATAACGCAATTACTGCCTCCCGCCGCAAGCCAACCCTCTTCTTCCTCTTGTTCTTCTTGATACTTCTCGTAACCGAGGAGAGGAGGGCCCCCACGGTCGTATTTTCTTCTTCTCGACCTCGACATTAATACAGAAAGCCTGCATTTTCGGTGGCGCGCGATTACGAGTCTCTGTAAAACCGCGGAATAATTCTGTTTGTTGTTTTCCTTCGTTCGCTTAAAGTAAAGTAAAAGAAAGGAAGGGAAGGGAAGGGAAGGGAAGAAAAAGGAAAGGAAAGGAAAGGAAGAAATATCTATTCGATAGACTCGCTCACAATTTTAGTGCCGGTAATATGCGTTATTACAACTCGGTGTGCATATTTATCGAGAAAAAGAAAGAAATGATGAAGAAGATGATGCCGGTGTAGGAATAACGACGAAGAAGAAGAAGGAGGAGAATAATCCTGCGAATGGTATTCGAACGATGAAACGGATACTATACTCCGATCGTTGTCGTTTAAATCATTTTCAAACGAAGATGTTATAATCGCGCGTGAGACGGCAGCGTGTTGCGCCATAAATATAACTTTTCAAACGTATTTACTACCCTTTAGGGCAGTAATCGAGAACCTGGAAGACCGGATATACCTTAACGTACGAAGTTTAACTAACGAGAGATAAGATCGCAAACGTAGAAGGGTAGGAAGGAAAAGTAAAATAAAAGTAAAATAAAATAAAAAATAAAGGAATAGTGTCGTCGAGAGAGAGAGAGAGAGGAGGTCCAAAAAAGAAGGATAAACTTGTACCGAAAGTGGTAGATAAGGATCTTGGACAAGACGGCATTCGCACGGGGTATCGTTTGGTGTTCGCGCGATTATCGGTACACCCCGTATAGTCAATCCGCTTGCCCCGGACCGAGCGAGCAACTTCGGAGCGTCTGACCTCTGACCCAGGGAGTTCTTCGTCCTCCTCCTTGGATCGCGTTCCTTCTTCCTTCTCTTCCCCCTCCGCTTCTCCCTCTACGTCCCTTTCGCCCTTTCCATAGCTCGCAAGCAACCTCCTCCATCGCGTTGCTGGACCCCGGTACGTCGTCGTACGTAGTCTGCTTTATACTTGCGCTTTAAGCGCGCCCTGGACTCTTTTAAATAGCCGTTGCCCTTTCTTACAAAGAGAACAAGAGATAGATAGATAGATATTTATTCTTATGTCCGTGAAACAAGAGAAAAAGAGAGAGAGAATGAAATCAAAGAAAGATTTTCTCTTGCAAGTAGTATTCGCCCCATCCTGGTGGACCTTCCTCTCGTTGTTATGTGTCTTTTAACCTCCCGGATGTTCTTTCTCTCTTAGATCTTTATCCCTATTTATTCTTTTCATTTATATTCTTCTTCGTTTACTGAAAAAAAGGCGAACCCACGACATTATATCCTTTAACACATTAAGTAGTTCCGATAAAGAAATCTGTAAGGCATATGCCTGGTACTGCACGTTTGGGGCAAACTTTGTACGTTCAAAAGCAGTCAATTGAATTTGAAATTTGATTCGTCGTGACAATGGGAGAGAATCTCGTCGAACCCTTGAATATGCTTTCGAAACTACGTGTAGTATAATCGGACTAGGAGAATTTATTAGTCCAATCGATCTCGGACGCACGTACTACACGCATGATCATTTCAGAAAATAGATTGCGTTCCATTTCCCCTCGTTGGCCGAGTTAACATTTTCCCAAATATTCGTATAGATATTTCTTCGAACTATGCAATTACCTTGGTTTTTTCTTGCAACTTACTGTAGGGAGAATCATTGCGAAATAGAAAGGCGGCGGCGGAACAAGATGACCGCCTACATCACCGAACTCTCGGACATGGTACCAACCTGTTCGGCCCTTGCGAGGAAACCGGACAAACTTACGATACTGAGGATGGCAGTGGCACACATGAAAGCTCTACGAGGTAAGTCGATTCTTATTTTTAATAAAAGTCAACTACCATTCGGATAAAAAAAAGGAGAGAGTTTATACCTACCGAAAGTTATTTCCTTGACCGTGCCGGATAATTCATAAAACATCAGTGGGGGTAACTTAATCGTCACGTTTCGCGTTATAGAACTAATTCTAAGTAAATTACTACTTTGTTCCTTATCGAACTCCTTCGAGTTGATAACCGATTTGCAAGGGAAAATTTGCCATTCGAAATTTAATCCGGATCCTTATCCGGTTCATTATAAGATGACGAACTTTAACGGATTATACCGAAAATTGTCTTCGTAGGAGAAGGAACGTCGCAACCCCGAAGGCAATGATGATGTAATCGAACTTTGATCAAAGAGAGAGAACAAAAGAAATAATACTTCTAATCTTCCTCGCGTTCCTTGGGATGGATTCGGGAAAAGTAAGAAAGGGTTTTTTTTTCTTTCTTTCCGATTCTCTCGGAGTTACCGGAACGAGCGTAACCCACGGATGGTTTCGTCGTCGTACTACGGGGGTCATATCGAATGCAGAAAGCGCGATATATGCTTCCGGTGTAAGAATGGGTGGAGTTGTTCCATCGTCGGCTGTCCCTTTACCTTCGGACACGTATAGGCGTGGTGTGTGCGTGCCGTGATTCCACCTAAGTATTGGTGGTGCGTCGCATTGTTTATAGCCACTTCTCCTCTTTCCCGACAAGAGAACCGCTGAATACAAATTGCTTAACGCAGAGAAAAAGAAGGTGAGTAAGGGAGAGAGAGGGATGGAAGGGGAAAAGGACCTCTCTTTCTCTCTTTCTTTACCTGACCATCCGAAGAAGAGAAAAAGGGAGAAGGTGGTGAGGGGAAGTATCGCCTCCGGGATGTGTCGACGGTCGTTTACGCCGTCTTCCACGAGCCCTCTCCTCCACTCTCATAACTTCGTTCGATGCACGATGCACTTGGTACATAGATATCTACAAAAGTCCAAGAGGAGGAGGAGAAGCTTTGGAGACTTCTCTTTCTCTCTACGTCACCGGTTGCGGATTGTTAACGAGCCGTGCAGTGATAAAAGTTTACCGACGAACGACGACGACGACGGTGAAAGAACCGTTCGAAAGCTCGCGCGCGAACAACACTTCAACGACTACGTCGATTCGTTTTGATTCAACCTACCAGCTCCTCATTCTGCACCACCTCCACCTTCTTCCTCTATCGTTTTTTTTCACGTCAATGAGAGATATCATCTAGCCCACCCGCTTTATCGAACAACGAGTCCCAACTAATTTTTTCGCGTTAACGTTTATAACCCTTAGGAAAGTTGAATTTTTTTATATAGAGACAAAATAAATATCTCCGTTGAAAGAGCAAGCCCAAAGGCGTCTCGACGCTCGCCACGTGGAAACTAATGGTAACGAAGGTCACCCGGGGTCTTCCATAGATCTTGTTTGGAAGTCGTTAAAGTACCTCTTCCCGGAATTTCTCCGTATATCGGGGTAAAGATCGCATCGCGAGCCTCTCTCTCTCCCATCCGCTTTGCAATTCCGATCTTGCACCTCGATAGTTACCTCCGCGCTGGCGAGGTGCCCCGTCCTCGTTTTTGGTACCACTGTTGCTCTTTTCTCTCTTCTTTCTCCTTGTCTTCTCGCGTACTTGGAAGCCTCCGGCTAACTTAACGTCCGACCGGGTTATCGCACCTAAACCGATCGACTAGGATACTCGCTTTTCTTTATCCTATTTTTTAGAAAAATCTAAAGTAGGTTTATATTTATTTTCCATTTTCTGAAAACTAATCTAATTGATTATATTTAATTGATCTATTATCAGGGACCGGAAACACAGCGACCGACAACGCGTATAAACCATCCTTCTTAACGGACCAAGAGCTGAAACATCTGATCCTAGAAGCCGCCGATGGATTCCTTTTCGTAGTGAGTTGTGACAGCGGTAGGATCATCTACGTTTCCGATTCGGTCGCGCCTGTTTTGAATTATACCCAGAGTGATTGGTACGGCTCGAGTCTTTATTCCCAAATACATCCGGATGATACCGAAAAAGTACGGGAACAATTGAGCGCAGCTGAACCTCAGCAAGGGGGAAGAGTATTAGATCTTAAGACCGGGACGGTCAAGAGGGAAGGTCAAGGTAAGTTAATGCTGCAGTTAAAATCGTCTAGTAGTTCTAAGGTATGCGATGATTACAGCGTCCATGAGATTGTGCATGGGCTCGAGAAGAGGGTTCATCTGTCGGATGAAAGTAGGGAATCTACAAACGACGGGTGACATGGCGGCCGCTCACGGTCTTCACCGCATAAAGCAAAGAAATTCTTTAGGTCCGCCCGCGAGAGATGGACAAAGTTACGCAGTGGTTCATTGTACAGGATACATCAAAAATTGGCCACCTACCGGTAAGTTAGGCTTCCAATATTTCATCGTAATCCACGACGCAACATAACGGTCGCGACAACGCGCGACGTAGCGCCAACTTTCTATTTTAAAGCGAGGGAGACGCGTTGTGCTCAGAGAATATGAACGAACCTACGATTCGTAGAATCCCGGCAATACCGAGGACGTATGTTGTACATACCTCCTATAAATTAAGCATCTCGCACAGCGATCACACGGAAAGGACATAAACCGAGGCACGTCGATTCCTCCTCGGCCCTCGGAATAAGCATAATTCTTTTCAACCGATGATTTTTTGAACGAAGGAAAATAACAAACAGCCTATCTCCCTCTCTCTTTCTCTTTTTAACTATCCGGAATGATGAAGTGATACGATGCTTGTTAGAGCTCCCTATTAAGATTTGTGTAACATCTCTATGTTACCGATCAGAGAAGAATCTTTCATTGATTCACTGTTTTACGCTGTAGGTGATTTTGTTACCCCATGTGTACCAGGTGTGGGCCTAGGTGATAGGGGGCCTGGAGGAGTTCAAACTGGACCCGACGGTGTAGTTACTGATGAAAGTTCATCTACGCATTGCTGCCTTGTCGCCATTGGCCGATTACAGGTCACTAGCACACCAAATACTAATGATTTAGCGGGTTCCAATAGCAATAGTGGTAAGAACATTTCTTCCTTTTTTTTTCTTTTATCTATTTTCTACGTATTATATATTGTTACGTAAATTATCTTTCAGAATTTATTTCACGTCACTCTTCGGAAGGTACGTTTACCTTCGTGGACCAAAGAGTCGGTGGAATATTGGGGTATACACCCTCGGAACTTTTAGGGCATAAATGCTACCAATTCTTTCATCCGGAGGACGAAACCCATATGCGTGAAAGCTTCGAACAAGGTAACGTCAAGTCTTTCAATCTTCTACCACCTACATTATTATATACACACATTATGAACACTCCACAATCGTTTTTTTTTTTTTTTTAATTTAGTTTTGAAGCTGAAAGGGCAAGTGGTTTCTGTGATGTATAGATTTCGAGCTAAGAATCGTGATTGGGTATGGTTGAGGACATCGGCTTTTGCCTTTTTAAATCCGTTTAGCGACGACGTTGAGTACATCGTTTGCACAAACTCCCATGCGAAGTAAGACTATTTTTATAATATTACAATTCTTCTAAAGCATATTTAACAAACATACTTTTAACGATATTCAATAATTAAAGGTCATTCCATTCCGGTAGTGATGGGCAAACGGAAAGTGAAGCTGTACCCACTTATGATTACTCTCTTCAGAGACATCCCACCAGGGATCCCATATATCCAGCCCATCATATGATGCAACATCCAGCGGCTGTCGCCGCAGCTGGTAAGACATAATTCCTATATATTATTTATGAAAAGTTCATGATTTGAAATGCAACGCAACTCTCTATTATAGGTCCACAGCAACCTAGGCCGTCCAGTACACAAAATGTTTATCAAGGGTACGAGACTACGCAGTCACCTATAGCTTACGGTTCACCTGGTCAACAAAGTACAACTTCTTCTGTATTAAGCAGAATTCCAAAACCTGCAAATACATCTCCGACTCCTGTACAACAGGCATGGGCAATTGGTCGTCAGGTAATTTTCGTCGTATTAACGAATCGTTAAGATAAACGACATATATATTTAAGAAGTGTTATTAAAAAAATTAAATAAATGATATGTTGCAGCAACCTGTAACAGAAGGATATCAATACAGTCAATTAAGTCCGTCTAGGTCACCAAGTGGACCGACCTATACGCAATTGAGTAGCGGTGCGAGAACACCAGCTACGCAATATCACGCAGTCACGACAGTGCCTAATAATCCGGGTAGAAAATTCATCTTTCCAAATATTTCTATTGAGAAAATGTCTACAGTTGTTTTAATAATATATTATTTCTAGGTATGTGGGGATGGCAAGGACAGCAACACCAAACGCCACAACAAGATGCTGCACAATCAAATCCACAAGTTACTGGCCAATCACAACCTCCTCATCCTACGCAGGCTGGTGGTCCTGGCACGCAACCTCAAGAGCTTTCAGATATGTTACAAATGTTACAAGATCAAGGTGGCGCTTCCGGATTCGAAGAGTTAAATATGTTTACTACCACCTTTGAGTAGCGACCAACGACAAAAATTGCCGACACTCTTACATCGTAACAAACTTCAAGTTTTAATCATTTTTGGATTCTAAGCATCTTAATCCACATTCTCTTATTTGATTATTTCAACTTGTGCAGAGTTTATGATTAGCACCTTCTCTATATGCTATATAAACATTATGTTATCATCAGATTGGGTTAGCGTAATGATTAGGTCCTAATCGATTATTTCTTTCCGCATTGCATTTCAGATATTACGTTCTTCCAAGGACTTTTTTAAATTATGCTCTCAAAATTGTATGAATTTTACAATGCATTCTTATTAAGATCAGTGGGTATTACTTACATTAGCTAAAGTGCCATTAGAGAATGCTTGCTCCTATTATGTGTTTTTAACAGATATTTTAGCAAGTAATTTAAAACAACAAAAAATAAATAAAAAAGCTATAAATTAATAATTATTAACATGAAGGTAATTATATGAAGATATTTAAATATTTTATTCTTCTTTTATGTAATTATAAAATTTAATTTTTTCTGACAATGCGTTTCGCAAGAATGCGAATTTCGTTATTTTATAGTCAATATGATTTAATAATTTTCAAAGGAATGAAAAACTTTGTGTTTTATTGATTCAATTTGTGTCTCTCTTTTTCTCTCTTTCTCTTTCAAAGTAGTTTATTATTTGGAAGCTTATAGTAGGACATTTACAACGTTCTTCAGAAGAGAGAAGCCTTGCTTTACATGGCATATATAAATAAGTGTGGTACGATAGATAACGATTGCAATCTTCTGAAATCACCGATGTCTAATTTTATTTGTCCTTGTTCAAAGAAGTAGTGTAATATGATTTTTTTATTCATTAGAATATTGCATACGTCATTTTGTATACATAACAAATTCTTTTTAAGATATAATTTAGGTATAATGTGTTATTTGATTATTAAAAAGAAATATTTTTAAAATTAATCAATCGAATCTATACAAAGCATGATCATTTTAATACCAGCTTATCGTTAGTCATATAAGATTAGCTTAATTATTTTTAATTTAGATCTTTGTAATTATAAACCGTGCAATCATAAATCAACATTTGACGAAAATTGTTCAAACTTGACAATGTACAAAATTATGTAACCCACTTTGCTTCTCTGTGCAAAACACCATTTTTAGATACTCTTAAAGAAAAATATAGATAATGTTATACATATAAATAATTGCATTTATAAGTAACCACGTGTGACTCAATGCATTTGTACATGTTTAGCAAAATTTTCGATAAGCAGATCCAAATTAAAATTGCAGCATATCATGATGAATTGGGAACATTTTTCACTAATTATGAGGTATACACATAACACACACATATATATATATACGATTTTTTTCAATCAATCATCCTGTACGAATGTAGTTTCAACGTTACCTCTGACAATAATTATAATAGCGAAGAGATGAAAGATATCAAAATGTGTAGGTAACAGTTGATTAAACATCTTGTATTTAATATTGATATCTTTCTAAATATTTGAAATCTTCTTACTCATACTCATTAAAGATATTCCTCAATCCTAAACGACCACATATACACACACGTATTAATCGCGTCAAGTCGAGACCAAAAAAATAGACCAATTTCATTAAAAGAAATAAAATTCTATTTAAAATAATTATATATTTTATATACAAAATATTTACAATTTTAATTTGGCAGCAGATGTTTTCTTATTTTTGTCTTTAGACATTGGATTTACTTTGGACTTGATGTGACTTTTAACTTGGTCCTGTAGTTGACTAAAGAATGCATTCGAAGATTTGGTGATTTTGTTCGTTGTTTCGTCCGCTATTGTAATATTCCTATCTTTGCTTAATTTTTTCGTCAATTCTAAGTTTATATTCTTTTTATATTTTTTCTCCATTCCTGGTTTCATTGCATTTAATTGTATTTTTCTTTCTCGCTCTTTCTGTTTTTCCTTTTGTTTGAGTTTTTTCTTTCTCCTTTCTCGTTTCATATCAGTGGTCGTTCGTTCCGATTTACCAATGATATCGCCTCGTGATTTGGCTAGAAAACATTGAAATATAAATAAATCAGGGTACTTTTAAATTGAATAAATTAAGGTGATGTAATTATTAATATTAAGCAATAAAAAATACCTTGAATTTCTTCGGGAGCTAACAAGGCAGCATCGCTGGTCGCTACTGGGGCAACTTCTTCCATATTGATGGCAGGAACGTTACTAATAATTTTAATTTCCGGCTGAACCTACAAAGAAACGAATTTATATATAATATATTATTAATCTATTAAAAAAAAAAATACTTTTATGAGAATCAATATGAATGTGTTATGTCTCAAACACGTACCAGTCTCGGAGTATAATGGAAATTAGATAATGCATCTAATTTGGAGAACAAGGATGTCATCATTTCGCGAATTTCAACGTGTGCTTTTGGTTCTTCTTCTTCGACTTCTTTCGTTTCTGGATTTAATGCTTGTTTTTGCTTAAGATATTCGTTTTCATAAATTTGAGACAAACTTTCTTTGCTCTTTTCCTGATTTAATATTAATTTTTTCTTATATTCCAAAGGTGTTTCGACAGGCTTGAATTTCTTTTCAACATCATCCCAAGCCTTGTCCTTTATTCGTTGCTTTATTATATCTTCCAGTTTAAAAGTAGTTTGTTCGGTAATAATTGGAGGTGGTCTGGAGGTAACATCGAACTCCACATATTCCTCTAATAAAGAGTTTTGTGGTCTGACAGCAGCGTTTACTTCTCCCTTCAATTGCCAGGGCTTTTCTGCGAGCGCTTCTTCTTCCAGTTGCTGGATTCTTGCTTGCAAACGTTCTTGACGTGCTTCAAGAGACGATTTTGTTTTTACATCTTTCTCTTTATTCTCTATTTTATTTTCTAAGCTATCAGTTTCATCCGAATCATTTGTTAAGTTGAACTTAACTTTTTTAGTAATAGGTTTTAAATCGTTATCATCTTCATCAACATCTTCTAATTCGCTATTTTCAAACGATTCGTTATCTTCCTTTTCATCGATTTCACCTCTATCATTAGATAAGGGAAATACTTTACCGTCGTCGCCTTCATCCTCGCTATTAGGATTATCGAAGAAGTCTGCGTATTTAATAAATTTTCCATCTTTCGAAGTATCATCTTCGTCATCTGACATATCATTAAATAAATCTACAGATTCTTCATCGTCGTCGTCCGACTCCTCCGCATCTTTCTTAATTTGTTTTTCTTTTCTTTCTTCTTTAGTAAGATATTCATCTAACTCTTGTAACTTAAAAAATTTATCATCTACGATAGACTTCTTATGATGTCTTTTTGCCTTCTTAGCCTTTTTTAAATTACTCTTCAATTCTTCTTCTTCTTCTTTTTCTTCCTCTTCTTTTTCTTGATCCACGCTCGATATACTCTCAGCTTTGGCATCTTCATCTTTACTTTCTGTTAATTCAGGCTTTGTAGGAGAGATAGGTAACGTTAGTGTTTTCTTACCAGCTAACAATTTGGGTATGTTATTTAAAAAATGTGTTAATTCTCCTTCGTTCTGTAGTTCTAATTGTTGCCAAATTTGTTCTTCATCAAATCCATCGATTAATAACTCTGGCAATGCATCTGTATTTCTTTTTGTTTGTTCTTTTGTAAAGTCATAAAGTTGTTTCGTAGCATTTTTGATTTTGACTGAGACAACATTCTGTATACTTGATAAAACAAAAGAAACATATCATTAGTTAACTAAATTATATTTAAGGAAACATTTCTTAAAATTATTTTAATGTATCAAGAAAGTGTATAAACAAAGTGCACAGTATTGATACAGGGTACTAAAGGCAATACATTATTAACCTTATTTACAATAATTATACATACCTTAAAAATTCTTCATAATTTCGCGTGTTACCGTCGATCACAGTTATAACGTTATTTAAAATCTCGGGTTCAGTCATTGTCATATAACAATTGATATAATAAACATTAAATAAATGCTAAACTTTCTTAAAACAGTAAACTATAAATACCACGTGGTTATCCATAAGTTATGAAAAAAACATACAAATGCATCTATAACTGCATACTCATTTGTAATTTCTATGAAACTGAAGATTTAATGCGATTGGTCGAACGGAGTCTTTTCAAACCAATAGAAATGCGTAAAAAAATATATAACGGTAGGATCGACATCTGGCGACACGGATAAAAAACAACGATCTAGTCCGCCATTGTAACACTGTCTGAGTGATTCACAAATTTTATATCGATTTAATTTCAAATTTTCAACGTATCAATAGAGATATAATTTCAATAAAGGTATTTGTAGTTTTCTATATTAATTTATCGTCAATATAATTGATGAATCATAGTAACTTAAAAAACAACAAGGTCATTTTGTTAAATTTAGCAAACGACATAGAATAGGATATTTAGGTACGTTTTAAACTATTTTATATACGGTCAAATAAAGATTATTTGTGAATATTCAATATCCATATATTGAAATGGGTAATTATTATTAAAAATATGCAATTATTATTAGAAATAGATAAATATTGTTTGTTAATATTATTTTAGATAAAATGAAAAGAAAGATGTGTCGAGATTAGAGAAGACAGATGGCGCGCATAACATCCTAACGGACAATCGAAATGCGCGCCATTAATTGGAAAGTTGGTGGGGAGAAAAAAGGAGGGGAAATTAAGTAGGGAGAATGGCAAGTCGGTCGAGCGGGCGAATACGAAAGCTGCTCGGAGACATTGGCGCAGACCTCCTTAGTTCGGGTTCGTTCGAACATCTTAACGGTGAAGAAAATTGACGCACGCACGACGTACGACGCAAGAGACGCTTGCACGCACGCACGCACGCACGCATTCACGCATTACTTACTCATACACGCACGCGTCAATCGCCGCTACCACCGCTGGATTCGTCCTCGTGCGTCTCCTGTTTCGAACAAGTTTAGTAGCGGTATTCTGTATTCTGTGCGTGAGTGCCGTGATAAATCTCTCCAAAGGACTTTGAAGATCAAGGGAAGCTGTACGAAGATTTCTGAAGTAATTTTCTTTTCTTTTCTTTTCTTTCTTTCTTTCTTTCTTTTTATCTCTCTCTCCCAAAGCCCCCTCAGCTCTCCCCCCATACATTATCCATCTCACTCTATCTCTCTCTTTCCCATCTCCTGGGTAGATCAAGCTTCGGACGCTGGTTGGTGTTTCTTCCAAGTGCCTCCACCGGTTTTTGGGTTATCAAGGATTCTTCTTCGTTTGAAAATCAACAGGCCGGATTTTTCGGATAAGATCGAGGTACGAGGAGTCTAAGGTAAGAGTTTATTAAACGTTTGAACGATGCATTTGACAGTGTTAAACGAAATGTTTGATTTTTGTTAACCGATATTTCGCTTTTAGAGTCGCGGGTGTGTGCGCGCGCGCGCGTGATACCCAATGGAATTTGAGGTGTTCGGCCTTCCTCTCCTTCGGCGCTCCTTCGAAAGTCTCTCTCTCTCTCTCTCTCTCTCTCTCTCTCTCTCTCTCTTTCTATATATATATATATATATCTATCTATCTGTCTATCGCGCAATTCTAGCAAGGACGAAGCTCACGACTTATGTTAGTCGTAAACGCGGAAGGAAAAACATATATCCAAAAGAGCCGTGAATAATCCGCAAATCCTGTGTGTGTCTTCACCGGTAATAAGAGATTTCTTTACGTCTTGGAAGGATTACGAGAATCGTTTTGAGATTTATTCGACAATCGTATCGGGAGTACATACGCGTATAGTACGTGCCATGTCGAGGAATACACGTTTCGAAATTTATCGCTCGCCTAACAGCTTGTATATGTACTCTTGCGTGTGTATACCTTCTAAATAAGCCTTCTAAATTTGTCCATTTCCTTTATTTTTATTTCTTTTCTTTTATTCTCTACATTAAATGTTGCACATCGCGAGCAATTTTGACGTCAGCTTTGCATTCTTAAAATCGCCGACGCACGTCCGCGTCATTTCGTCCAAGATCATGTTTCTTTCTTTTCCTTCTTTTTTTTATCTTTTTTTTTTCTTTTAATTCACGTTAATCCAGTCCAATGGAACAAGAAAGGAAGAAAGAAAGAAAAAACTAAAAACGATAACGATAAAGAGATGAATTTTTCTATATATTTCTAAGGAGATAAGAACGTTGTAAAGCTTAGACTTTTATCAAGAATATACGGAACACAATTTCGAAATAAATAGGGTATCGTAGGGATTATTCCTGTCAATCGTAGCAGCGATTAATGTTCGAGAGACAAGCCCCAACGTCGTCGTTGGGATCGTTTGGTATAATAATTGAGAGAAAAAAAACGTTCAATGAGAGTTCGGTTGAGGTGGGGGATCTTCTCCTTTTAATTTACTCGAGTTCCTCGTCGTCAACGATTGTAACGGGCGAAAGCGTGGCCGGTATCAGAACGGTCGTCGATCTTCTCGCCTACCTATACCTACCTACCTACCTACCTACCTACCTCCCGTTGCCATACAAAATAATAATGATAATAATCAAAAGTAAGACGAAGAGATCCGACCGGAGATGCACGGATCGCTAATGGAGATCTTATTACGCGTGCATCAAGTACTCTACGTGGCTATGTAAAATAGTGTTATTGTAATCAGAGCTTCCTTTTTTTTCGCGCTTATTAAAAACCTAACTCTTGAAAAACTGTTAGCTATGAAGGATGATAAACTAGAAAAGTATAGTGAATTGTCGGTCGCGTGACTGCTGTCCCATTCGAACTCGCTGGACCGCTCTTGCAACTCGTACGTATGCGGCTGTGGTGTGTTGTGTATTGTCCCCCTCTTCTTATTGTTTTTTTCCCTTCGTCGTCGAAGCGAATCGCAAAAGAGATCCTTGCCGCGAGAGTCCTGGTAGAGGAGCCAGCGAAAGAGCAACGAACCGCTCAAGACGACTCGGGTTACGACATCCAAGGCTTTTAACGTCAACGAGGACAACTGATGTTGGAGCTAAGAATATCTCGTATTATTGATAATCAAATAAATAATTTCTATAATCATTTAACGCTAAATGTGATCTCTTTAAGGAAACTGAACGTTTGTTTCCTCTTGTTTTTGCTAAATCGAGAATGTGGCAATGAGATTGGAAAAATATTATTTGCTGTGGTTGCGTAAGAGACTTTGCGGAGGAGTATAAGTATATTTATTCGGCCGATAGGTTATCTCTTAGCGGATTAATTGAATTTATAACGTATTATGAGGAAAAGAGAGCCTGATTCGTTTTCTCTCTCTCTTTCTCGTTCGTTCGTTCATATACGTTGAAGCTAAAGCAAGCTTTGTACGGTATGTGTGCCGTAACTGTACACGCGATTTGCGCTACGTCGGTATACCGAAACGTTGCTAATAAACAACGAGTTCGTTTTTTAAAATGTCCAACCGAATGGTAGAAATACCGTTAGGCGGCAGGCCATCGGTAACAAAACGACAAGTACTTTGGTGGTGGTAAATAAAAGTGTACTCCTTTTAAATCTCCGAGCTTGACTTTTATTAGCGAGAACAATTCGCGATAATTTGAAAAACTCTATTCGTAAGAATTCCCCGATTCGATACAAAAAAAAAACCAATACCTATTCTAATTTGAAGAAAATAGTTAAGTTAAAGTTAAAGTTAAAACGGATTTGCGATCGATATCTTTCTTCCTTTTGGTCTTTCTTTTCCCATCTTTCTCATTGGTTCGAAAACGTTCGCGGTTTACGGTCAGCGGTTACGAATATAATCGGTACTTCGAATAAACTCGGCAAGGATAATCGGTGCTTCAATTTGACGACTTCAAATTAGGGGAAGAAGATAACTCGAGACGAAAGGAGAAGAATCTTTGCAAGAGCTACCGAATCGTCGTCATTTTACTTCCAAGAGGAGATCGTTCAATTTTCAGCGTGTCTTTGCAAAACGAAAAACTTAGCTAGTTTTCATGTCGTCAAAATACAATTAGTTAACGATGGTTTTACGATCAAATTATCTTTTCAATCGTTTTTCCTTTTTCCTCGCGAAATCATCTTCATAGAAACGTTGTGATTTAACGTCACGGCAAACCTATGTCAAGAGAAGAACGCATGCAGGAATGTAGATTTTTCTTATAGACTTTCTATCCCGTTCGTGACGTCACGACACGAAAACTATTCTTTCTCTCTCTCGAATGCATTATAATGCGGGGAACGTGAGAGAGCAAGCGAACTATGGAATAGACAGAAATACTAACAGGTGTTTCATCTACAAACTCCTTTTTCTTCTTTTTCAAAGCATAAACCTATGCAAACAGGTGTCTTCTTGGCTTTCCTATATAAATCCCAAGTAAAAAAAAAAAAAAAAACATTTTGGAATCTCTTAGGTACTTGTAAATTTTGTTGTTGTAACAAATAGCAAGGATTCTCGCGAGGAAAATCTCCTTGGACGATACGATACGATCATTCGTCGAAGGATTCTCCACTTTCACTCGTAAGAGTCTAAGTCGTTTCTAACTATTATGCTACAACTCTGTCATCGTCGATGACTCGTGTTTGAAAATACTTTTTCCTATTATTTATATATTTCCTGTTGTAAGAGTCTAAACGACATTTAAATTAGCCGCATAGCGGGTCCCCGGACCAGCTCACCAATCCCCCATTGTATTCATATTCGGCAGGACGAATTTCTTTGCACGAATACAAAGAGGAAAGAACTGTGCATAATGGGGGAAAGATTGAAGAGACCGAATGTAGCACGTGGGAGTATAAAAGCCATTAAGGCGAAATTTACAAAGGGCGTTTTGCCGAGCGTTTGCCGAGCATTTAAGATGCCGCACGAAGATACATACGTCCACGCGATCATCCTGGCCACTTATAATAATCTCTTTCTTTTCTTTTTATTCCACCTTTATTGTGTAAAATCATTCAAAAAAATTACACTACTATTTCATTTTAATATGAATTTATCGTAGAAAATATTAAAGATGAAAAAAATCTTCCTTATCTTTTTTTCTTAATGAATGGAATATTCCTCCATTCTTAACCCCGGCTTTTTGAACAATGGGGACTCTCACAACCTGCGATTCCTTATTAACCCAATGCATTTCGTGAAAGTCACAGATTCCGCATTCTTAGTATATGTTCACGAAAGTGTCGTCGTTCGTTGCACAGTATAATTAAACACATCGATTATCGATTAAACAAACAGCGTTATCATTTAAATCATTGTACAAGTTCATTTACAAATTCATTTCATCTCGACGAACTATGCAAATCTTAACGCGTATATTGGTTTCCGTCTTTTTTTTTTATTAATTCCACGAGGTTGTATTACTCATTTAGTCGAGGTTTCATCAAGTTACGCGTTTATTATAGATGACAAATCGAGAACCGGACGTCGATTATTTAACAGATTACGTCAGTCCTGGGATTACGCGTTAGATTCTCTCTTTTGGTAATCGTCATTATCATTTATAGAATATTGTTACAATGTTAAATTATTCGTTCCTTCTTTTAACACTCTTTTCTTCCTTTTATTTGTTTTTTTTTTCATCTCCCTCTTTACCTTATCACACAATTTCGTCATTGATATTGTTAAACAAGATAAGAATGTCGTTTTATCGTTGTCATATTAACACCAAAAATGACAAAGCAACAATCGAGGGTTATTATTTTCACTAGAAGTGAAAATTCCGAAAAATCATCAACGAAACTTCTTAATGCTTCTTCCTTTCCTACTTGTTTTTGTTTTCGTTTGTTTGTTTGCTTTTTTTTTCTTATCAATAATCGTAATAAGCATTTTCCTGCAGTTTAAATAGCAGGGTCGTTGTTTCTTTAAAACGTATACGCCTGAGGCACTCAAAGATTACGAGGTCAGTAATAAACGAGTCGTTGTGCAAACGTTACGTCGGATTATTACTCTCTACCAACTTGTTCACATATTTTCAATTTTCTCAGACCCTCTGCAAAAGCGATTATAAACGCATTAAGTAAGTGGCAAAGAAAGTAGTAGAAATTAAATACATATTTTCCTTTTTTCATTTTACAATTTTTTCACTCTTGCAGCTTGAGGAAAGAAAAATGCATTTTCGAACTCTTAGAAACGCAGTATTAAGATCCGTGTCCGGGAAAGGGGCTGCACACGTATGGTTTCGTTTCTATTTCAGAGGGTTGCTGCTAGCAGCCATCTGTGCTCACAGGCAAACCCCAAAGATTTACAACAAACTAAATTACCAGGGAAAATCCTTCCTTTCGTAATTCTCCAAGTATTCCAACAGAATATACTTATTTTTCTCAATTTTTTTAACGACCTAAAAAATAAATGATCTTATCTTAAATAAAAGAAAATATCTTTGCAATTATTACAGGAAACCTCGATCGTAAGAATATGTGTCGTAAGAAATTATCGACGCGGAAATTGCAACACAAATTCAACTGGAGAATAACCTCGTGAAATTAATTGTTGTTGTTGTTGTTTCCGAACGATGAAAAACCAACCCAGAAGTATCGACTGCAATAATTACGTTTTAAGAAGTGATGGACGAGCCACCATTCGAGGTGAAAGCTGAATATTAATTTTACGTTGGCACACGAGGACAGCAGGAACGTTGGACTATCGCGTTTACTCGATTATTCTCTTCTTCTTCTTCTTCAATTCCGATTCTTCAGTTCTCGTCCCTTGACTAGTAAAACATAACCAGAGAGTTTTCCTCAAGGATTCGTCAAGGTATAAAAAATGTAATCCCACGCAAAAGAAATGAGAATATATGAGAATAATATATGAGAATAATTTTCTATTTACTTACTTATTTACTACACACGATCGAAGACTACGGATGAATAGATAGTAAAGGAAAAAAGAAAAAAGAAATAGAAAAAAAAAAAGCAAAAAGGTCGAGTTAGAACGTAATATCCATTGTCGTATATGTGGATAGAATGTCGGTCCCAGGCCAAATATAGACATGTCGTCATACGTTTTCAACTTGCAAGCCATACCCAGAGAGAGCATGGTTTATCCCTCTCTTCCCTATCGCACAGATGTTTGTATTCGCGCGTGTGTGCTTGTCAACGAATATATGTTTGCCCGTGATATCAATGTCAACAGAAAGCGTTACATACATGGGACAGAGGAGGATTCCTCTTCTCTCGATAGAGAGACTACTTTACACACTTACTTGTATAAGTTAGAAGAGAGTAATCTCTTCTATCTATAGGACTTGGACTTGCTGGAGTTGGAGTTGGAGTTGATGCGGACACCGATAATAATACGGCTCCTATTTCGTTACTACCGCGACGAGACCGGTCTTCTCGTTTCTCTCTCTCACCTTCCTCTTTTTCGATGCGTTCACCGTATTTCCGGTGCAATTTCGCACTTCCTCACGGTAACAATGTATGCTTTTTTACCTCGTTCGAATGGCATTTATTGGTAACTAACGTGCGACCTACAAAACAATTCGATTTCTTCTAGAGTATGCAAAATGTTCAATTCGTTCAAATTCTACTGTATTATCAATCTGTTTTATTAGATTTGTTCTATATCGATAATTCGCTTTTCATAATTTTCATTTAAAGGTAATTATTACTACGCTCACTCATTAAAGTAATAGTCGCGTGATTCTAACTCATAATTTCTAATTAACATGCCATCACGATTTACCGTTTTGTAGGAAATAAGCTAATAAGTAATCGCGAGCTTCTTCTCTTCGTGTTATTTAGTTCGTTAAAAAGATTAAACAAACAGAGACTTGCAACGTGTTTTTTTTTTCGAATCAAAAAATCTAACACAGATAGGAAGAAAACTTTGAAAGTTTTTTTTTTATTATTTAGGTAGAACTTTGATAATGTCAGGTTAATCTAAATTCTAAACTCGTTCCTTCATAGACTATTCGTTCTCATGCTCATTATCATTCGTTCGTCTGGACGTGTTTTAAATATACGTGGCGCCAAACATGTAGACTTTTTCGAGTTTGTCTAGAAATGTGCTTTCAATCGATGATGTTCCGCTTCACTGACCTGGGATATTCCACGTTTTAGGAATAAGACAAGTATTTTTTATTCCGTGCTAGATATATAATTTATCATATTGTCAATTGAGAAGATAATATATTGTTAATTTATTCGACGATTAATATCAATCAATCACCACGTTTCAAATTTCTCTTATATTTTTAATCGTTATTAGTCAAGTATAATATGTTGCGCACTAGTATTCAAACGTGATCTCATCGAGAGAGTTGAATTAAACTAATTACAAGCTCAACAAGTGGACTATAAGAGCAGACGGGGATTCGCCTTTGTCCCTTCATTTAGCGTATTTCCGCAATGCAAAAAGTTGCAAAAAAACTGTGTTCCAAATACACGTGGTCCAAGGCGCAGGCTCGTTAATCACTTTTTGTTTATTTGTTAAGTGGGCTGTATTTAGTAGACGAAAACAGAGATTGTTAATCTTTTAAATAAGCAAGGTGGCCACACAGTGACAGTATAAAGTGAAATCGTAAAATGAGCTCGTTGCATCGCCTCCCAACATCCTCTCTAGGAAGGGGGTTCCCCATTCCAGTCATTTAATACCCGTCTACTACTACTTACTACACCGTTTGCAAACTAGCGGTGTACTTAATTCGTTGTATCGATAATATGCGAGATAATCCTATTATCATTTTTTAAAAAATAATCTAACAATTTGTCTTTTACGCCAATGGTCGTTGGTTGGTCGTACATACGTGATTCTTTTTAACGCAAACAACTGGCCGATATACATATACTCGCGCACACTCGTGATAAGAGTTTTGCTGTCAGTCGGTGATGTCTTTGGCAGCCAACAGTTGAACCAGTAGTAGTTGCGCGTTACCGTTCATAGTAGCATAAACGTTCTCTCTCTCTTAGTGTGCCTTTTACGGTTTTAAACCGAAAAGATCCGACGATGGATATTCCTCTTCGAATGGGAACGCACTAGAAAGTTTCTCTTCGCCTATCGCGCTAACCAGCCTTTTAGAATCTTCTAAGATGGCTTACAATAATTATTACAAGTATTACGGTAAACGTTAATCTTCTTCTTTTACTTTTATTTTTTTCTACAACTAATTTGTAACTTTATTCTTTTTCCATTTATCCTCTCGAATATTTTACTTTCTTTTGAATTAGCTTCGAGTCGAAGATTCAAAATTATATTGATTACGACTTTGAATAAATATTTCGTAACGACCACACCTGTACGTCGTACCTGTCGTGTATATGTACGTCAAAAGACAATCAAAAACCCTTTTCTCATATGACATACGCATATAGGTATGGTATGCGTCCTTGGAAAATAGCAATTCATGTTCATCGTCGTCGTTGCTCCTTTGCTCTTCTTGAAAAGATAAATGACAAAAATTCCTTCTATCGGTGCGATAAGAAAAGAAAAAGAGAAAGAGAGAGGAAAGGAGTGTTTCATGAAACGTCATTCTCAAAGAATTTGCTATACATGTTTTACAATCATATTACGTGCTTTTCATCGGCTAGAAAAAAGAAATTAGCTTGTATATATATATATATATATATATATATATATATATATATATATATATATATATATATATAAGGGATATTATATCGGGCGGTGGTCGGTTAAGTGGTCTAATCAAATCTACGGTGTCACTCGTTCATCGTCATTGTTCCATCTTCTTCCTAACTATTCGTGTAATACGTTTTACGAAGTCATTCGATACCACCCAGTTTATATCACGAATTTGACACCATGTATAACTTATCCGATTAATACACATCGATAAGGCGTATCGTTAAAATGAAACAGAAAAAACAACATGCAACTTGTGTGCTTGTAATTATGAATAGAATTAAAGATGACAAATTTGATCTCTTCGTTAACGCGACAAAACAAGACATAATGAGATCATCGATATTCATTCGTAGTGTTATTTTACTTATCAACCTGATTTCATTGCTAATTAAGAAAAATCTTAAAAAATAATAAAGAAGAAAACACGATGTTTGTTAGGTTTCAAAATATCGCATAGTTTAGAGCAAAAGTAAGCGCTTGGCTCGACATTTTTCGCGTTATATCTTATCGGTTTCTTCTAAAGATAAAAGGAAAGTCGATAAGTCATCCTCATTTGAGCCCTTCTGCGTATTCATAATTCGACAACGTAGCATCATTTCTAAACTCGGTAATTTAATGAATTACTAACTGGTCTGTTTAACGAATAGCAAGTTTATTGGCTCGTAACGATTGGAATGAAACATCTTTACGATGAGCGGTTTGTACATTGTTACCAAGATAATAATCAAGATTCCATTAAGTTGCATATACCGGTCGCACCGATTCATTCGATAAGCGTTAATTAAATACTCCATTGGACAGCTTTCGCTATTCAAGGAGTTAGGCTTTAACATGAGGGTGCAGCAAAGTGCGACGACACACGCTCCAAGATAATAAAAGGTCGCGTTTACTGCATCAGTATATATATAAGAAAACAACTTCTTTTAAAGCGAATTCTTTACTTTCTTAGGAGTTGTTTGACTGTTAATAGTTTTCCTAATCAAATGAGAATAAATAAATTGAAATCCTGACGGTTTAGGGACAGCTTGATAGAGAGATGCATTCAGACTCGAATGAATTTTTTTTGAGGGAGAGGGAAGAGGGAAGAGGAAAAATAGGAGACAGAACCCCGCGACAATTGCTCCTTTAGAAGTAAATAAAAGCAAGTGCAAAATATTGTAGCAGCGCTACTGCTAGCTCGTTTCTTGTTCAGCCTCGTGACTTTGCAAAATTATTGTCCTCGGTTATTGTCACTGGTATTCCGTGTGTATTCGCCACGTCGGCTCTCTCCTCCTTGTCATAAAGTTTTTCTTGAGTTCTCTCCTTCAACTTTCTCGCATGGACCACGCGGTGTATAGAAGAGCGTGAACGTGAATGCGAAAGCAAATTGCCTATTTGATTCAACGTCTACAAAAGGGCCGAATGGTGGTGGCTACTACAAGCCGAGATTGCCTCGTCTTTGCTTTTTATTTTTCATCTTCTTCTTCATCTTCTTCTTCATCTTCTTCTTTAGCTCGTTCTTATTTTCATCGTTGTTGCAATCACAACCACGTGGGAAAATATTTGCGCGTCGTAACGAGCGTGTAACGTTGCGCCCTTTTCTCAATTATTTCCGCTTGTCATGAAAATGTTTCTAGCACTAAACAAGGAAAAGGGATAAATACAAATTACTAAATATTTACATTTTTCATTGCCGTCAGTTAAATAAACAATCTTATTTCCTGTTTAGGATAAAAATAAGTTCAAGGAGAGGGGTGTACCGTCGTTAGAGGAGAGTTCGTTTAAAAAAAAATGTTCTATTTTAAAACGTTTTCCTCCTCTGTTTGGAATTTTAGGAATAAATCGGATATATCCTTCCTGTCGGGTATATTGCGTGTAGGATTTTCATCTGGAAAACATTTGGAATCCCGCGATCCCCCTCTGTGTTTACTCGAGCGTATTTGGAAGCTAAGAAATAGAAAGTAAGTCATTTTCTAACGAATGAAAAAATGTTTGTTTCAGGGGCGCAGCATGAGCCCCGCCCTGGACACGGCGTCGTACCCCAAGGAAGATCTAACAATTTCGAGTATCTCCCCACGTATCCACCGCCGAGAGTCGACAGATACAGAGGTGGTCCAGTTATACAGAAGAGAATGACTCAGAGGGAGGACGTCCTCAAGTTCGAGCAGGGCCGCATAAAGGCCCTGCAAGAGGAACGTCTGCACATACAGAAAAAGACGTTCACGAAATGGATCAATTCTTTCCTCTTAAAGGTGATTGCAGACTTCTGCTTAAAACCGTGTCACTCGACGTCCAACTTTAATTGCAACACCCTACGATAATCGTGGTTTTTTAGGCACGCATGGAAGTGGACGATCTATTCACAGATCTAGCGGATGGCAAAAAATTACTGAAATTGTTGGAAATCATTTCGGGAGAAAGATTGGCCAAACCCAACAATGGACGTATGCGAGTACACAAGATAGAAAATGTTAACAAATCCTTGGCGTTTCTTCATACAAAGGTAAATTCATTTATTATTTTCTTTGTTGGTCAAATTATTTCAGTAATGTCAATTCCGAGACGTGACAAAGTTCTCCCTCTCTAAGAAGCCACGCAAGTATGTACTCCCTATACGTGAATGGCCTCTATATGACATAACAGTTTTATCTACACACACTACGTGCAGGCAGCAAAGTATAAACGTATTTAGAGAGAAGGATGGTTGTCGGCTTATGTTAGTTTGTCTGGGTCTCGACTTGAGAACCGGATGAGGGAGGATAAAGTCTAGTCGTGGTGGCCCCAGGCCCAGGGAGGGGAAAGGAAAGGGAACCGGGTGGGTGAGGCAAGACACCATCGTAAGACCACCGTAAGACAAGTTGAGACAGCACGGTGACCAATTTAACAAAGCTTTCGGTTGGAACGAAACTTACAAAAATTCAATTGAATGTGTCACAACTATTGAAAGATTTGTCTAGTGTAGATAAAAATATACAAAATCGAGAAGAAGAAGGCATCGATGGAGCGTGGAAAAAAAAAGAAATTGGCTCGCTTGGGAAGAGGCGCGCTTTCTTCCGTGAAAGCTTCTTTCATATTCTTCGGAGTAAAAATATTCTTTCCCAGTCATTGACTGCAATCAATGACCCGTATACGCTCGGTAAATAATTTATGACGAATAATAATCGATCGTGGAATCGTCTCGTTCTCCTGTTGTTATAGTCGACATTTCTGATCGAACGTTTAACCAAATTAGGTATTGAAACTAAACGATAAAACAAAAAATAGTTTTTCCTTTATCGGATAAAAGTAGGAAATAGCGGATTGGAAAACCTGTATCTCGCGTGCTGCTTCTTGAATACCCTTTTTCCATTAAAGGCTCTCACACACAGGTGTGCATCGTTTCGTCGGCATTACAAAGAAATTTATTCTTTTTTTTTTCCTCTTCTTTTCTCTAATCGATCAAAAAAAGATTAAATCAACGTAAATTCTATCCGTAATATAGTTTTACAACATTCTTTATTGGAATTGTCAATTATTTTCAAGTACGTTCAATCTATCGATAAATGAAATCGATACCTTATCATAGTTTACGATCGATAACAACTTTATTTTTTAATAGCGAAAAATTGTTAACTATTTCTAGATGATGATCATCTACCGATTGTCACAAACATTCCGTTGACGCGTTTTAATCTTTTAAAAAGCTTTATTTTTTTACAAAGTAGAAAAATAAAATCGATTGCGTGTTAATCTAGTAAAAGTATTATAGGAATAAATTTAATTTGCCAATACGTTTAAGAATGAATTGAATTTCTTGGCGCCTGTTATAAACATCGATATTTAATCGTGAAAAGCATAGGAACAGAAATCGATTTGTAGGAATGAACACACAGGTGCCGAGTGAAAGTCGCTGACCGATAGAGACCCGTAAAGTATTTACAACACGTTTGCACACACTATTTTGCATCGCTTTCATTAAACTTATTCTACGTTATTGGAAAATGTTTAATCGAACATAATCGTACTTATCATTTGAATATACATTAAGGGAGAAGCTTCTTTTTTTTATCAGTTTTCAAGCGCGTTAGTAAATCGAAATATACCTCGGAAGAAAAAAAGGGAGAAAGATACGGATCACAGGTGGGGTATCGGTTAAGAGCAAGATAGAGTGTAAAGTCACGAAGGGCAGGATAAGAATTGAAGAGAGAGAGAGAGAGGGAGAGAGAGAGAGAGAGAGAACCAAAAAGAACCGAATGGGAGTCTCTAAAGGGGACGCATCTGAGAAGAAAAGAAAAGGCTTGGAGAAAGGGGTGGGGAGAGAAGGGTTCACCGACCGAGGCAAAACTTGCTAGACCGTGAGCCCCGCAGATGTGAAATGAAACCAGACGGAGTACATACATCGAACTCTATGCGCTATCGTTGAATGTTAGACAATAGTGTTTAGACTGACCAGTCAAGCAGCACACCTCGAGAAAGGAGGACCGGTTGGTTAAAGTCTTTTTTTTCGTAACTTGCACGAAGATCCAAGATTTACCGATAGATGATCATCATTCTTATCCTGGAAAACTAATCTTTTTCTAGAAAACTCTTAAAATATATATAATTTGTTGATATTTCAAAATATATATCTGTTTTGTAGAGTACCGTTAATGTCAAATAGATGCGTTTCTTTTCTAAGCAATGTCCAAGAGAAACGGACTATGGCAAATATCGGATAAAACCTGTTTCCAGTGACGAATATGAAAGAAAAGAAAGGAAAGGAAAGGAAAGGAAAGGAAAGGAAAGGAAAGGAAAGGAAAGGAAAGGAAAGAAAGATCGGGTGAAAGCGAGAGAGAAGCCGCCGTAACTTTCCTCGTCTTCATTACGAGATCATCGTGCAAAAGTCTCGAGCGTGTGAAAAAAAAAACAAAGAAAATTGAAATAGAAATGACATATGACCTCGGTAGAGGTATTTGTGTCATTGAATAAAACTTTGTACTCATATGCGATAACCCTTTTGTCGGTTCGATTGCAATAAAATAAGAAGAAAACGTCGTTATTTATCCGACCATGCTTAGACTCTAGATGTTAGCCGATCTGACATCCTTTATCCTAGTTAGTTAGAAAAAAATCAAATCAACGGATGACGGCATTGTTTTGACGACATAGTAGAGAGAAGTTGTCTTTAATTAGAGGAATGATTGCATGGTGCAAAGATCGACTCGCGGGGTACAATGCGAAATTTATTATCTCATTTAACAAACTGTATCGTCGACACAATTTCGCAATGATAGAAAAACTACAAAAAAAAAAAATACTTTAGGAAGACAGTTAAATTTGTTTTTACCGGTTATACGATATTATTGCGATATTCGTGAATGGTTATAGAGTACAAGGTTGAACGAGGCGTCGTCAACGTCGATACCGCAAGAGAGGAATCATCGTGGTCGAAAGCCGTGCTTCGAAGCCCGTTAAGGAAAGCCCTCCGAAGGATTTTGTAAGTCTCTTTAGAGGATTAAGAAATAAACAGCCAAGAGAGACATGCTTGACTTTGTCATTCGCTTGGCCTCACACCGATTCGCATTTCTAGTAGTAGTTCTCGACGAGAATGTACCGGCGAAAAGACGACGCAGGAAAACCGCTAGGCGGCCCAGCTTTTAAACAGATAAAAGAGATACTTCAACTGGAAAGGTGCGCGTGGAAAGGAAATAGAATAAAGAAGAACTGTTGTACTTTGCGAGAAAACTAAAGAGGTGTTTGCGATATCAAGCAAGGAATGCAATCCAATTCTTATTAAACGCATAATCTTCTTCTTATCGACAAACTTAATTAAGTTTAGTATTACTTAACGCATTTCCGATTAGTAGAGGACAATTATATGATAGAAAGGGAGAAGTATAGTAAGTTTGGAGGAAGGAGAGCCGAGCCGAGCCGTCGGTCGTACGGTCAACTCGCGCACGTGCACGCTATTCGCCTCTCGGTTTGTTCGAACCAGTGAACGTTCGACGTAGGAGTCGCATTCCACGTTAAATGCATTAGGAATGCTATTCCCATTCCTTCGACTTGGCGAAGCTCGGTACGTACGGTACGAGCTGTGTCTTTAAAACTAGCCTTAATGTTTCCATTAGCCGGGCATCGATTTTCAAGGCGTGTAACAATACGGACAACCGATGAAAGCATCCCATCATATCCCATCCTATCCTAGCCCAAGCACGTCTTCTTAAATCGAAGCAAATTCGAACACACGCTTATTTTTGTTCTTCCTTTTGTGGGTACCGTATTCTCGCGCTTTACAATGCAGCCCAAGGCTCATTCATTATTCATACGTCGCTGAAGCTCGACTTGTAACGTGAGTGCACGCAACGATAGACATTCAAAGATCGAACCTTCAATATCTAACGGAAAGTAGAAATCGTTTGACAATAATATCCACAAAAAATACATTTTATCAATCAGTGAATACTGATTTAATGCCAACGGAAGATCTCATTAGCCCTATGGGAGTCGTCGTCCGATAATCGTCAAGGGGAATGAATCACGATGACTTTTTTTCCATCCTCGACAAATTGCTCGCGATAAGTCTTATCGATCGTGCACCCCAAGAGGGTCCACGATGCCTTGTATACATCGATTTCGACATTTCTTTATATCCAAAATTGGTAGGTAAAACAAAAACTTGCGGAAATTCAACAAAGTTAAAACAATCGCTCCAATTGTTTTCTCTGTGCTCGATGATTTCTTGAAGGGAAAAAAAAGAAAGAACAATTTCCAGCAAGGAGGAAATTGTTCCGGTGTTCATCGTAGAATCAAGACGCTATTGTAAACTTTCTCAAGCGCAAAGAATGCAGCGCGCATATCTTGAAAATGTTACGCAAGAGGGATTATGAGATAGTTAAGGAAAAAATGTTGTGTACGCAACACAACTTCAGCTACGGGATATTGAAAATTGTCGGAAAAGAAAAAATAAATTTGGATTTCTGTCTTCCGTCATTTTACGCAGAGTGTAGATTTTCAAACGTTCCCGCTTGGTGTTCACGCACTAAACCGTAAGCCAGCCGGCTGCTGTTTGATATCCTTAGGCTAAAGAGATCCCGGTGGCGTGATACGGGAACAAGATCTTTATATTATTCTACTTGGTCTTTTTCCGAAATAGAAGAACAGGAGGATCATCCTATACGCGGAGGTAGAAGAAACGAGTTTGAGTACTTGTTGACGTCCACCACCCTTCCCGTTCGATAGGAGGAAATGAAGTTGCTTGGGTCTCTCGTTAGCCTCCTCCGTTCATCGTGACGCTCACCTACTAACGGTGACGTACCGCGTTTTCTTTGTTTTGGATCTCGGCAAAAGCCAATCATTTCCATTTCCCAGCGGGGCGGCCTTGATAGAACGGCGCACGAGTAATCGGACAGCATTCCAGCTCGCGAACTGGCTGGCTGGTCTCCTGGCTGGCTAGGCCCATCAGATTCAAACAATTTCTTTCCCCCAAATTCAAGAAAAATCTTTCTTCTATACTTTTTGAATTCTCTTTTTGTGGAGAAATCGTGAGATGATATGTTAATTCGCAATGGGAATGATGTGTTTCGTTTGTTACGATCGATCTCTCGAAGCAAGTAATTGCTCTAGTTTCTCTTAACGAGAGAAAACACCGTTCGATGTCTAATTACGGTATCTCTCTTCCAGTACTTGGCTCAATTGGTTCGAATCGATCTTCTGTTACGGTACTATTCATTTAGAGTTATTCTCACCGTTGTAGACGTGAGCAACGTCTCTTCAAGACCTATATATCGCGCGTTGTAAGAACAAATGAAAGAAAGTTTATTTGGAAAGAATCATTGTATTTTCTCATGCCTGTTACATTAATATTATTGTGTAGGTTCGTTTGGAAAGTATAGGAGCGGAAGACATAGTAGATGGGAATCCTAGACTGATACTCGGATTAATCTGGACCATTATTCTGAGATTTCAAATACAAGAGATTGAGATTGACGTGGACGAAGAAAATGACAGCAGCGAGAAGAAATCGGCAAAGGATGCTTTATTACTTTGGTGCCAAAGGAAGACCAATGGTTATCCTGGCGTCAACATTCAAGATTTTACGGGTGAGTAAGAAAACCTATTGACGAGAATTTGAATTATCGTTAACGTTATTATAGTAGCAAATGTGTACTTGGGAGAAAGGAAAGAAATAAAGAAAGACGTAATTTGTGTCAAACAGGTTCATGGAGAAGCGGTCTCGGTTTCAACGCTCTTATCCACGCACACAGGCCCGACTTGGTAAATTGGTCGGAATTGCAGCAAAACAAGAATATCGACAACTTGAATTATGCTTTCGACGTGGCAAATTCGGAACTCGGCATACCCAGATTGTTGGATGCCGAGGATGTTGATACTGCTAGACCCGACGAAAAGTCTATTATTACTTATGTGGCGTCCTATTATCATACCTTCGCCAGGATGAAGAACGAAATTAAAAGCGGAAAGAGAATCGCTAACGTAGGTATAGCTATGCTAAAGAGGACAAGGATTAAAATGATCTATCGTTTCTCACATATTAATATAAATATTTTCAGATCGTTGGTCAAATGATGGACGCCGATAAGATGAAAATCCACTATGAAAAATTGACGACCGATTTGCTTGAGTGGATCAAACTAAAAATCCAAGATTTAGAGAATCGAAATTTTCCCAATTCGCTGGAAGGTATTCAAAGGGAACTCTTGGCTTTCAAACAATACAGAACTGTGGAGAAGCCACCCAAGTACAAGGAACGATCGGAAATCGAGGCTTTGTATTTTCACATAAACACCCAATTGAAATCGTTGAACCAGCCGGCCTTCACGCCGCAAGAGGGTCAACTCGTTCACGATATCGAGAGGAATTGGGTCGAGTTGGAACGAGCGGAACATCGCCGAGAAGTTGCCCTGAGAACGGAACTCTTGCGTCAGGAAAGATTGGAGCAATTGAATTACAAGTTTGAGAGAAAGAGCGTACTTAGGGAAGGTTATCTGAAAGAAATGATTCAGGTTTTGACTGATCCGAGATACGGTAGTAATCTTGCTCAGGTAGACGCTACGGTGAAAAAACACGAGGCTATCAGCGCGGACATTCTAGCTCGAGAAGAAAGATTTCACGATTTAACCAACATGTCAGAAGAATTGGTTAGAGAGAATTATCATGGACTGGAAAGGGTACGAGTGAGAGAACAGGAAGTCTTGCAAAGATGGAAAGAATTGTTGGCACTGTTAGATCATCACAAATCCAATTTGGTCGCTCTCTCCTCTCTAATGAGTTTGATGAGAGAGATCGACACGACTCTGGCCTCCATTCAAGAGTTACAACTTAATTTCCAAAGTACGGATGTTGGTCCTCATTTGTTGGGAGTCGAGGATCTTCTTCAAAAGCACAGTTTGCAAGAATTACAAGTAACCGCATTGGGAGAGAGTCAACGACGTTTGGGTAGACAGGCTGCTCAACATTTGGCTCAACCACAAAGCAAGGAAGTACCTCTTTTGCAACAGAAATTGGATCTACTTAATCGTGCCTACGACGAGCTCGTAGAATACAGCAAAGAACGAAAAGCTCGTCTCGAGGATGCCAGAAATTTTTTCCACTTTTTGCAAGATCACGAAGACGAGGAATCGTGGCTTATCGAAAAGCAACGTATTTGCAAGGCTGGAATATCGGCGAAAGATTTACGCGCCGTCATTTCCTTGCAACAAAAGCATAAAGTCTTACAGGACGAGATGAAAGTACGTAGACCAAAATCTGAACAATTGTGCGAGGCTGGTAGAAGATTGATAGCCGACAATCATCCGTCCTCTTTAGAAATTCAAAATCGTATAGACTCGTTGCAAGAACACTGGAAGGTTTTGGAAGAGCTGGCTGCCTTGAGAAAAAAACAATTGGACGACGCAGCCGAAGCGTTTCAATTTTATGCCGACGCGAACGAGGCGGATTCGTGGATGAATGAGAAAATGGCTCTGGTTACTTCGGAAGATTACGGCGTGGACGAGCCAAGTGCTCAAGCGCTCTTACAAAGACATAAAGATTTAGAAGGGGAACTTAACGCTTACAAAGGCGACGTTCAATCATTGAACATGCAAGCCGAGAAGTTGATCAAGTCAGGAATCTCCACGCTCGAGTTGTCAGCAGATCCGGAACCTGTCGCAGAATTGGAACAGGAAGAATGGAGTAAGGAAATACGATTGGTACCTCAGGACGAATGGGTTGACGAAATCGTTGAACGATTAGAACCAAAAACGATTCACGAAGAAAGATTGGTGCCTCAAGTAAAGAGTTTATATCCGTTCACCGGCAAAGGCATGCACATGGCTAAAGGCGAAGTAATGTTCCTTTTGCATAAGACCAATCTTGATTGGTGGAATGTCAGGAAAGCTGATGGCACCGACGGTTTCGTGCCAGCTAATTACGTGCGCGAAATCGAGCCCAAAGTGATATCCGTTCAAATGAGAAGACCGGAAAAAGTCAGAGTTACGCAAAGGGTTAAGAAAACCAAAATGGTTAAACAAGTGGTACCTGTAAGAAGGGTCAAGTCCATCAAGTCTACGGTTAAACCTATCAAACGCAAAGCCGTTAATGACGGCGATAGCGTTGAGAAACGTCAGAAAAAGATCAACGACACTTACAGCGAATTGCAAGAATTGGCGTTGAAGCGTCACGCCTTGTTGGAAGACGCCATTAGGTTGTACGGTTTTTACCGAGAATGCGACGATTTTGAAAAGTGGATAAAGGACAAGGAAAAAATGCTTCGTACCGACGATCCTCGCGACAACGTGGAAACGGCTAAACGAAAGTACGAAAAATTCTTGACTGATTTATCGGCATCGGGGAAACGCGTTGAGGCTATAGATACCGCAGTCGACGAATTCGTCAGGCAGGGTCACAGTCAATTGGACAAAGTTAAAACCAGGCAAAGACATATTCATCAGCTTTGGGATCATTTGAACTGGCTGAAAACTCAAAAGGAAAAAAGCTTGGAAGGTGCATCTAGCGTAGAATTATTTAACAGAACGTGCGACGAAGCTCACGATTGGATGTTGGAAAAAATCACGCAACTGGATACCGCGGAACTAGGACCCGATTTAAAAACTGTTCAAGCTTTGCAGCGAAGGCACCAGCATTTGGAACGGGAATTGGCGCCGGTTGAGGAGAAAGTATGTCTCGATATTCCTATACGTTTTATTTTGTATTTTTCTTGTAAAAATATTTCTTTACTATTCTGTACCCACAGGTAAGGAAGGTAAATCTATTGGCTAACAGCGTTAAAAGTTCTTATCCCCACGAACTAAACAACGTAAATGCGCGACAAAACGAGATCAAAGATTTGTGGAACAAAGTGCAGAGCAAAGCAAAGGAGCGTAGATCTCGTTTGGAAGATGCCGTCGGCCAACAAATATTCATGAATAGTTCGAAAAATTTAATCAATTGGGCAGCGGATGTGCAGGAGACGATGAAGGCCGAAGAATCGGTCAGAGATGTGGCTACTGCCGAACAATTAAGAAAACACCACATGGAACTCGGAGAGGAGATAAAGACCCGCGAAGACGAGTTCGTATTTGCAATATTTATTAACTACTTTAAGAAAAAAGGAATGAAAGAGAGAGAGAGAGATAGAGATAGATAGAGATAGAGAGAGAGAGTAACGTATGATACTCTTGTAGATTTCGAGAAGTCGAGGAGCTTGGAAATCAGCTTATACATCGTAATCCAGCCTTGACAGACGTTCGCGAAAGATTGGAAAAGCTTCATGGATTGTATCGATCGGTATCATCCGATTGGATGGCAAAGGAAGAGTGGTTGCAACAATGTTTAGAATTACAGCAATTTAACAGAGAGGCAGATCAAATCGAAGCTACGACGAGCTCTCACGAAGCATTCTTAGAGTTTACCGATTTGGGTGAATCTTTGGACGACGTCGAAGGTTTACTAAAGCAGCATGAGAAATTTGACAATACTCTTCATGCTCAAGACGATAGATTGAAAGCATTCAGCGACACTGCTGATAAATTGATCGCTCAAAATCACTATGACAAAGATTAGTAGGTTGAACAGTGTTATTATTCACAATAATCCGAAATTCTTATTTCTGTATCTAAACGCGACATAAATTGCATATTTTCAGTATCAATGAAAGAAGAAATCAAGTATTGGCACGTCGAATGGCCGTGAAAGATGCAGCTCAACGAAGAAGAGCGGCACTTAAAGCATCGGAACACTATCAACAATTTTCAGCGGAAGTCGACGATTTGCGTGACTGGTTGAGCGATAAAATGAAGACGGCATCCGACGAAAGTTATCGCGATTTGAATAACTTGGAACGCAAATTGCAAAAACACGAGGCATTTGAAAGAGAATTACGAGCCAACGAAGGCCAACTGAGAGCTGTCAACAAGGCAGGGAAAGCCCTTATATCGGAGGAAAATTACAGATCGGATGACGTAGGAGAAACGTTGAAAGATCTTAACGATCAGTGGGATCGATTAGTTGCACTTTCCTTGGAAAAAGGACGTAGGCTCAGACAAGCGGCCTCTCAACACGGTTACAATCGTACGATGGAGGATGCAAGATTGAAATTGGAGGAAATCGAGAATTGTTTGCAAAGCAAACAAGTTGGAACGGATCTTCGTAGTTGCAAGGAATTATTGAAGAAGCATCAAACCCTTGAAAGTGATATGTGTCAATGGGAACAAAAAGTTGACGATCTTGTTGCTATGGGTCAGGAAATGGCTCACGAAGGACACTTCGATGCTGCAAATATATTAAAAAGCAGCCAGGCAACTCAGAGAAAGTACGTACGTTTGCTGCAACGACGTGAAATCTTATCTATAACATTCGGATTAATTAATAATAATTTTGTTTTTCCATTCGCATAGGTTCCGTAGTTTGAAGGAACCCGCTAAAAGACGACGCGAAGCGTTGGAAGAAAGTTTACGTTTCCATAAATTTGGATTCGAATTGGATGCCGAATTGCAATGGATAAAAGATCACTTGCCACAAGTTTCTTCAACGACGCTAGGACAAAACTTGCATCAAGCTCAGATGTTACACAAAAAGCATAAAAAATTGGAAGCTGAAATCGCAGGACATCGGCCGATGATAGACAAAACTTTAGCTTCGGGACAAGCGCTTATCGAGCAAGCTCACCCTGAGAGGAAAAAGGTACTTTTCTAAGTATATTTAGTATATTATATTTGTTCACACCTTACGCGCAAAATTTTCAAATGATTGAGTATCTATCGAGAGAAGGAAAACAAAATGCGAGACAAAAATAAAATGATCATTTTTGCATAGCCGGAGCACCCCCATGAAAACTCGATACGCAGAGGTAAGGTGAATAATTGATGCATGCTGATGATTTATTTGTGTCTCGCGTCGCCTTATTTTTAATAACAAACGATTTTCATTTTATTTCAATATGATTGAAAAATACTTCAATCTTGCACGCAGGAGTACAAGACGAAAACACCTCCTCATTTGTATTTTTCACTCTTTTTCTTTCATTCTTGCATTACTAATGCATAATTGCAAAAATATACAGAGTGTATACTGAGTGTGTGGCATGATCGTGTAAGAAAGAAAAAAATTTAACAATAATATACATTTGATATAGATACGAGAGCTGTGCGATTCGTTAGATGACGCTTGGAAAGATTTGAAAGATAAAGCGGGAGAAAGAAGCAAAGCGTTAGACTTATCATTGAAGGCCCAAGAATTTTTCTTTGAAGCCGGAGAAGTGGAAAGTTGGTTAAACGAAAAGAACGATGTGCTCAGCTCGACCGATTATGGAAGAGATCGTGATGCAGCGACGAAATTATTAACGAAACACAAGGTACTATAATAATACCTATTATTACTCTACTAAGCTAGCATGGAATTAACATTTAACGATGCAACCGTTGCTTTCTGTTGAAATAACATAAATTAAACGTTTATTTGACTATACAGGCGGTAGAACTCGAATTGGACACTTACAATGGCATAGTATCAGAAATGGGACATACAGCAGCCGCGATGATTAATGCTAAACATCCTGATAGTAAAGCTATAGCCAATAAACAACAAGCGATCGCTCAACAAATGAGAGCATTACAAAAATTAGCAACGGTAAGACAGCAACGTCTTATGGAGAGCATGTATCGACACGAATACTTCTTAGAAAGTAGAGAATTGGAACAGTGGATCAAAGAGCAAGAGCAAGCTGCTGCTTCGGAGGATTACGGACAAGATTATGAACACTTATTGGCATTACAAGCTAAATTTAATGACTTTAAACATAGAATAGAAGCTGGTTCCGAGAGATTTAATCAGTGCAAAGAATTGGCTAGAAAGTTGATTGCGAATGAGAGTCCTTACATTCAAGATATAGAAAAAAGACAAGAACAGTTAGGGTAAGTTTGAACTAACCTTTGTTAAATACCTTTTTCTTTTTCTTTCTCTCTATCTCTTCATACACATGCTTTGTATGTATCAATTTAACGTTTACATTGATCAGTAACAAGGGAAAAAGGTTGCCGATTTTATAATGATAGTTTAGTAAATTTGGTATATATGGTAGTTTATGCATTGATCCAGTTGTAAAATAAATGATTCGAACAATAGTTGTATGCATTCAAGAAATATCGTCGTAACTTTGCTACTAAGGTGTTGGTGTACTAACTATTTTTGTATTTTATATATATAATTTGATATAGACAAGACGAAGATGATCCTGTTCTTCAGGTACAAAAGCAACATGCGATCATTCGGTAAGTTTATTTTCTATTGCTGTATTCACTATTTGTATTTAACAGGTATGCCTGTGGTAATAGAATTTAATGAATTTGTTACGCACGAGTAGATAGTTCGATGCATTTTTCTTTTTCCATTTATTTACAAATTCTAGACAAGTTAAAATTCATTTTTAGTAATTTTTATTCGGTTAAAATTTAACAGGGAATCTTGGCAACATCTTCTCGATCTCATTCGTAATCGAGAGCAACGTTTACAAGCTGCCGGAGAAATTCATAGATTCCATCGGGATGTAGCCGAAGCTTTGTCTCGGATCCAAGAAAAAGAAGCAGCCTTACCAGAAGATTTAGGACGTGACTTAAATTCCGTATTGGCGTTGATCAGACGACACGAAGGATTTGAAAATGATCTCGTTGCTTTGGAAGCACAGTTGCAAGTTTTAGTAGAGGATGCATCGAGATTGCAAGTTCATTATCCGGGTAACAATGCCATGCACATAGATCAACAACAACAAATCGTCGTTGCACATTGGGAAGATTTGAAAGAGAGATCTGCTCACAGAAGGGATCAGTTACAAGCCAGTTGTGATTTACAGAGATTCTTGACTCAAGTAATTTTTTTTTATTTCTTTTTTTCTATCAATTTCTTTCCCATAGAAATAATATCAATGATAAAACGATTCGTTTAGGTGAGAGATTTAATGAATTGGGCTGCCGGTCTTCGTGCCGCTATGTCGACCGAAGATAAAGTTCGAGATGCTGCTAGTGCACAAATGTTAAAGGCGGAACATGAAGCTTTGAAAGGAGAAATTGAAGCAAGAGAAGATAGTTTCAGTTCGGTCTTAGATTTGGGCGAAGCTATGGTACAAACCGGTCATTACGCTGCTACGGTAAGCCTTTTAAACAAGAAAAAATTTTTCGTTAAAACGATTCGTATGCAAGGCAAAATGGTATGATTTCAGGAAGTGGAAGAAAAATGTAATCAACTTTTAGACGAAAGACAGAAACTTCATACGGCTTGGCAACAGAAGAAGGTCCACTTGGATCAATTGATAGACCTACACTTTTTCCTGCGTGACGCTAAACAATTAGATAATCTTTCTAGTACCCAAGAGGCTGGCCTAAGTGGCGACAACTTTGCTGTGTCGGTCGAAGAAGTCGATGCGCAAATGAAGAAACACAACGAGTTTGAAAAACTACTCGTTACTCAAGAAGAAAAATTGACTGCTCTGCAAGAACACGGTGACAAGCTCTTGGCACAGAATCACTTTGATTCGCCTACGATTGATAAACGATTAAACGAGGTTGTACAAAGGCGAGTCAAAATTCGTAACTTGTGCGAAGCGCGTAGACAAAAATTGGAAGCGAGTTTACTTCACGCGCAATTCGTCAGAGACGTTGGTGAGGCAGAATCTTGGATTGGCGAGAAACAAAAGAAATTGGAAGCTGAAACGTCGAAAGGTGAAGTATCCAGTTTGGAGGATAAAATTAAAAAATTACAGAAACACCAAGCCTTCCAAGCGGAGCTTGCAGCTAATCAAAGTAGGATTGAAGAAATAAAAGGTAGACTATCTGGTTTAATCACTTATTTTTAATTACTTAATCACATTATTTTTACTGATATGAATTATTTTGACGAAACAGCTAAAGGGGAAACTTTGTTGGGACAACAGCATCCTGCGAGTAAAGAAATTCACGAACAACTAGTGCAATTGTACGCCTCTTGGCGAAGACTACTCGTAGAGTCTGGAAATCGTGGAAGAGGCCTGGAGGAAGCACAAGACATATTAGAATTCAACAACCAAGTTGAGAAAATCGAAGCTTGGATAAGAGATAAGGAAATGATGGTTCAGGCAGGTGATACGGGTAAAGATTATGAGCACTGTTTGAGTCTTCAAAGAAAGTTGGACGATGTTGACAGTGATATGAGAGTGGATGATTCGCGAATAAAAGCGATCAATGCTTTAGCCGATAAACTTATGAAACAGGTAAATAAAAATGTATATATCAAATAGTTCATAAAAGAAATCGTTTTAGCAATATTCTATACTGTATTATTCTTACTCGTTAGGGTCGCGATAACGAATCAAAGACCATACAACAACGTCGTGACAATTTCAATAATAAATGGAGAGGTTTACAAGGTGCACTAAGTGCTTACAGAGAAACCTTAGCTGGTGCATTAGAAATTCATTTATTCAATAGAGATATCGATGATACTAACCAAAGAGTTATGGAAAAATCAGTTGCCATGAACACCGCCGACGTTGGTAAAGATTTACCAGCCGTAGAACAATTGCAAAGGAAACAGGAGGCAATGGAAAGAGACATGACTGCTATAGAAGGAAAATTGAACGAACATAGAGAAGAAGCAAGAAAACTTTCGCATAAATATCCTGATAAAGCTAACCAAATAAACGCTATGCTGTCGGAAGTACTGACAAATTGGGCCGAATTGCAACGATTAACTCAACGTCGTCGACAAGCTTTAAATCAAGCATACACGTTGCACAAATTCGAAGCAGATTTGCATGAACTAGAAATTTGGGTTGCTGATACGATTAAACGAATGGACGAGTCGGAACCACCTACTACCATTTCAGAGGCTGAAGCTTTATTGGAATTGCATCAAGAAAGAAAAGCAGAGATCGATGGTAGACAAGATACATTTAAAGCATTAAAGGAACATGGACAGAAATTGGTTTCAATTAACGAGGACGTTAAAGAAAGCCTACAACATCTTGAGGAACTTAGATTGAAACTCGTGCACGCGTGGGAAGCTCGTAGACAGAAATTGACGCAAGCGCATCAGTTACAATTGTTCAAAGAACAGGTAAAGAGATTGGTTCGAAAAAGAAAATGAAGGTATCTCGATTAATTAACCTTGCATGCTTGTACATTTCAGGCCGATCAAGCAGACAGTTGGCTCGCAATGAAGGAAGCATTTCTTAATAACGACGATCTCGGTGAATCATTGTCAGGTGTCGAAGCGTTGCTAAGAAAGCACGAAGAGTTTGAAAAAATGCTGGTATCTCAATTAGGAAGAATAGAGGAATTGGAGAAATTTGCAAATGACATTTTGGCGGAAGAACATGCCGACGCTAATATAATTAGACAGAGATTAGCGTCAGTTTGCGCTAGAAGAGACAGATTGCAAAATAGTGCTACGGCTAGAAGAGAAAAATTACTGGAAAGCCATCATTTGCATCAATTTCTTCGAAATATATACGAAGTCGAGGGATGGTTGCATCAGAAGCAGCAAGTGGCAAGTGACGAAAATTACCGAGACTCGTCGAATCTACAAAGTAAAATTCAGAAACATGCTGCTTTTGAGAGCGAATTAATAGCAAATAAAGGAAGAATATCGTCAGTCGTTAACGAAGGTAAGCATTACCAAATATTTATATAAAAAGTAATTCGTAAAATTATAACAACGCTAAAATATAATAATGTTTACTAGGCGAAGCGCTCATTGAAGATAACCATTATGCTTCTAAAGAAATACAAGAGCGTTTGGAAGATTTAGAAGCGGAGTGGCGTCTTTTGCAAGAAACAAGCGAATTGAAAAAGAATAGACTGAACGATGCGTATCAAGCTTTGCTTTTCAGTAGAACTTTGGACGAATTTGAGGCTTGGATGGATGAAGTGGAAACGCAATTGCAATCTGAAGATCACGGAAAAGATCTTTCTAGTGTCGCAAATCTTTTAAAGAGGCACACCAATTTAGAAAACGATGTTTTAGGGCATAACGAGGCATGCGAATCGATCAAAGAAACAGCCGCGAGTTTTGCTAAATCGAATCACTTTATGTCCGAAGAAATTCAAGAAAGAGCTTCGGCCACCATCAATAGGTACCACAGTTTGCAAGAGCCAATGCAGATACGAAGAGATAATTTGGAAGATGCTAAATTATTACACCAATTTGTAGCGGACGTTGAAGACGAGCTACATTGGTTATCGGAAAAAGAACCTTTAGCTGCTAGTAATGACTTAGGTAGTTCCTTGATGACAGTCCAAAGACTTCAAAAGAAACATCAAGCTTTGGAAGCAGAATTGATATCCAGAGAACCAGTGGTAGGCTCTTTGATCAGTAGAGCAACGGCCATGATAAGAAGTGGTCATTTCGCTTCGGAGAAAATCGAAAAGTTGTCGCAAGAATTGCAAGAAAATCTTTCGCATCTTCGAGACTTGGCGAGTGTTAGGAAATTACGTTTATTGGATGCAGTCGAATCGCAAATGGTAAATGAATAATATTTTATTATTCGAAGTATGTTAAACCGTGTGTTACGATTATACATATTTTTATTGTATAGTTCTATGCCGAAGCTGCTGAAGCTGAACAATGGATAAGGGAGAAACATCCACAAGTAACATCGACGGATTATGGAAAGGACGAAGATTCAGTACAGTCTTTGCTTAAGAAATTGGAAGGAATAGAACGCGATTTGTCGGGTTTCGAGAGTACTGTAGATAATCTTAAAAAACTCTCACACGGTCTAATAGAGAGACATCATTTTGACAGCAAAAATATAGCACAGAAACAAGGCGAAATCGAAAGTAAATTCAAAGAATTACAAAACTTGAAGGATCACAGGTTACAACGTTTACTGGAAAGTGAAAAATTCTTCCAATTTATTAGACAGGCCGATGAAGCGATCGAATGGATCGGAGATCAAACTACTGTAAGTTAATCGAACGATTCTTGGATTCATCTAAGTCTAATTTAATCGCATTATTTAAACGTCTGATTTTTGTTCCTCTTTAATCATGTAGGTCGCTGCTTCGGAAGATTACGGTCGTGACGTTGAACACGTCGAGCTGTTAATTCAAATATTTGATAATTTCTTAGCTGGCCTAACGACGAGCGAGAATCGAATTTCTGCCGTGCTCGATGCAGGTCAAAAATTGATTGAACGTAACAATCCCGAAAAGGCTAGAATCCTTGGGAAAATTGAAGAAACGAAACAACAGTGGGAAGATCTTAAGGAACTTGCACACGCGCGACAAGATGCGTTAGCGGGTGCTAAACAGGTTCACATGTTTGATAGGACAGCCGATGAAACGATTTCGTGGATTCAAGAAAAGGAGGCCGCTTTAAGTTCTGACGGATATGGACACGATTTAGAAACTATTCAAGCTTTAGTCAGGAAGCATCAGGGATTTGAAACCGATCTAGGTGCAGTAAAAGAACAGGTAAATTTACTTGTATACGCTTAATCTCTTCTTCAAACTTGCAGTTGATAAATCTGTAACTATACGCAATTATATTTTATTTAGGTCGAATCTCTGATGGAGGAAGCATTGCGTTTGATCGAACTATTCCCAGATGCACGTATACACATTGACGTTAAGCATCAAGAAGCTGAAGCGACTTGGAACGAACTCTTGGAAAAGTCTGCCCAAAGGCGAAGCAAATTGGCACAGGCCGAACAATTGCAATCGTATATGGGCGAATACAGAGACTTGCTATCGTGGATAAATGAAATGGTGGCAAAAGTAACAGCACCGGAATTGGCACGAGACGTTCCAGGAGCCGAAGCTCTAATTTTGCGACACAACGAATACAAAGCCGAGATCGATACGCGAAAGGAAGCATTCGAAAAATTCTACAAAACTGGCCAAGAGCTCATTGAGCAAGGCCACTTTTTGGGAAAAGAAATTGAAGAAAAAATATCTGTATTACGTTTAAGAAAACAAATTCTTTTGGATACATGGGAACAAAGAAAACTTATATATGAACAGAATTTGGATACACAATTATTCAAACGAGAAGCAGAAACTTTGGAAAATTGGATAGTTAGTAGAGAACCAATGTTACACGATGGTAAACTAGGCGATAGCATCCCACAAGTAGAGGAACTTATAAGAAAACACGAAGATTTTGAGAAAACTATAGAGGCTCAGGAAGAAAGGTTCAACGCACTAAATCGTATAACAATGGTAATAAAAAAAGTTGCATTTTTTGTTTTTCCTAACAATAAATTCAATACCTTGAAATTAAACCTCATACGTTTTACTTCCGAAGCTCGAGAAAGCGTTCCGAAAGCAACAAGAAGCAGAGTTAGCAGCGAGACAAGCTGAGAAAGAACGAATCGAACGAGCACGAATTGAGGAACGAAAACGTAAAGAAGTACAAAGAATAACCGAAGAACGGAAACGCGAGGAAGAAAGAAGAAGATTACTGGATAGTCCTCATCGGCCTTCACACGATGAAGTCAATGGATCAGTCGATGAACACGAATCCGTTAACAGGTACAACTACGAAAAGAAATTTTGAATTAATGACAAACTCGTTCTTCTCTTATTAAGTTTTATTTATTCTAGATTGGCACCATTAAAAGGTCCCACTCCTGCCGATGTTTCGGAGCCTCCTTTGATTCAAAAACCACACGGTGTACCTCATGTATTTGGTGATAAATTGAGACGAAGTACGCATATAATATATATTTAATGTTCCATTCATCATTTATAAAGAATTTTTGCTAGAAATAAATTAATGCAATTCTCCTTATAAAGGTAATGTGGATATTAAAAGAGCAGAAAGTATGAAAGTTGATACAAAGAAACCGAAACGGACACCGAGTTTCACGACCAGACGAAGAACACAGAGCTTCAGGAAACTCCAAAGAATGGAAAACATGGATGCTTTACCGCCCGTAGAAATTCAAGGTCTTCTCGAGAGGAAACACGAATTACAAAGCGCTGGGAAGAAAGCCGCTGTGCGCTCGTGGAAGCAATATTACACCGGTAATTACATTTTTCCTCTGCTTTCTTCTTCTACAATATCTATATTCTATAATATGTATGTATATTTACACGTTTCATTTCAGTATTATGTGGGCAATTATTGTGCTTCTTCAAAGACATGGAAGATTTCTCTCTTAGCAAAGCAGCTACCGCACCAATAACTATTTTTAATGCTATATGCGAGAAAGCGGACGATTATACGAAAAAGAAGAATGTATTCCGCTTGAAGTGTACAGATGGCTCAGAATTTTTATTCTTAGCTCCAAATCAACAAGAGATGGAAGATTGGGTCAATAAAATATCCTTCCATGCTAAATTGCCACCAAGCCTACAACTTTTGAGCTATGACGATTCTCAAAAGGTATGTACTTGAATTATTATGCATAAAAATAATCGTTAACGCTCATACATTTCTTCAGGAGGGCTTGGAGAGATTACATAACACACCATCGGATCACCAAGATGATAATATATCTACTGGAAGTAGTCGTAACTCAACACCCGAAATGGAACGGAAGAATTCGGTTATTAGATGCGATGTTAATAATCAACGCTCTCCGAGTACAGTACAAATAGAATTTCTACAGCAGCATCGACAAAATCAACAACGCCGTGATCCACACAATGCAGAATTCTTAGCTTCGGAGAGATCAGAACCACCTCAAACGCAAACAGAATTTTTGCAAATGCATAGACAACAGCAATTGCTCGCGCAGCAACAACAACAGTTAATTCAACAGGAACAATTTGCAAATCAAAGAGATCAATATCAACAAAATTCAAGCGATAAACCTCCCATACCGCCAAGAGGAGCACCGCCACCGATTCCTATACGATCTCCAAGTTCCGAAAATATGGTTCAATTTCGAAGAAATGGTAAGCTACCGCAAACGAATAAGCAAAGTAATAAAAGAAACGTTATTTGTCAACTAGCATGTATAAAAGAATGCGTAAAATGTTACAGATTCTGATCATCATGTACAGCAAGGAAGACCACAATCGTATCAACAACGCAGTACAACTTTAAATCATAATGGATCGAGCCAATATTCCACGAACGAAGTATGGCATAGGCAAAGTAATGTAGACATGAACACACAACATTCAGGTACTTATCAACTACTATATTTGAATAATAACTTCAACATCTCCCCCGGTTTGATCAATTTGCACCAAAAGAAACCTATGACATTTCATGGTTTTATAGAATTAGCACCTCCCCTGCCATCGAGCGCCCCTCCACCTACCGGAATGGCTCAGTGGAATATACCCCATGACCCTGGTCAGTCATTAGAGCCATTTTCATACAAATTTCGTACCGAATGTAAGACAAATCTTACATATATCATACAATTCTTCTGCATGCGCAATTACATCTTCATTCTAATTTCCTACCTCTTCTTCCGTTCATACCTTTATTTAATCCAATTGAAATCTTTTACTTTTAATAAATGGTGGAATTAAAATCAATAGATTAAAAGATATATGAAGCTTTTTTTATAATGTATTTTATGAATGAATTATGAAATATTAGTGACAAACTTTGATTATTTTATTTTTGTTCACAGCGTATGGGAATGTACCGATAACTGTTAGACAGGTAAAATGAAATATATTTATCTTTGAATCATATTTCATGTTATAGATATAATTGTCAATAATTAAATTTGCTTTTTAAACTTCACAGCAACAAAATAATACATTTAGTACCAGACCAGCCTCTTTACCTCCGTATGTAGCTCCACCAGCAGTACCACAAAATGTTCAAAATGTTAATACACTCGTAGATGGTAGAAGACCATCCGAGAGTGGATCGGAAAGTGAAAATAGTATAAGTGGTAGTAGAAAAGATCGTGATTATAAACGAAGTTCCGTTCTAAGCAATTTATTCGGCAGAAGAAAGAAACCATCTCAGTCATAATTTACAGGGATCTCTTTCCATTCTCGTAGTGTACTTAAAATCGAAAAGAAAAAAAAGAGATTCCATAAGAAGATATCGTTTTGACATTATGAAATTTCTTTAAAACAGAAAAAGCAATGATTTATGCCCTGTTATATAATACTTATTCTAAAATCTGTAAATTATATTTTTATGTGTATAATACAATATTTTTCATTAAAGTATATACAGGAATTAATATATACAGACACGGCTAGATTTAGATGAAACAATTAAAAACTACGCAAAACTGATACAAAATTGTTTTGTGTATCGTTAAAAAAAAAAAAAAAATAACAATTAAACCAAATTAATTGCTCACTACTGCAATAATTAAGATAACACGCATAAGATGCGAATTTCATATTTTCGCCATACAAATATCTTTTTTGTTTTAGTATATCGAGATATTTTAATTCAATTCTATTGCTTTATTAATAGGTTTATTAATTTTGTTTAAAAAATGACATAAATTGGATATTTTTGTTCTTTTTATATTGTAAAAAGAAGCAAGTTATAAGAAAAATGGTCATTACCACGTTATTTGAAATGTACCTGACCTTAAAGGTAAAGATAAAATATATCAGCAACAGCATTAACATGCAAGAGAACAACTATATATAAAGAAACTGTAGATTTCATAATATATGTTTTGAAATGTTATATATTGTATACCAACTCCTATTAAGGACCAATGATCTTATTGTATTAAGCGCAGAGAACGTATGTTGATATATAATGTTTTTGAAAAATTGTTATATCTGTATGTTAAAGGATTACTCTCAAGATTGACACAGTATAATAGTATGTAAAGTATATTTAATATCATTTAAGAAATGAATAATTATCTCTACTAGTTATATATGTGTAATGTTATAGTGCTATTTTGCATGTAATTATATTGGACAAAGATCAAAATATAATGTTATAATAAGATTAATCAAATTTTTTCTGAACAAAGTATTCTATTATACCAAATCGTATCAAACTATTATACACACATATACAGTTATCTGTAATCAAGTTTTAAACTTTTCCCATGCATGCGCCCTACCTAATACTCAGTAACGTATATACTTCACTCAAATATGAAGTATCGTTAGATCCCCGTGACAATTGAAATACGGTAAAAATTCATAAATGTAATACTCCTATATTAGCCCGGGAGCCAGAGATATATTTCAGTCAGTCATTTTAACCCTGACCATAATTTGTAGAATGTTAAATTTCGTTGCGCTGTAAAGAATAGTGACTGTCAGCTGGCGCACCAGCGGTGGGTGGGCCAACGGAAGCACCGAAAACACGTCAAAAAATTTTTTAGTTTCAGTCATTTTAACCCGGCTGAAATTTATAGTGTTGATAGTTAATATAATTATTTAAATAAAAAAATCGTCAGCTGGCTGTATGTCGGTGGAAAAACCGTCAGCTGATACGCAGAGCGCGGGCGACCTGCATGATTTACGCGCTATACTTTTACATGCCATGCGGCATGGCTCGAAAAGTAACGGTCGTTTTATTGCGCATGCGCATAGGACAAAGAAAAGAGTAGCTTTTTGAAAAAGTAGTTTTTTTACGTTTTCAAAAAAGTCAGTAAAAAAATTATTTCCCTTCTCCATTAATTTTTTTTCGCTTAAAAAAGGTTTTAATATTATAAATTAAATTGTTAATAATGTTTTTTTAATATTTCAAGGATAAAAAAAAAATCATGTGTGCAGATCACACGTGTTAGAAGTGAACTTTCAAAAAAATAAGTCTTGAGAGAATGAGACAAATGCACAATATTAAGAATAAGATAATTGTAGGATCTATTTATTATAATATTATTACTTTATATAATAAAGGTCACCGGTATGTTCTCTGGGTGAAATAGCTGATAAAATATGCACTTTTCACAATTCAAGCAATAAAAACGGAATGCTGAATGCGATAGTTATAAATAATCACCAAAATGGTAGGATGTTTATCAAAAGAAATATAATTCGTCAGAAATTAGGTAAAAATAAATTATCCTTTTTTTGAAACTCAGGTATAAAATTTTTTTTGTTAGTATGGTTTTCTATTTCCCGTTTTCATCTACATTCTTGGGCTATATAACAAACATTTTAGGATAGATGACATAAATATGTTACGAAAAACATATGGAAAATACTGCTGGACTGAACGAAGGTTCTGGTAAAATGCAATGAAAGATCTAATAAAGATATTCTCTAGAAATGTTTTTTCAACTCTGTAGCCTACCACACTTCGAGACCCTTATTATTTATAACATATCTCGTCCTTATTCTTTGGACCAAAAACTTATCTTTTCGTCCAGTCAAAATAGCCCTGAAATCGGGTTTTTGAGCTATACGGCTGAAAAAATATGGAAATTATCAGAAAAATGCGTACAAAACTGTGGGTAAAGTAAAAAAGTTCTCAACCACCGGGAAAGGGGTGAAAAAAATTAAAAACTACCCCAAAATACGATTTTTGGATTATATGTTGAAAATATCAAAAAAAGTTTTAAATAAAAGTTGTAGAGCATAAAATTTTTGGCCTATCTCTCTCAGACCATTTTTCCCCTAAAACGCACCCTTTCACCCCTACGACGGTTCAAAGTACTCAAAAAATGAAAATTCAATAAAAAATATAAAAATTGGACTTTTTTAATTTTTTTTTTTAATTATGTTTAAAAAACTACAAAGAAATCGTAGGGAAACAAAAAATTTTTTTTTCATCCCTTCTATTAAAAATCAAGGGGTGAAAACGGTTTTTGCTCGATATTTCGCTTAAAACGGGTTATTTAAAAAAAATTTTCTTTTTCATATGAATTTTAAATTTATTTTTTAAATTTTGGTGTTGAATTTATATTTATAAATATTTACCTGTAGGAAATATCCCAATTTAAAGACAGGTAATTACTCCCTTAGTCCTACGCCTTTGTAGAAAGAAACAGAAAATGAAGCTATCTTGCTCTTACTCATTGTGACGTAGTCGCCATGGCACGCATGCGCAAACTCTTAGCTTACATGCGTGCAAGAGAGATAGACAACCTATGCTAGCTTCGTCCAAATGTAAACAGTATAACGCGATAAAACACTTTTTCTTAAATATATTCTCTTTTTCTTCTATATTCTCTATAGCTCGAGAGTCTCGCGCGCATCTGTGACAGCATGATAGATTTTTGAAAATATCTCAAAAAGTAAGCGAGATAAAGCGATTTTTTATTAATTATGTTTTGTAGACAATTTTATTTGCTACAAAAAAGGTCCAGTACTAAAATATTTTATCTCCCTTACTTTTCGAGATATATTAAAAAAATTAAAAAACTATTCCCACCTTCTCTTACATTTTTGAAAATATCTCAAAAAGTAAGCGAGATAAAGCGATTTTTTATTAATTATGTTTTGTAGACAATTTTATTTGCTACAAAAAAGGTCCAGTACCAAAATATTTTATCTCCCTTACTTTTCGAGATATATTAAAAAAACTATGATTACTCTCTTACCTGATACTTTTTATAAAGTTTCATCACTGAGACTTTTTTGATGACTGTTTAAAGTTAGAAGCTTGTAACTGAAAGAGGGCTGAGTTAAATATAGACGGGGATGAAAATAAATTTAAAAAATAAATTTTTTCTGACATTTTTATTTTTATTTTTAATGATTAAATAAGTACTAGAGGCTGTCACGTCCTAGTGACGACTAATTTCGAACTTTGCTACGCCAATTGTGCGAGTGTCCTATTTATAAGTGATTTACTAATTACTATTTAGCTATATTCGTACCTTGTAATATTTGTATTCTTAATTTTATTTTATAACCACTTTCATGAACGAACATCGATATTAGCATTCGTTGATCACATGTAGGATTAGCAAAGATGTTTTTCTGTTAGGTAAAAGTATAAAAACTATTATCCTCTGTTATTATGATATGAAGAAGTGAGAATATTTATAGGATAGAATAAATACGTGTTCTCGTATATATACAAAAGAAAAGAGATGTTTCTAGAAAAAGTAGTAACGACCTTCTTATAAGTATAAATACATATTTTAAGACAAGCGAAGATGTCTTTTTCGGTTAGGTAAAAGTATAAGAAATGCTGTCCTCTGTTGTTACGATATAAAAAAGTGAGAGTATTTCTAGAATAGTATAAGTACGTGATTACTCATATAGACAAAAGAAAAGAGATGTTTCTAGAAAAGGTAAAAACGATCTTCTTATAAGTATAAAAAAATATTTTAAGATTAATGTTAAGAATAGCGTATATAAGAGACGTTATGTCTTCTCACTCCGTCACCCCTACTCTTTACCCCTACTTCTCCTATGGGCCGCACAGTCCCTTAGTACAGGGTGCTGTTGCGCCTTGCCGGTATTCTGTATTCTGTATTCGGCCTAGCTCGAGGCTTATTCAACAGTTCTTTCTTTTCACCGTTTTTATAATAAATCTTACTTTTAATATTAACTCTGCGTTGTCTTATTTATCAGCCATGCCTTAACAATTAACAAAGATGTTTTTTTGTTAGGTAAAAGTATAAGAAATGCCGTCCTCTGTTGTTATGATATGAAGAAATGAGAGTATTTCTAGAAAAGAATAAATACATTTTTCACATTAGCATAGAATAAAGGTGTTTTCATATAAATAGATGTAAACAGATATTTCTAGAATAAAGTAAAAATGTTCTTCTTACAAGGTTAAATACATATTACTAGTAAAAGGTAAAGATGTTTTTCTTATCAACAAGCGTAAATGATATTTCTAGAATAAGGCACAAGCGTTCTTCTTATAAAATTAAATATACAGGGTGATCAATAAGTTGTGGTATAAGCGAAAAGGGGGTTATTCTACATAAAAAAAATAAATCGAAAATATATAAATTACTTTGTAATTTACGTGTCCAATAGAGAAAACGATCTACAGTGAGATCTGTTATAACGAGACATGATCAAGTGGACGCGTACTTTGCGAAAATTCAAAGTCGATTTTCTCGAAAACAAAGCCTAAAACGAACAATTTTTATTCTATATTTTCGACTTTTTTTTTATGTAGAATAACACCCTTTTCGCTTGTACCACAACTTATTGATCACCCTGTATATTTCTAGAATAAGTAAAGAGGATTTTCTCACAAACAAATTTAATAGATATGTAGCATAAAGACGTTTTTTTTTATAGGTAGAGCTGTAAGAAATGTTTTCGTTGTTGTAGTATGAAGAAATGGGAAAATGTATGAGTGTGTTTGTATGTGTGTTTCTAACGTACGTGATTTTAAACACTTGGATCATGAAATCTGTTGCTACCCGTGATGATGGGATTTCAAACGACAGTGTAGTTTAAGGTGAAGTACGCGAAAAGGGAAAGAACAAGAAGCGGTATAGAGAGGGGGATTTAGTATATAAGCATGTAACTAATGAAAGCTCATCCCTTATATTCGTCTTTACTGCAGTGATTAAAATTATTTTTATCGGTCTTTAATTGATTTTGTAGATCAGCTGTATAAGTTTTTATATTATCTGTTTTTTTTTATATCTGTATATATTAACTGTTTTTTTTTTTACCATTGACATTGTTTGAAAATTTACAAATTTTATTTATTGACATTAAATATGGCTAATCATCAAAGTCAATATAAGATAAATAATAATTTTGGAAACATTAAAAATAATCGTGCTAAACGTGCTATAATATCCGAACTCAAACGTAAAGAACAGAGAATTGAGGACTTTTCAATAAAACGTGAATTAGAAATTATTCCTATTGAAGAAACAGAAGGTAATTTGTTTAAGATTAACTTTTTGAATTGTATTACAGTTTGTTAAATGTATGTTTGTACGTCTTGCTAAAATTATCCAATAAAATAGGCAAAAATTTTTACTTTTATTGAATAATATATTTTCAAAAAAGGTAACTCAGTGTTAATAGATACTTTTTGAAAAAGAATTCATAATTGAGAAGATTTTAGACTATCCTAAGCTAATGACTGAGTTTTTAAATTATTAATATTCATAAATGTTCGTATTTGACTTATAATATAAATGAACAAGCGATAGAGATAGAGATGAGATTATATTATGGTGTGGATAATAAAATAGACCGTTATAAAGATTAATTGTATTATCTAATTTGTACAAAAAGATAAACTCTATGCATATACAAATTATACATTGTATTATATTACATTTTATTTTATAATTTTATAGTCTTTCTTTTCTGTACTTACTAATTAATTAATTATATTTTTTATTTAGATCTCAAGGATAGCAGATACCGTAAGCTATTAAAATGGAGAGCAGAACGTGATAGACTTAAAGAAATGGAACAGACAAAGAAAAAACCTGCTTTCAAAGTAGGCGTAGTCCATCATAATTACTACTCTCCTCCGATAAAAGTTTCTAATGTACTATGTCCTATTAAATTATCTATAAATAGTCAAAAACAAGTTACACAACCTACATTACCATCGAAAAGAATAACCATAGCTACTGAAAAACGTCTTCTTAGGAAACAAGAGATATTGACTACCGAAGTACCACTAAAACAAAATGTTACAGAAAAAAAACCAGAGAAATCTGAAGGAAAAAATAAAAGAAAAAATAACGTTAAAACTGAACAAAAATCTTTTGCACCTGATAATTATACATTTACTGCTCCAAGCGGTATAACAAGTATGCCTTTATTTGGTCGTGTGAATATAATACTTACACCTGTAAAAGATTCAAAATCAATTAAAAATAAGACTAAAGAAGAAATATCTTTGTTGAATAAAAAATCAGAATCATTAGATCAAGAATGTAATGAAAAAACTGATATAAATGATAAAATGCCTAGTACTAGCATAATTAACAATTCAATAGAAACATTAAAAAATAATCGTGAAATGACATTTGATTTTCTTGACAAAGAAGGAGAATTTCTTAGAAATAGTACTTTTTCCGATGATAGTAATCATTCAAAAATTATACTGTCGCCTGGCAATATTTCACTCATCATGACAGAAAAAGAAACACACGAAAATTCAAATAATAAAATTAAAACTTCTTTTTCAAAAAATATTTCTAAGGAAAAAGTTATAAACAAATCTCCTAAAAATATAAATAGCAATTCAAGTAAAGAAACACCTCATTCAACAAAGGATAATGCTAATTTATGTAAGGATCCAGCATACTTTTCACCATACATAGTATCAAGTCGAGGTAAAAGTAATGCTAGAAAGGAACAACAATTACGTCGTGGTATTGGTTCTCCAGATGATAGTATTCCCACTAAAGAAACAGTTATGCAAACTCTTAACTTATCGATTGAAGATGAAGAACGTACTGCGCAATATTTTGCTTTCCTATTAAAAAAAGAAACAGACAAACTTAATGAACTTATCAATAAGTGGACAGATATTCAAAAAGAGTCACATATTACAGAAGATGCTCAATATCTAATTAATCAAGCTATAGGACAAACACGTTTGTTAATAAATAAAAAATTTGAAAGATTTCAAAGACTAGTATCTGATTGCGAGAGTGGTAAAGGAGAAATGTTAGTTACTTGTAGAGACTTGCAAGGATTCTGGGACATGATGTACATGGAAATTCAAAATTGTGATTTACGATTTGAAGCATTAGAAAAGCTTCGTTCTAGAGGCTGGGAAGAAGAACAAGAAGAAATTGTTTCCAAAGTTAAACCTAAAAGAAAAGTAGTGTCAAAGAAGAAAGTTGTGCCTAAGAAGAAAAGTTCAGTCCAAGCTTTTATCTTGGCTGCTAAGCAAAAGATGAAAAATAATACAAACAATCCCGAAATATTACAAGATGCGAATAAATCTTTAACTTCCGTAAATAATATTGATATAGAAAACAGGGATGATACCTTGATCAACGGTGATATTAAACATTTGAAATCTACAGACTCTAAAGATAAGTTATCTGTAGTTGCTACAAATAGAAATTCTAGACAAAGTTTATTAAAAGAAACTCTTTTATCGGAAACATGTAAAGCTGTAAAAACTCCAATGACCATAATGAAAATAAGCCAAATGTACAAAACGCCAAAAATTCAATTAGACGATTCCATATCGTATATTAACTGTAAACAAACACCAAGTAAAAGCATTTTAAAACGTTCTGATGATTTTCCAATAAATAATATACATTTAACAAGATCCACGCAGAAAGTTAACTTTAATGATCAAGTGGTCTTGAATGAGCTGTCTATTGATGAAGAAGCCGAAGATAGTTTAGCTGCTAGATTAGCTAGAATAGACAGTTACGATTTGGATAATGAATACGTAAATAATAACATGAAAATTGAAAGGAAACTTGAATTCGATAATTCTTTTCAAGATTCAGAAAATAATTTACAATTTAATAATAAGCAATTACTATCATCTACTGTAACTAACGAAGAAGATAATATTCTTCTAAATCATAAGACATGCAAACAATTTAACAAAAATGCTTCTTCACCTAGGAATCAAAACATATTAAATATGTCATTAGAGGAATCTCCAAAAAATAAAACTAATAGGAGAACTCTTAGAAACAGAACCATTGTAACGGAAAACTCTACAAACAGAATGTCTACAAGAAGTAGAAAAAGTAATATTAAAGTAAGTTGCAATTGAATTTTTTTATGATGCAATATATCAGTATGCTTTTTTTCTTTTTTTTTTTTTTTTTTAAAGGCTTATTTAACAAATCATTAATTTAGGATTTAATTGATGAAAAGGATGAAAATAATCAAAAGGAAAATAAGAGTCCTCTAAAATCAAAGAAAAAATCACGAAAGAAGTCAATTAATGTTGAAGAAAAGGAAGTTAATGTAAAAAAAGGAATCTATGTCACACCAGTAAATGCAAAAAAAGAGCTAAGAAGATCCTCTCGAAAAAGTGTGAACTTTAATGGTAAAAATAAAATAATAATATGATTTTAAATAACAACTAATATATTGTTCACAAAATAATAACAATAACTTTTCTTAACTGAAGATTGCGAAGCCTGTGAAGAAAGTAAATTCACTCTTCCAATGACACCGTATATTAGATGTAGCAAAGGTAGATTGAGCTTCTTACAAGATAATAATACACCTATAAAACCTCCTTCACCCAATAGAGATTTGATTTCATGGGATACTCCAAAAAGTAAGTAATAAGTTAAATTATTGATTATTAAATACATATACTTAATAATTGTGTAATAATTTCAGCTCCAGTTACAGTAGTAAGAAGATCCACGAGAAATTTCACTAAACATGTACTTTAATAATCAGTATTGTATAACTTTTGTACATATAATCTTTTACTTATAGACTTACATGAAACTTTTACTTATAGACTTACATTAAACTTTTACTTATAGACTTACATTAAACTTTTACTTATCAATAATATAATTTTTTATAAATTTATGTACACACTTAACTTTAACTTATTACTTATTAACTTTTCAGTTTCTTTGTCTAGTGTTTCTTTTGCATAAAAAATCAAAATTACATTGAAAATATGTTATTAAAAATTATCATCTTCAATTAAATGTATGGTTTTACATTCATTGTTTTTAACAAAACTTATTTTTGGTGATAATAAAAGTAAAATATATATTTTTAGTCATTTCTATAATAATGTATAAAAATAATATATAATGTACAAATTTATCATTAAGTATATTGCTATTGAATCTATAAATTAAAGGCATTTGTATTTGGTGTAATGAATTAATTGAACCACCATAATCTTACGCTGTTATCTCTATTTACCCCTTCAATATCACAAATTCTTTGTCCTGAACTTGTTGCAACAATCGGAAAACTTTTATGTACATTCTCACCATTCACGCTATCATTCGATATTTTAAATTCATATTTTGGATTCTCAATTTCATTATCATTTTTACCTTCTAATAATTCCCAAATATTAATTTTTCCGTCTACACCTCCTATACAGAAAAGGTGGAAATAGTTTTTTAATTTTTTTAATACATCTCGAAAAGTAAGGGAGATAAAATATTTTAGTACTGGACCTTTTTTGTAGCAAATAAAATTGTCTACAAAACATAATTGATAAAAAATCGCTTTATCTCGCTTACTTTTTGAGATATTTTCAAAAATGTAAGAAAAGGTGGGAATAGTTTTTTAATTTTTTTAATATATCTCGAAAAGTAAGGGAGATAAAATATTTTAGTACTAGACCTTTATTGTAGCAAATAAAATTGTCTACAAAACATAATTAATAAAAAATCGCTTTATCTCGCTTACTTTTTGAGATATTTTCAAAAATCTATCATGCTGTCACAGATGCGCGCGAGACTCTCGAGCTATAGAGAATATAGAAGAAAAAGAGAATATATTTAAGAAAAAGTGTTTTATCGCGTTATACTGTTTACATTTGGACGAAGCTAACATAGGTTGTCTATCTCTCTTGCACGCATGTAAGCTAAGAGTTTGCGCATGCGTGCCATGGCGACTACGTCACAATGAGTAAGAGCAAGATAGCTTCATTTTCTGTTTCTTTCTACAAAGGCGTAGGACTAAGGGAGTAATTACCTGTCTTTAAATTGGGATATTTCCTACAGGTAAATATTTATAAATATAAATTCAACACCAAAATTTAAAAAATAAATTTAAAATTCATATGAAAAAGAAATTTTTTTTAAATAACCCGTTTTAAGCGAAATATCGAGCAAAAACCGTTTTCACCCCTTGATTTTTAATAGAAGGGATGAAAAAAAAAATTTGTTGTTTCCCTACGATTGTTCTTTGTAGTTTTTTTAAAGATAATTAAAAAAAAAAATTAAAAAAGTCCAATTTTTATATTTTTTATTGAATTTTCATTTTTTGAGTACTTTGAACCGTCGTAGGGGTGAAAGGGTGCGTTTTAGGGGAAAAATGGTCTGAGAGAGATAGGCCTAAAATTTTATGCTCTACAACTTTTATTTGAAACTTTTTTTGATATTTTCAACATATAATCCAAAAATCGTATTTATGGGGTAGTTTTTAATTTTTTTCACCCCTTTCCCGGTGGTTGAGAACTTTTTTACTTTGCCCACAGTATTGTATGCATTTTTCTGATAATTTTCATATTTTTTCAGCCGTATAGCTCAAAAACCCGATTTCAGGGCTATTTTGACTGGACTACTTTTTTTCTCTCATTATTTAGTATAGCAGCCGTTTCATAGCTTCGTTACATAGCTCCGTTTCCGTTTCTTTACTTTTCAGATCACTCCCATTCTAAAGAAGTTTTCACTTCAAAAGAAAAAAAAAGTTCGACAAAAAGACTCGACCCAGCAGCATCGGACTGGTAGACTTCGAACTCCACCGCTCGGTTACTGGCGGTTGTCGAATAAGTACAGTTCGGCTCGAGCCAAACTCGTAACAGTGTTTTTTTATTTAGAAAAAATAGTTTTTTCACATGAAGAAGGCCCCACTAGAGAAAAAGCCGAAACACATGTCTAATTATTTTCGATTCTTTATCGATTGAGTATAATTTCGTTCATTTTCTAGAGTTACAGGTCACAACCTCCCCTTGTGAGCTGGAAGCTCGGAGGATAAAGAAGGTGAAATTCGTCTCACTTGGTCGGAACAGCTTCCACTTATGGAACCTATATTGCATATATAGTATTGTACCATCATCGCGTTAACTAGGAACCCTAACTACCTACCATCGCCCACTGGTGGTCCCGGCTTTAACTAAGATGATGTTTTTACATAAAAAGTTGACTTATGACTTCTGTGTTCTATTCTTTGATATAAAAGTTTTAATACTGATAAATAATAATAATAAATAGTTTCATAAATATATTATATTTAATTAAGGTAAAAGTAATTATAATGCTGTAAACGACTTATAGACTGAAAATTAATTTGTAGATTAGAGATGCAGAGCAGCTGACTTGTAAGTGCCTTATTGGTTCAAAATTATATTGGTTTTATGATCCCTTTACTGTAAGTTTACAGTTGTTAATTCAAAACTTAATTGGATATTTCAACGTTTTATTATTGTCCTTTCGTGCGTAATAATTAAATAATTTGTTTAGAGAATTAAAGAAATTGTTGTAATTTAAATTAATATGTGTATGTGATGTAAGAAATGTATTATTTACATTTTGAGGTGATTAATCTTCGAATAGGATAACTTTGTCTTTGTGAAAATTTCGTGATCATGACTTATTATAAAGTACGATAAGATAGTTGCGATCGTATAAAATAATATAATTTAAAAATAATTCCCTGTATGTATTAAGAATCTACCATATAAATATTTATTAATATATTAAATATTGAACATTTCTATTGCTGCTTGATACGATGGCAGATGATAGTAGATATGATGCTGATAGTGTGATTAGTGATAGTAGTGATAGTAGTGATAGTGAAGAATGTAATTATACAATTAAGTTAATTCTTCAAGATAATTTTTACTATGCTACCAAAGATAATCTTATTAAAAAAAGTATTTATTTCGAACGCCTTTTTTCTCCACAATATTCCAAGAAACCGATAAAAAAACATATTATTAATTATGATATTGATCAATGGACCTTCAAGGTTAATATATAACTTTTTGCATATGATACTTAATTGAATCGCTCAGAAGTCAATACAGTTGGGTCTATGGTCTATGAACTTAACCACATTGATTTCTGTGTGACTACATTACTAATTTATTTATTCATTGTTTACTCGCTAAAATTATTTTTTTCCTCAGAATTTCATCTATTGGATTAATGAAGAAAATCGTGAATATTCTAACCGGGGAATTGGCAATTTACTTAAACCTTCCATGCAAAGATATCTAGGGAAAAACGTTAAAGATATTTTACATTTCTTAGATGTGGCTGCACTTTTTATGGTTGATGAATTAATAGAAGATATAACTGATATTATCGTATTGAATTGGCTAAATTCGAAAGATATCATTGATATCTGGTGTTTTGCAAAAGATTTGGCTATACAGCCATTGACTGATATTTGTTTGTCTGTATGCTTGGATTGTTTTATGGATTTACCCATTAATGATTTAATCGAACTACCTGTTAACTATATCAAAGAATTAATTCAAAATAATAACATTAGGTCAACACAGGATCACTTGAATTATGTATTGCAGGAATGGAAAAGTAATAATATGGTAAATGAATATTTTAATAGTATAAACAGTTTGATAAACTCTACAAAACTAATATTTGTTGTTTAATGGATTTGTTTAGGATTCAATGTATAATATCGAAATAGATATTGCCAAGACAAGAAAAATTGAATGGACGCATTATATAATTGGGATCGAAGAAGAAATTTCTGGTCGTACAAAAAAATATATTTGTAGATGGAAAAATGACCATTTTACTAGGTTAGGAAATCTAAAGCGTTTCAAAGCTAATGAAAAAGACTTAGAAGGTTACCGAATTGCTGGCAGAGGTACTTGCATTATAAAAATAATCCAAAATTAACTAATGTGGTTAGAAATATTAGTTTAAATATTGAATACAATTAATCTTATTTTTCTTCAGGATTTAGTATATATCTTGGTGGTGGAGAGTTCGGTATAGGAAGTGGTCAATTTAATGAAACTATTTTTCGATATTGCCTTATAGCTAAAAAATGGTATTATTTTTCAAGGTAATGAAGGATCATATTCTAAATTTCATTCATAATGTCTTTCCTAATCAAATTGGCATTTACTTTCTAATATATGTATATGTATATATATATATATATATGTTTTTAGTATTCTTTTCCCAACAAGACACATGGTTTTTGGATTTATAGATAATACTTTAATTGTAGCAGGTGGTGTATCACGTCATCGTATAAAAATACCGAAAGTTCAAATGTTGAACATACATACAGGTTACTATGTTTACAAATAGAATATATATCATGTTTCACAATATATCAAATAGATATTTGCAGGCCAATGGAGACGAAGTACAAATATACCTGAATGTTTTTCAACCGTTCCTCCTCATACTTTCGTGAATAAAAAATTGTTTTTGTTGCAAACTGACCTTAACATATTCGATTATAAACATGAAACATGGAAGATTATTTCTTTAAATAATATTACGCATCCAAGGCCTTTTTGTTTAGAATTTGGAATAATAATATTTGTAATCAGTAAGTATGAAAATTAGAAATTATTATATATATGTACAAAATTCAAAATTAGTTACTAATATGAAATAATACTTATAGAAAATAATGAAACAATTTTGCATAAAATTGGTAATGTACAAAGTACATTATGTAAACGTTGCATAAAATTGTATAAGGATCATACAGTCACAGTGGTTCGTGTTATGAATCATGAATGTCTATTAGAAGAAAAAATGATTCCTGACATAGGTGCTATATCGATATTATGTAAAGTATGCAAATGTAGAGATCCATTTTTTCGAGGTAATAAATTGGCAGGACTAACTTTATCTCCTAGGGATGGAATTTTTTGTACAATTAATCCAAGTACATTGCACTGTAGTATACCCACATGAGGTAATTTATAATATACTTTTTTATTATAATTCATACTTAAACACCTTCGGTAAAGTGATATTCATTATCAAGGAATATTAAAAGATAGAAAGTATTATTAGAAATATTCACAAATAAAAATAAATTTTAATTGTATTTTTTAATCATAAGTTTTTTATTTATCATAAATTTTGTAATAGAAGCAGTCTTCAAACAAGTATAACACGATAGTGCGTTCAATTATGTGGAATAGAGTAGTACGCTTTGGCAATGCCGTTACAAGTTCATGCATTCCGATAAAATATTTTTGTTGTTAAGATGACTAGAGGATGCTGGCTATTTTATCAGAATTAATAACTCTTCCTGGCACTTTGATGTTAGACTGCCTCTACGCACCATGTGTACTTAAATATGCTAAATCATGTGTACAGCGAAGCTCATATTAGCGTATAGGTTGTGCGCGTGCTATCCGTGATGCTTGACACGTTTATTGGTTTACCTTTAAATGACAAGATTTATGCAATATGACAAGCACACAGAACAAAAATACAATGTGTTTTTTTTTAATAATTTACGTATAACGAATAGCGACTGTATCGTGATTCTGACAATATGATTTATTTGCAAGCTAAATATTTTAAACGTGATGTTTTGCATACAATTGAACCTCGATTATTTTAATCTCTTCCCCATTGTAATCCGAATTCTCTAAGAACATTTATATATCCCGATTGAATAATATCTGAATAAATAGTCGAGGTTCCGCTGTATTATAGAATTATTTTATATTTTTTCCGTATACATATATGGCATTTTTTGTCAGAAGCATTCCAAATTGTAAGTTGTAGATGTATATTAAAACTGATTTCTAAAAAAGACCATAATATAAATTGCTGTAAAAGTAATAATTTTGAGTTTAGAGATCGCCGGGATTAGTGACGTTTAGAGCAAAGGCTGCATTTGTTTCGCCTTTCTTGCCAATTGCACGTGCTATGTATTGTCCCACGTCACTAGCCGTACATGCCTTAATACCTAGTTCAAACGATTTGTCACCGTCTGAACTGAAAGAGTATTTGCTGCTGCTTTCAGGGAGCGCCTTACCATCCTTTAACCAAGTTACTGTTAAAATAAAGTCATTATGTTATTTCATATTAATCTACAATAGAATAAGTAGATATAATTTTATACAAATATTTCAAGTACAAAGATCGAAATTTATACTACCTCAATAATAAATAACTCTATTTTTTATATGTGATGATAAATTTTTTATGAAGATATTTTCTCTTACCTTTCAAGGGCGCAGTTTCAGTCTTGCATGTGAAAGTAACTGTTTCACCTTCGCTCACAGTTGCTGATTGTGGGAATGTTGTGAAGACCGGGCTCTTGGGTTCCTCGTTGGGAACTATACAGCAAGTAAATATATATTACACAAAAATATTACAACATAAGCGTATTCATTTAATTATAAAAGAAATTTAAAGAGATTTTTTACCGAGGACATTCAATGTACACGACGAAAAACTTTCTCCTGCATCATTGAATGCTTCACACGTGTATGTGCCAGAATCTTCTGGGAAGATTTCAGCAATGTTTAATTTGTAAATGTTAGCCTCACTTGTATACTGGAAGTCTTTACTAGGCTTGATTTCTTTATTATTATGAAGCCACACCACATCAAATTTCTTTGCACCAATAATTCGACAACTGAGGGTCACAGCCTCTCCATCCTTCACAAACATGCTTGTTAGATGATCTACAATTTTCGGTGGCTTGTCATCACTCTTTTTCTTAGCTGCCGCATTTTCCATTGCTAAAAACAAAATAGGAATTAAATGAAAATATTTCTTTACATTGATGAATCAAAATAAATCGATGAAAATTCTTGATATTCAAATTTAGGGGTGACACGTTTTACTCACGTTTCACAGTCAATTTGCAAGATGTTGTGGATGTTCCAAGACTATTTGTCGCTTTGCAACTATATTCGCCTTCGTCTTCAGGGAATACCTCATTAATAGTAAGAGTTGCAGTACCAGCTTTGTATTTCAAATCAACTACCTCGGAGGAGTTTACAGTCTATAAAATTGAATTTGAAATATTATTCATAATTATATCGCGCGCGTATATCGTTTATAATAATTATACCATGTGTAAAGAAATTATTTATACTAACTTTGCCATTTTTCAGCCAAGTTATTTGTGGCTCTGGATCACCATCAACTTTGACAGTAAGTTCCAGCTGTTCTCCGTCATTAATTGTAAGATCATTTAGTTTTTTAGTGAATTCTGGTGGTCTCATAGAATCATCTGATGGATCTACACGAATATGAATTACATGTTACTTTCAGAAATGATCATTTTACAATCTAGGATACTTACAAGCAAGTTCTTTAGTAGTGCTTCTAGACCGAGATGGGCTACCTGTAGCATCTAATTTACTTCCGTATTTCTTAACACTACGTTTATCTGACGAAGACTCGGTTGTAGCCTACAAATTACATTAGAGCGATAGATATACATATATCTATTTGTCTGATTATATATAGGATCTTGTTTTGCATTTTAATAAGCTTACTTTATGAGATGAGAAACTCGAGGAATTTTGTTTGTTAGTTGAACTACTATAATTGTGTGATGAACTTGAATATCCTTGTGTGGTAGTAGAACTATAGCCACTATAACCACTGGATTTGTGAACAGTCACAATAGGTGGTGGTGCAGGTTTCAGTGGTTGTTCGATAAACCTCCGATCTAAAGATAAGTATTTCATATCAAGACTCGTAGATTTGATTATAATGGGAATCAATTTACTTTTGCAGCATGCTCTACAAGCATTTTTGTATGCATTTTCTATAGAACATATTTGCGGGAATTTTGCTTATTTTGTAGCGTCTACAAATAAAATCAAATTGGATAGAATCATGAGGTAAACGAATGGCTGCTATAGAATTGGAAGGCATCTATTGACTATGTCTCCAGATCAGCTGTAAATTTAATCAACGTTGTACTAGAACACGTAGTAACATTCTAGAATCTAATTTATAGTTTTCATTAACATATATCATTTTTATCTTCCAATTCTTCAAAACATACATAGGGTGACAAATGGAATATAGCTGAGGAACTTCTCCAATGAATAATTTAGGAGATGGACAGAGAATAACAATATTTTCACATAGAACATCATTCGAACATTAGGATTGAATTGAGGAAAATCATCAATATTTTCTAATATTCACAAAACATTTCTAAATGAATTTTTATACGAATAAACGACACTAATTTTTTGACGACTAATTTTTTGCTAACGTAAGAAGAAAAATACGTAAAACACTAGTAAAAAATCACTGAAGCTCTATTGCCTCATAGTGTTTTTTGTAGTTGTTTTCATTTAATATATTTTTATAATATAATTCTTATCGATGTTTAAAATACATTGTAATCAAATGGTCAGCAATTTCTCATTTGTCACTCCATAGATAGTAAAGGATCAAAGGGGACAAAAAATAAAGGAAGTCACGCTCAAGCGGCTCTACCTCCGGAATGTAGGAGGTCGTGTGCTAATTTACATTGCTCCTCTGTTTCTCCAGTTCCTACAAATAAATATTTAATCAGATTATGTATTAAACATATATAATTTAACGATCTATCGATTCATGTGTACTGTTACTTCAATTGCTGTTTAGTCATTAATTGTTACCTATATTTACCATTGTATTTCTTTTATTTCTCTGTTTCCAGGCTTACCTTCTACAATAACGACACAGCTCGTCTCATCCTTGCCATGAATGTTTGTTGCAACGCAGCGATACTTGCCACTGTCTTCTGGTTTACAATCTATAATTTCCATAGTGACGACACCGTCTGCATGTGTCATCGAATAATGGTGTTTAGATAATTCTTCTCTATCTCTGTACCATTTGACAGTTGGTGGTGGATTTCCAGCAAGACAACAAAGTAGTTTGCACGTTTGTCTGACTTGAATCACGCGCGGCCTCAATAAGAAGGTAAAGTTTGGAGCTGATTCGATCGTTTCCATCCATACATTATAACCAAGTGGTTCTCGTCTGCGCACCGGATGCAATTCTGGTCTGTATTTTGGAATTTGTACAGGCAGTGCTGCAAATTTATCGTATGATTAACAATCGATCAATAACTAATTGCTATTAGAGCATGTTCTAATAGAAATTTAGTTTGATTCCAAACACGCTACTTACGTTGTACGTTAAGGAAGACAACTTCTTCTCTATAACCGTAATGATTTTCAGCGCGTATTACATATTCTCCTCTGTCTTCTAATTTAACTCTGTTAATAATGAAAGTATAGTCGTCACCATGATAACGTTTCATAAATTTAACAGATTGTCGAAGTTCTTGATTATTGTGGAACCACGTTAAAACGGGAGCAGCAATGGCAATTACTCGACAAGTAAACTTAACACTTTGTCCTTCGTATGCAAATGCGCTTGTAGGTTTGATGACAAATCTAGGTGCAGCTTGTCGGCGATCTACAAATAAAATGCCATGCATTGATTTAGAATTCTATAGAAATATTCAGAAACTTTTACTAACAACGAGGCAATCAAATTAATTTACCGAAGGAAGAGTCATAGATTTTGTATTTTTCTATTAATAATTTTCTAAGCGACGAATATTCAGCTAGCCGGCCGATGGGTAGAACATATTTATCCCAGTTATCATATTTGGCACGTAATTTGTCTCTGAAGCTAACATAACGGCTACTAGATATGACATTGGTACGATCACTATGATCACCAGTTAACCATGGATGAAGAAGACATTCGTGAGCGGTCATGCGCTTTCTACAAAAATAATATTAATGATCGAACAAATTTATTTTACTATTTACTAATTATATTATTAAACCTTAACGTAAATGCACCCACTCTTTATTTTTAACGAGTAATCGCCTGATAAAGTCTTTGCCTTCCTCAGAGACATCCCGGAACGCTTCTTCGTCAAAGTCCCAATCGCAGGCTTTTACGTTCTTTAGGGTCTCGATGTCATTGTCACCGGCAAACGGTGAGAGTCCACTCAGACTTTTCAATTAGAATTAACGTAATTATACATATTTTATTATTTGGAATTATAATTAATAAAAAATTAAACTTTGTAAATATTATATTCAAATGATCTACTCACAGGACGTATGCCAGTACACCACAAGCCCACATATCCGTGTAGAAACCGACTGGTTCGCGTTCCACAATTTCAGGAGCTGCGAACTCTGCTGTACCTGTACTAATTTTTACGACTTCATTGGGATCCAGTCTAGTAGCTAAGCCAAAGTCGATCAATTTGACGTTCGTGCTAGTGCGTGTTTGACACATGATATTTTCTGGCTTGATATCTGCAAAATTACGTTTTGATTATTTTCAGTTTCTAGTGTATTATTATTTTCATTTGCTGTGTAATACACATTTAATTGGAATTTTGTTTATTCATATTTTTTGTTAAACAAACCAAGATGTATGATGTTCTTCTCGTGCATGTGTTTAACACCCTCACAGATTTGGCGCATGTAATTAATGACCTCAGCCTCAGACATGGTATATCCTTCAGCAGTAATTCTTTCAAACAGTTCACCACCGGACAAGCTAAAAAATCAAAATTATCAGAAAGCATGATAGAAGATCAGTAAAATTATTATTTTTGAAAATCAATTTGAAAGATAATTGATCGCCTTACAATTCAAAGATTAGAACCATCTCGTCATCATCTTCGAAAGCATCATGAAGATTGATCAATTTAGGATGATGCAATTGATTCATTATATCTATCTCTTTTCTAATTAATTCCTTCTCCATAACGTGAGAAACTGGAATGAATTTAGCAGCGAAAATATTGCCGGTAGATCTTTCACGGCAACGATGAACAACGCCAAATGCACCGGTACCAATTTCTTCAAGAATATCATATTTGTCGTAAACGGACGTATGCTTGATTTCAACTGGTTGTGGCACATATTTACTATAAATGTCAAAGACAAATTGATCGTAATCGCGAACTTTTTCGTCACTGCGACCGCGGATCCTTTTGCCACTCGCATCCACTTCGTATTCCTTCTTCTTAAACTCTCTTTTAATGGTACCTTTAGTTGTGATAAGTGGCGTTACTTCGCTTGGATCAGATCTACCGTAGATATTCTCAGCGCAAACACGGAAATCATATTGATGTCCAGGACTGAGAGCAGTAACGGCCATTGTGCAGAATCTGGTATTTCCAACTCTGATCCAACTAGTCATCGGATGTTCGCGTTTTTCTACCAAATAATTAGTGATATTACTACCACCGTCCCAGACTGGTGGTTTCCACGAAAAGAGCCAAGGAATCGTGACCGATGTTGTCAATTTGTGGGAATCTTGGTGGATCAGGACGATCGCTTATCTGTATCTTTATGATCGCTGAATCTTGGCCTAGATCGTTCTCCGCTGTAATGCGGTAGGGTCCAGAATCTAATCTACTACCGTCTCTGATAGTTAATACGGCGTGTCTTTCTTTCACCTCGACCGAGTAATGTCCTCCTGATTCGATTACTTCTCCCTCTCTTATCCAAGTGATCTTTGGTTTAGGATAACCAGTAAATGGTATTTTAATAACAACATTGACGCCCTTATCGAAGAACGCGGTGTCTCTAAATCTAGGTGGTACGTTGAGTTTAGGTGGCGTTTTTATGAAGAGTTCACCCTTCGTAGATTTTGCGCCACATTTATTGACAGCACGACAGAAGTATTCGTCCGCGTCTTCACCGAACACATCATATATTATAAGATTGTGCACGTCGCCTTCCGAATAAATTTGGTAACGGCTACCACCAACAATTTCTCGAGCTCCCTTGAACCACGTGATATTGGGCTTGGGAGTTCCAGTAATGGTACACTGGAAGTGAGCATTGTGATTCTGAACGCAATTAACTTTGTGCAAAGGTGAAATAATTTCTGGAGCTTTGGCGGCTTGAGGATCGACGATTTTAACTGATGTTGAAGCTTTAGATTCTGTACTAAGACCAGCTTCGTTTTGAGCGAAAACACGGAATTCGTATTGTCTTCCCTCGATAAGATTGCTAATATTTATCTGAGTTGGTAAGCAAATTGCAACGTTAACGCGTTGCCAAGTTTGACTACCAACTTCGCGCTTGTCGATCCAATAACCTTGTATCTTGGAACCACCATCGGTTTCTGGTTTCTCCCATGAAAGATTGACAAAATCTCCGCCCACTTCGATGACCTTTGGTGTACCAGGTGGTCCAGGTGGATCGAATGGTGCTTTGGCTTTTATAGGATTTGTGCCTTCCAAAGGTGGACCCATACCATTTTCGTTAACTGCCATTACTCGGAAGAGGTACTCTTGACCCTCTGTAAGACCTTGTACGTAGCATGTAGTATCTTTACAGTAGGATGCGACAATAATCCAGTGGGTATGCGTGATATCTTTTCGTTCTATCATGTAATGAGTTATACGAAGACCTCCATCGTATTTGGGTGGATGCCAGGATAGTGTACACGTGTGTTTGTTGATATCAGTGACGTTGAGTGGACCGGTTGGTGGACCAGGTAGACCAGTAATATAAACGGTAAAGGAAGCACTAACGTCGCCACTATCATTAGATATAGATAATTCGTATACACCGGCATCATCTTTCTCGATATCTTTGATAAAGATAATAAGGTATTCGTCAAACACGGTGTATTTGATATGTGATGTTTCAACGATCTTGCGACCATCCTTTTTCAAAGTAACATCCATCGGTTGATCACCGCTGTAGTAGATCTTGATCTTAGTATTGTCACCCTCCGGTAGATACAAGTCATCTGGCATACGCTCGATACGCGGTGGAGTGCCAATCTTGAGACGAGCAGTCGTCGTTGCGAGACCAAGTGGATTTGATATTTGGCAACTGTAATCACCGTCATCAGCTTCCATTACTCCAGATATGACGAGTCTGTAAATTCCGTCTATAGTTTCTGCTCTGAAACGTCCACCTAGGGTGATCTCGCGACCATTTCTCAACCACCTGTAATAAAATAGTATATGAAAAAGTTTTCAAGTTATCGACAGCAATCGTTTTTTGGCAATTACAACATATGTGTATATAATACTAACCTGGCAGTTGGTAATGGTTTACCAGTGGCTTCGCATTCGAATACATGTGTTTTGCCAAGTGGTACTATTTGGCTTATAGGCAAATTCCTAACAAATTCTGGTTTCTCGCCACCTTCAACTTCGCAAATCTTGACTGGTGTAGTACACGAGCTAGGTTCTGATCTTCCGGCTGCGTTAACCGCAAATATTCTGAATTCATAGTCTCCTCGTTCGATAAGGTGAAGTACCGTATACTCGGTATCCGTGACATTATAATCATTACATTTAATCCAAATTGCACTTCCGACTTCACGTTTCTCAACGACATAGCCAGTTATACGGCTACCACCATCAGAAACTGGCGCTTCCCATTTGAGGTCAACGTAGTTCTTACCAACTTTAGTTACTTGCGGTGTACCAGGTGGAGAAGGAACATTGAATTTGCTCTTAATCTTAAATGGTGCTGACGGTGGACTCGGTTTGCTAAAGCCAGCTGCATTCTTTGCTCGTATTCTAAATTCATATTCGTGACCACTGGCCAAACTATAGCAGATATAAGTTGTATCTTTAACAAGGTAATCGTTGGCTACTCGCCATGTCATATCATCTGCTGGATCACGGAATTCGATCTTGTAACCCTGGATAATAATATGAAGATGTGCCCATTATTTTATATAATTTTATATTTATCGAGGAAAATTTATTAAGTTAAACTTCTCTTTCAAAATTACCTGTATACGAGAGCCTCCATCAGACATTGGCCTTGACCATACTAATGTAGCACTCGTGGTATCCCAATCTATTACACGTGGTTGTCCAGGTGAATCCGGAACGGTGAAGGGGAATTTAGCTGTTATTGGTTCATCTGCTTGTAATGGTTCAGACACACCATATTGATTTTCTGCTCGCACGCGGAAGTTGTACATGCGATTTGGTTCCAGACCGATTACATCGTAATGAGTATTTCTAGCGAAACTGCTAAGCTTTACCCAGAACTGTAATAATATAAAATTAAATTATTTTCTATTTCTCTGACTACTGTTCCCCATAAGAATTCTAAGAATAACTTACGCCAGCAGGATCTAGTTTCTCGACGACATAATTTGTAACTGGTGAACCACCATCATCGAATGGAGGCCTCCATGAAAGCGTGCAAGTTTCAGGTGTAATATCAGATATATCTAATGGACCTTGAGGTGGCGATGGTTTATCTAAAAAATTTATATATTTATTAAATATCATTTGGATTTGATATAATTAAAATAATATACTTTTTTATCTTTTTAATGAATGATGCCAAGAGGAAATATATTTACCGACTACAAGAACTTTGCATGAAGCCGAATCTGTGCCAACAGTATTGGTAAGATAAATAGTGTATGTTCCAGTATCTGATCGTTTTGCTTTTTTGTTAATGAATTGTGATGCAATATCTGTTGTTTCGAATTTAATTCTATCTCCAGTGAGAACTTCTTCACCGTTAATAGACCAACTTGGTCTAGGCTTTGGATTAGCCGTAAATGGTACTGTGATAGTAAATGGTTCTCCAGCGATAACAGTCATGTCGCGAATACTTAGATCACTGGTAATCTTTGGTGGGACTGAATCATTTCAATCATTATATTATTATAACTTATCATTTATAAAAGTCAGTAGTATTCATTATAATAATACTTACACGCTGGAGCACTAGCACGAATTACATCCGAACTTGAGCTCCATGCACCACGACCAGCTGCATTTTCTGCTGCCACACGGAATTCATAATCATGATTTTCAATCAACCCAGTAACCCTGTTAAGAAATATCAGAAATAGATCAGATGTTTTTACATTAACAAAGTTTTCAAAAACATGTTATCTTTGATATTCACTTATATGTCGTTTCGTGTACTAATGCCGGAGTTGCTTTGACCCATTTGTCTTCACTCAAAAGACGTTTTTCAATGACGTATCCAGTAATAGGTGAACCACCATCGTGACGAGGCTTGGTCCACGTGATAGTAATGCTATCTTCGGTAGTTTCGACTCCACGTGGTGTTCCTGGTGGACCTGGTGGATCAAATGGATGTCTAGCTTTGATTGGATCAATCGTTGTGACAGGATCTGATGTTCCATATTGATTTTCAGCCATCACACGGAATTCGTAGACTTGACCAACGGTCAAATTGCGTACACGTACAAATGGTGTAGTGATATAACTGCTGACCTATAGAACAATTGATAATTAATAGAACATTTACATCTTTTTTATTGCAATTTATGTATAAAAAGTGCTTAAATATTTTGGTAACCATACCTTTGACCATGTAGCTGCGCGTGGTTCTCTTCTCTCAACTACATAATTGGTGATATCAGCACCACCGTTGTCTTTGGGTGGGTTCCAGAAGAGTGTAAGAGCATCTCCGCCAAATTCATCGGCACGCAGATTTTCTGGTGGATTTGGTCTGTCTAGAACTTTAACATTTATTGTTGCTGTATCAAAGCCGGAGGAGTTACGTAATTGAAGCCTGTACTGTCCTCCATCTGAACGTTTCGAATTTTTCACTACAAGACTGTAAGAAAATGAATAATTAAAAGATAAGACAATTTATATAGTTAAATATAATAGAAAATACTTACCTTGCATAATCGTCAGCCAATTGTTGATGTACACGTGAATCCGTTTCATCTTTAACAACGTCATTAGCAAACCATGTAGCAGTTGGTTTGGGAAAACCAATATAAGGTACATGAATACAAAAATCTTCGCCAGCACGGACGGTAATGTCCCTGACACCACCAAGATCCATAACTGGTTTATTCGGTTGTTCTTCAATAACTATTGGACTACTTGGTTTGCTAGGATCGCTGTTACCAACATCATTCACAGCGATTACCCTGAAGAGATATTCTTCACCCTCCGTAAGTTTCGGCACGGTATATATATTTGTAGGTATAAGAGCACCATTGACATCGGTCCATTCTTCCTCTCCTCTAGCTTTCTTCTGGATATTGTAACCTCTGATTTTAGCACCACCATCGCTACGTGGAGGACGCCAACTTAGGGTCACTGAATCCTTTGTAATCCTGTCGGCTTTCGGTGGTTCTGGAGCGTCAGGTCGCACTACGCAAATATTTTAATATTATTTCATATAGTTATAATATAAAGACAGATGCAGCTGTTAAAGAAGAAAGTTAATTTACTTCGTTGATGTCCAGCTGTAATAGGCTCTGTTGGTTTACTAGGTTTGCCAGGTCCAGCTTCGTTCACAGCTATTACTCTAAATTCGTATCTAGATCCTTCATGAAGATCTTGCACCGTGAAAGTGGTATTTGGTGTTGGATAATTATTAACTTTAAGCCATTCGCCACCACGCTCACGTCTCTCGATGTAGTAACCTACGAATTTCCGGTAAGAAAATGTGAAAGATGTGAACAAAATATATAAATATATTTACTTGTAATGTGATTAATTTACCTGTGATTGGTTTGCCACCTGTGTTAACAGGTGGAGTCCAAGTAAGGCTACAACTGTTGGGCGTGTACCCAAGAATTTGTGGTTGACTTGGAGCATCTGGTGGATCGAATGGACTCTTTGCAACAACCGGTTTACCATCGAGTGGTTCCGAAACCCCGTACATGTTTTCAGCTCGTACCCTAAAGACGTATCGTCTTCCTTCTGTGAGACCTTTAGCCGTATAACTTGTTCTTGGAACATATCCAGGCACTTGGCGCCAATTATCAGAACCAAAGTCTGCCACTTCGACAATGTAATTTGTTATATCAGATCCACCATCATCCAGAGGTTTATTCCAGGATAGTGAGACTGATTCTTGTGTTGTTCCCGTGTATTGAAGTGGTCCCTGAGGTGGTCCAGGCTTATCAACAACTGTAACTTCGATGTCAGCCGAATCTTTACCGTGTTCATTTGATGCAGTGACCGTATATGTACCGCTATCGTCGCGTATAGATTTGTCAACGAGTAGTTGTGTTCTATCACTCTTAGTTTCAGTCTGAAATAATATATGTAAGTATTTATTCATGTTACTTTTATTAATATGCAAACTAGAAATGTTTTTTAAATTCTTACCGATGCTCGAAGTGTTTCTGTAAGTGTTTTTCCATTTTTGCACCATTCTACCGTAGGAGTAGGTGCTCCAGATAATGGAATATTAATATTAATTGGTTCTCCAGCACGAACTTTAATTTTGCGACCAATGAGAGCATCCAAATACAATTTCGGTTTCTCCTTCATAGGTTTAGCAATAAATACTGCTGATGTATCACTGGGTTTACCAGATCCAGCAGCATTTATTGCAGTAACGCGATATTCGTATTGATGACCTTCGGTGACGTGATCATCATAATACTCCGCGTATCTTACTGGTTCCTTATTCACTTTGAGCCAACGGCCGGTTGCACGATCACGACGTTCCACGTCATAACCGATAATCTTAGAACCACCGTTACTGATTGGAGCAGTCCATCTGATTTTAATATGGTCTTTGTCAGCATCGACGCATTCGGGTTTGCCAGGTTGACCAGGAGCAACTATTTCAAGAAATAATTAAGTTATTATTTAAGAAACACATTAAAAAAGTGATAGTTCTCGTTTGCAATATTTATAATATAAATTACCGAATTGATTCTTCGCTACTATCGAACGATCCGTGGTCAAAGGTTCAGAGCGGCCTTGAAGATTTTCCGCAGAAACACGGAACTCATAAGTGGTACCTTCCAATAATCTTGGAACAGTTGCGTGATTGTACTTTGGATTGACATGTGTTACAGCTGGTACCCAACCACCACCGTGAGTAAGATCACGTTTTTCAATGACATAACCACTGCGAGAAGAACATTTCGTTTATAAATATTATAAATAATTAATATTACACTCGATTGTGACTGATTACTCACGTGATCTCACTGCCACCATTATCCTTTGGTGGTTTCCAGGATAAAGTAACCGATTGACTTGTGATTTCTTCATAATTCAAAGGACCTTCTGGTGGACCTGGTCTATCCAAAACAGTTACTTGGAAGCTACCTTCGTCAATTCCACTACTATTCTTTAATAACAGATGATATAATCCGGAATCGGATCTTTTTGCATTGACTGTATGTACGATCGTATGATAACCGATAGAAGTAACGGTAGTTCTTTCATTGGTTTCCAATTCTTTGCTTCCTACGGTCCAGATTACTTCAGGTGTTGGTTCACCAACAAAGTCGATATCCACGTGGAATATTAAACCAGCCTTTACGCGAATATCTTGCAGAGGTGTCTTTATCTTTGGTGCCACTGAAATAGAACATATATTTATGCAACTTTGTACTTGAATGCATTTTTCTTAAAATGAAGAACATCCTGGAATAAAATAAAGTAGCAAAGCATTCTTACGGAATCGTGGCTTAGCAGTCACAAGATCACTTGGTTCAGATGGTTCTGATTGTCCTGCTGCATTAACCGCTATAACACGGAATTCATATTCTTGACCTTCTGTTAAATCTGGGACAGTTGTACTTGTTTGCCCAGCTGGTACATGAACAGCATTGACCCAGTAAGGACTGCCTTTTTCTTTCTTTTGTACGATATATCCCGTAATAGGAGAACCACCATCGTTGACTGGTGCAGGCCATTGTAGATCAACATGATCTTTATCCCAATCCATTATTGATGGTCTACCAGGAGCATCTGGTTCATCTGGAAATATTGTAAAGCAAGGATAATTATTCGTATTATACTTTAGGTTTTTATATCAATCAAAAGTATGGTATTTTTGAAAATACTAACCGAATTCATTCTTAGCGATAATACTCTTTGTAGTCTCCAATGGCTCGGATTCTCCAATATTGTTAACAGCTTTTACACGGAAAAGATATTCTTTACGATGAGTTAATCGAGCTACATCGTGACTAAGAACCATGCTCATTCCAGCATCTGACCATGTTCCACGAGAAAGATCCATCTTTTCAATAACGTAATGAAGGATGGGACTACCACCGTCATCAAGAGGATGACCCCATGTTACGTGACAACTATCTTTGGTAATATTACTAACTACCAATGGTGGTTCTGGTGGCGATGGTTTGTCTAGTACGGTAACTCTAGCACTTGAACTAGAAAATTATATATAAATGTATATTAATTATTTACATTGTTTTCTAACACATAATCTCATTATTTGTTAATTTATTTATATAATATATTATTCTAATGATAAATTTTACCTGAATTTGCCATATTCATTTTCCAAAGTTATAGCATATCGTCCACTATCAGAACGAACGGAGAATGGTATTTCGAATGATGTTTCTGTTTGTGTAGTAAATATTTCATGGCGTAAATCAGGTTCAATAGGTTTACCATCCAATGTCCAAGATGCTTTTGGTTTAGGTGATGCTTCTATAGGAATGATGTAACTGATCTTTTGTCCGGCACGCACAACCAAATCATGAAGAAGAGCCGTATCGAAGCTTGGTGCAACTGTAATATAATTAATTATTGTATTATGTTTAATGCTACTATATTTATAATTTCAATTAATCGATACTTACGGAAACGTGGTTTAGCAATGACAGGTGCAGATGCATCGGATGGATCTCCAGGACCGCCCTTATTAACAGCGATCACTCTGAACTCATATTCTTGGCCTTCGACTAAATCTGGAACTCTGCAACTTGTTTTGTTACCTGGAACCTCGAGGGCCTTTTCCCATTGTCCAAAACGAGGTTTCTTTTCTATTATGTATTCAGTTATCGGAGATCCACCATCTTTTTTAGGTGGTGCCCATTCGAGATCAACGTGATCCTTATCCCAATCCGTAGCGACAGGTGTGCCTGGTTTATCGGGCCTATCAAATGGATCCTTTGCTGTAATAGTGTCTAGTCCAGTCAATGGTGAGGATTCTCCTTGTTTGTTCACAGCACGCACACGGAATTGATAATCGTGGCCTTCGATAAGATGATCTACTCGGGCTGACGTAGTTGTTGCTTCTGCAACTGGTACCCAACGCATATTTTCCGTATCCATTTTTTCTACTTGATAGTAAAGGATTTCTGAACCACCATCGTCCTTTGGTGCTCGCCATTTTAATGTGCATGAATTCTTTGTCACATTACTTATCAGCAATGGTCCCTCCGGCGGAGATGGTATATCGAGAACATTTACGTTTAACGTTGCAGTGTCTTTACCATTGATATTTTTAGCAGTTAATGTGTAAACGCCGGAATCTGATCTTCTTGCTTCCATTACTCGTACTTTAGTATTGTAATCTTCATTTATAATTTTGATGCGGTCATCCGCCATTACCACATTATCTTTAAGAGACCATTCTTTTGTTGGTGGTGGTTCACCGATAACCGGAACATCAAAGTCGTAAAAACCACCAGCTTTTACTTTTACATCTAACATATAGTTGCGATCGATCTTTGGTGGAACTGCAAGTAATAAATACCGAATGTTATTATTTATTTTCTTGTAGCTATATACATACGATTATAATATAACTATACATACGATTCTTGGGTCGTGCCAAGTGTGATTTTGAAGCCTCCGATGGTTCGCCAGGACCGGCTTTGTTAACAGCCCTGACACGGAATTCATAATGCGTTCCTTCAACAAGATCATCAACTCTTCCGGTATTTACGTCACCTTCAACCTCGGCGCATTTCTCCCAAGTCGGACTATATTTATCACGTTTTTCTATTACATAACCAGTAATAGGAGATCCACCATCGTGGTCTGGTCGTGACCATTGTAATTGGACAAAGTTTGTATCATAGTCGGTAACGGTAGGTGTGCCTGGTTTACCTGGTTCATCTATAATAAAATCAAAATGACCAAGATAATACAAGATCAAATATTTAGAAGATATGTATTTTTTATCATATAAATAATTGATTTACAAAATGCCTTACCAAATGGATTCTTAGCTTCGATGCTCTGCGACGTGGCTAAGGGTTCTGATTTGCCTTGTTTGTTAACAGCACGTACTCTAAACTTGTACTTATGACCAGGAGTTAATCCTTCAACGTTTACCGATGTTTCTGGTCCATCAGTTTCACCTGCCGGAACCCAGCGTCCGGTAACTTCGTCCATCTTTTCAACGACGTATTTTTCAATGGGTTGACCACCGTCATCTTCTGGCGGTTTCCAAGTAAGTTTGCATCCTTCTGCATGTACGTCACTGGCCCTAAGAGGTCCTTGAGGAGGACTAGGCTTATCCAATACGGTAACTTTGACGTACGCTTCGTCTTTGCCATTAATATTTTCAGCGGTTACACAATATTTGCCAGATTCAGCTCTGGTTGCCATTCGGACGTGCAGGCTAGTGTTATAATCAATATGCTTGACTTTTATTCTATCGGTTGGTCTTACTTCCCTACTTCCTAACATCCATTTCGTCGTAGGTGTCGGTTCACCAATGACTTTTACGTCAAAACCAAAGTTTTGTCCTGCCTTGATCCTTACTTCGATTAAGTTGGTACGATCTATCTTAGGTGCTTGATTGCGTGGTTTTGCTATTATAGTTGGTGTCGGATCCGAAGGTTCGCCAGGACCTGCTTTGTTAACTGCCCTTACTCGAAATTCGTAAGGCTGTCCTTCTATTAAATCGGGCACAGTTGCCGAAGTTTGATCCCCTAGTACTTCCACAGCTTTTTCCCATTCTCCGTATTTATCTTTCTTTTCGATTATGTAGCCGGTGATTGGTGAACCGCCATCGTTGGCCGGTGGTGTCCATGCCAAGTCTACATGATCTTTATCCCAATCGGTAGCACGAAGATCTCCTGGCTTATCTGGCTCGTCTAAAGATTTAAACAAACGTTTAAGTATAATAATCCATAATTCAATATAATAAAGATATTTCAAAATATTGAATATATACCATATGGATTTTTAGCTAATATTGCTTGTTCTGCTTCTAGCGGTTTGGATTCTCCCTCGGAATTAACTGCAGACACTCGGAATAAATATTCTTTGCCAGGTGTTAAACCGCTTACTTCCAAGTCTAAAAATGATATTTATTGCAAGATGTTATAATGATATCAAAACAGATGGTATGTTAGGGTGAAATTTGAGAATACTTACTCGGTTCGGTGGAACGACCGCATGGTATCCAGCAACCTGTTTCTGGATCCATCTTATCCACCTGGTAATATTCGATCGGGGTGCCTCCATCGTCCTTTGGCCTCTTCCATTTCAACTTGCATCCTTCCTTGTGGACGTCCGTAACTTGTAGTGGTCCTTCCGGAGGGAAGGTTTATCAGTTACTGTTACTTGAACAGTAACTGAATCTCTTCCAGATGAATTACTGGCAGTTACAGTATAATCGCCGCTGTCGTCGCGTGAAACTGGCCGGATGCTGAATTTCGTACTATAATCTGAATTGTCGATTTGTACTTTTTTGTCAGAGTGCAGAGGAATAGCACCGTATCGCCACTCTATGTGTGGTGGAGGTTCACCGATGACGTTCGCATCAAATCTTAGCAGAGATCCAGCCGAGAGAGTAACGTCGCGCAAATTACGTCTGTCGATCTTTGGTGCCACTAAATAGAGAAAGAAACGAACGTTAATAAATACCCCTGTCTCTTGGCAAATTGATTTCAAACTCTACTCGATATAGTATCAATCGGTTTTATTTTCATATTAGGTGCGCGTGGAATGTACAAGCGCCATGAGATCAATGCCATCGTTACATTAGCAACTAAATTATATATCTAACAATATAAATAGCCAACAAATTTGTTATACTTACAATAACGAGGTTTAGCCGTAAATGTTTTACTGGTTTCACCCGGTTCCGATTGACCAGCTTTATTTACTGCAATTACACGGAAGAGGTAATCGTTGCCCTCTATGAGACCATGTACAAGAGCTTGCGTAACGGGTGTTTCAGTTTCCAAAGCTTTTTCCCACATTGTACTATACTTGTCTTTTTTCTCAATAATATATCCAGTGATTGGAGAACCACCATCACTGACCGGTTCTTTCCATGTAAGATCTACTTGATTAGCTGACCAATCGACTGGTTCTGGTGCTCCTGGTGGGCTGGGTACAGCTGCGAGAAAATACAAATTGTAATTATTTATTTTCCAAATTTATTATTTATATTCAAAATATAGTTTGAAATGAACGGAAACATACTGAATGGATCTTTGGCAATGATAGAGCTGAATGTTTCTAATGGTTCGGATTCTCCTTCTTTATTGAAGGCTTTCACTCGGAATTTGTATTCGTGTCCAGGCGTTAAACCTTCGACTTTCATTTCAGGTCCTGACGTCTTTCCAACTGGCAACCATACACCAGTCTCTGGATCGAACTTTTCTACGACATAACCTTCAATAGGTTCACCACCGTCGTCTTTAGGCTTCTTCCATTTAAGCGTGCAACCTTCCTTGTGAATATCTGACACTTCTAATGGTCCTTCAGGCTTGCTAGGTTTACCTATAGAAATGTTAAAGTTTAGTTTTTATTCTTATTATATGTCTAATGAACAATTACACTTTGATAAATACTTACAGACAACTATGACTTCAACGTCTGCCGTATCAGATCCATGTTGATTAACAGCCGTGATTTTATATAAACCAGAATCTTTACGTTCAGGTTTATCATTAAAGAACTTCGTATTATAAGGTACATTTTGTATTCTACGATGTGTAGTTTGTGTTATGCTCTTGTTATTTAAAACCCAGGTAACGTCTGGTGGAGGTTCGCCCAAAATTTTAACATCAAAGTGGAACGCTTCGTTCTCGCGTACGGTGAGGTCGCGTAAGTTTCGCCTGTCAATCTTCGGTGCCACTGAAAAATGATCAGTAATTAAAACAAGTGTCTTTTGCAAAAAATGTTTTGCAGAAAGTAAGAACAATCATCGAAATAATAGAACTTACTTCGTCTACTTTTAGCGGTAATGGGTTTACTGGTGTCCGATGGTTCACCAGGACCAGCAGCATTAATTGCCTTGACACGGAATTCATACTCAACACCTTCATCGAGATTATCAGCACGACCTTTACATTCTGGTCCACTAGTTTCACAAGCTTTGATCCAGCGCGGTGTTCCCTTTTCACGTTTTTCAATCACATATCCGGTGATTGGAGATCCACCGTCATTCAACGGTGGAGTCCATCTTAAATCTATATGATCCTTATCCCAGTCGGCAGCCTCTGGTCGTCCAGGAGGTCCAGGTTCATCTGTGGGAAATAGAAAATAAAAATAATAAAATATTCATCAAGATAAAATGATTATTTGTCTACTATAATATTTAGAAATCAATAAAAGAAAGATTACCAAATGGATTCTTGGCAACGATGCCGTGATCGGTTTCCAAAGGTTCCGATTCACCCTCTGCATTAACAGCGGAGACACGGAATTTGTACTCTTGTCCAGGTACTAAATTTTCGACAACCATATTTGGTTCTTTCGTACGACCAATAGGTATCCACCTTCCACTTTCTGTGTCCATTTTTTCAACAACGTAGTGCTCTAATGGTACACCACCATCGTCTAATGGTGGATTCCATTTAAGAGTGCAACCTTCTTTATGAACATCAGAAACTTTCAAAGGACCTTCCGGTTTGCTAGGTTTATCTAATACCAATATTTCAATGCTAGCTTCATCTTTGCCCGAACTGTTTTCGGCTTTCAAAGTTAGAGTACCACAGTGCGCTCTGGAAGCTACAGATACTAAGAACTTAGTCCTGTAGTCTTCAAGTTCTACTGTTACCGCATTCTGTGTCTCTTGTTTTGCTTTATTGAGATACCAGGTTTTAGTTGGAGGTGGTTCACCAGTAACTTTAACGTCCAAGCGTATATGATTACCGGCTTTGATAGTTATATCTTTCAAATTAGTACGATCTATTCTTGGTGCTGCGTAACGATCTTTAGCTATCAAAGTATCGCTAGGTTCACTTGGTTTACTTTGACCACCCTTGTTTACTGCTTTTATTCGGAACTGATATTTTTGTCCCTCCACAAGATCGGGAACTCTGGCATCTGTTTTATTACCAGGAACTTCTAAAGCCTTCTGCCATTTACCATATTGATCTTTCTTTTCGACAATGTATTTTTCGATCGGTGCTCCGCCATCGTTCTTTGGTGCTTTCCATTTAAGATCAACGTGATTTTTACTCCAGTCCTTTAAGTCAGGTTTGCTAGGTGCATCGGGTTCGGCTAAAATGAAAAAGAAATAAATTTATAATAAATATTACATTGATGAAATCTTCGCACCGAATAATCCAATCATGTACTCATACTCACAATAAGGATTTTTGGCAGTAACTGGTATAGCCGTTTCCAATGGTTCGGATTCTCCTTCAGAATTAACGGCTTTTACTCTGAACAAATAATCTTTGCCTTCGTTAAGACCACTGATGTCAGCTTCAGGTACCTTACTCGTTCCGCAAGGTACCCAACGACCAGTATCAACATCCATTCTTTCTATGACATAGTGATCTACTGGATCACCACCATCATCCTCAGGTTTGTCCCATTTGAGCTTGCAACTTTCTGCTGTCACGTTAGATACCTCAAGTGGACCTTTTGGTTTGGCAGGTTTACTTACGACCTGTATAGAAATTAAATAGTAAAGAATAATTATAACATCGACATAAAAAAAATAATTCAAAAATTATTATACAATGAAGTTAACAAACCTGTATTTCAACGTCAACCTGATCAGTTCCACTATCGTTCTTGGCAATAACAGTATAAGTTCCTGTATCGGATCTTTGTAATTTACTCATTATAAATGTCGTGTGATAATCTTCATTTTCAATTTTCAAACGATCCATACTTTTTAGTACTGCATCTTTTAATTTCCAAGTTATAATTGGAGGCGGTTCACCTATGATATCCGCTTCAATGCGTAGCATTTGTCCAACTCGCATAACTTTTTTGTGTAGATTTTTGCGATCGATACGAGGTGCCACTGTACGGAAAAAAAGAAAATAATATAATATTATTTCTCGTAAGATTGAAAGGAAAGTAAAATGAGTAAACGATTAAATTTACTTACAGAAACGAGGTTTTGCAATGACGCTCTTTGAAACGTCACTGGGTTCACTTGGACCTGCCCTATTAACCGCTACTACTCTGAATTCATATTCATGACCTTCTTGAATACCTTCAGTAACTTTGGCCATAGTGCGATCACCAAGAACTTTTGCAGCATCTACCCATTGTCTTCCTTCCTTATCACGCATTTGAACAATATATTTTTCAATAGGAGCACCACCGTCATCTTTTGGTGGAGTCCATTCGAGATCAACGAAATCTTTGTCCCAATTTCGTAATTCTGGACGTCCAGGTTTACCAGGTTCATCTAGAAATTTGATTTATTATATAATAATATACTGTCGTCTATTAAAAACACTTCATAATATTTCTAGTCTATTAAATTACCAAATGGATTTTTAGCTATAATAGATTTGTCAGCTTCCAACTCATCGGATTCGCCTTCTCTATTTACAGCCTTTACACGGAATTTATAAGGTTTGCCTTCTTGCAATCCCGTGATTGTAGCTTCTGGTTCAGTGGCTCTTCCACAGGATATCCATTGTCCAGTTAAAGGATCGAGCTTTTCTATTTCATAATATTCAACTGGCGATCCACCATCGTCTTCAGGTTTGTCCCATTTTAATTTGCATCCGTGTTTGTTAACGTCGAATACTTCCAGAGGACCCTGTTAAAATAATAGAAATTCATTTGGTTAGTAAATTTTGATCTTGAACATTAATTTTGTTGATTTTTTTACCTTAGGTTTGCTTGGCTTGCCAAGAACGGTAATCTCAACTTCGGCAACGTCTTCTCCAACTTCATTTTTGGCTCGTATCACGTACTTTCCAGTTTGTTCACGTTTGGTTTTTAGAATGATGAATTTTGTATTATAGTCAATATTGTCGATACGGATGAGATCATTCGACACTAATTCTTGATCTTTGAAAGTCCATGTTACCGTTGGTGGTGGTTCTCCAATTATATTCACATCTAAGGTTATTGTAAGCCCGACTTTTACCGTTATAGGTTGCAAATTGGTACGATCGATGTAAGGTTTCACTAAAAATTCAATGACCATTTAAAGTAAATATATAATAAACGCAAAACATAATTATAATTAATATTAATTGCAGTAAAACTTACGCCAACGGGCCTTAGCAGTATGAGGATTAGTTGCTTCGCTTGGTTCACCAGGTCCAGCTTTATTTACTGCTCGTACTCGAAATTGATATTGATTACCTTCTTGTAATCTTTCTACAGTACCGGTACAAATTGGTCCTTGTACTTCTGCAGCTTTTACGTAACTTGTACCATATTTGTCTTTCATTTCGATAATATAACCGGTAATAGGTGCACCACCGTCTCTTATTGGTGGTTCCCACTTAAGTTTCACCATATTTTCAGACCAGTCAATAATTTCTGGCAAACCAGGCGCTGCTGGTGGATCTAAAAAATTCATACGAAGGTATTAATACAGTTTATTATTTTCCGAATGTACAAGTTTTCTGAGATCTGGTACATACCATAAGGATTTTTAGCAAGAATGGCAGTGTCTGTTTGTAGAGGTTCGGATTCACCTTCTTCATTCACAGCTTTTACACGGAATTCATACTTTTTACCAGGTTCCAAACCAGTAATAGCATGTTCAGTTTTGTCTGGATCTACAATGCCAGCTGGAACCCAACGACCAGTTGTAATATCCATTTTCTCAAGAAGGTATCCTGTAAGCGGTAGTCCGCCATCGTCTCTTGGTTTATTCCATTTCAATTTGCATCCTTCTTTATGCACGTCAGTTACCTCTAGAGGTCCCTCAGGTTTTCCAGGCTTGTCTATTTGTTTATATAGAAGAATAAATGAGTAAAACAATTTTAATATTTACATATTAAAATGCGTGTTATGATAATCTTCATTTACCTAGGATATTAATTTCTACATCAGCCTCGTCTTGTCCAGAATCATTAACTGCTTTAATCGTATATTTGCCGGTATGTTTACGACTAGGACTGATTAATTGTATTCTGGTAAGATAATCCTCATTATCAATTTTGACGTTTGCACCAGTTTCTAGTGTTGCACCGGCAAAACTCCAAGTAACAGTTGGCGGTGGTTCACCTTCTATATCAACTTCTAATTTTACATGTTGTCCGGCTCTCACTTTGATGGTATGTAATTTATCTCGATTTATGTGTGGTTTCACTAATGATAATCAAAAAACAGTGTTATATAAAATTTGAATAAATAGGAACAATCATCGAAAATATGATAAATAAGAATATACTTACAGAATCGTGCCTTTGCTATGTGCGGTTTCGTTGGATCACTAGGTTCTGAAGGCCCAGCTTTGTTTACTGCACGTACTCGGAATTGATATGTTGCACCCTTTTTGAGACCTGTAACGCGACCCTTTGGTTGCGGCGAATCAGTTGTTAGGCATTCGTCCCAGTGGGTCGATGGTTTCTCTCTCTTTTCAATAATATATCCAATAATGGCAGCTCCGCCATTATCTTTAGGTGGTTCCCATTTAAGATCAACACGATCTACATCCCAATCCTCAAACTCTGGTACTCCAGGTTTACTTGCTATGTCTGCAAATCAAATTACAATTTTATGATAATGCAAATTGTTCAAATATAATTGATGCGGAGTATACGGATAAAAAATTATACCAAATGGATTTTTGGCAAGTATGGCTCCGTCTGTCAGCAGTGGTTCTGATTCTCCTTCTTCGTTCAATGCCTTCACTCTAAACTCGTATTCATGACCCTCCTGAAGACCTTTGATATCCATCTCGGTATCATTGGTACGACCAACTGGTACCCATCTGCCCGTTGATTTATCTAACTTTTCAACTTGATAACCAGTTATAGGTTTACCACCATCATCTTCAGGTTTACCCCATTTGATTTTACAGCCATTCTTCGTTACATCTGACACTTTCAATGGTCCTTTTGGTTTACCAGGAGCAGCTGTAAAAATTATATGATATTAAGGCTTTCAATGATAGCACACTCTCTCATCGTCATTTAATCAAATATTAAAAATAATATTAATCAATAGCACGTTTAAAAACTTACAAAGAACAGTGACTTCAACTTCTGCTTCGTCTTCACCATGAGGATTGACAGCACGTATTTTCCATACGCCAGTATTTTTACGAACGCTATCAGTAATATTTAATTTTGTATTATAATCGACATTAACAATTTCTATATTTCCTCCAGATTTAATTTCAACATTTGCATGATGCCAAGTAATTTCTGGAGGTGGTTCACCGCGTACGTCAACATCGTATTTAATTGGTTTTCCGGCACGTACAATGATGGGTTTTAGATTAGTTCGGTCGATTCTCGGTTTTACTATAAAAAGTTTCAAATTAATTCGATATACGAATATAGGAATATTCATATTCATAGGAATGTTCATACTTACATGCTTTATGTTTGCAAATTTGCATCTTGGATGCATCCGATGGTGGCGAGGGTCCAGCTTTGTTTACGGCAATTACTCGGAATTGATATTCGCCACGTTCCTTGAGATCGGGAACCTTAGCTTCAAGTTGACTTCCAGGTACTTCGATAGCTTTTTCCCAATCAGGTTTATAACGATCTTTCTTTTCGATTATGTATTTTTCTATAGGTGCACCACCATCGAAATCGGGCGGAGTCCACTTCAAACTAACAGATTCATTATCGTAATCTGTTATATCTGGGGTTCCTGGCTTGTGAGGCTCGTCTATAAATGAAGTAACGTGTTAGATAGAAAATATGATTTGTTTTATAGATTGAAAATAACAATCACGTTGCATTGAAATATTACCATAAGGATTTTTAGCAACAACACCGCGTTCGCTTTCAAGTGGTTCAGAGTCACCCTCATCGTTAACAGCAGTTACACGGAACTTATATTCACTTCCTGGATTCAGACCGGTAATGTCAAATTCCATATTGGGTGAATTTCCAGGTATTTTACCAACCCTGACCCATTTGCCAGTTTTAGTATCCATTTTTTCAATTTCATATTCTTTGATTGGAACACCACCGTCATCTTCCGGTTTTTGCCATTTGACTTTGGCACTGGTATTCGTCACGTCTGATACTTCAAGTGGTCCTTTCGGTGGGCTTGGTTTTCCTGATAATAATCAAATTGTAATGGATCAGTTAATAAGAGAAATTAAATGATATAGCAAATATACCGAAGTATACTACTGTACTTACCAAGTACAGTAAGCTCTACAGTTTCTTCATCTTTGCCGTTTACATTTTCAGCAATTAATGTGTACTTTCCGGTATCTTTACGCATTGCATTAACGATTGTAAAATCTGTGTGATAGTCTACATTGTCGATTTTAATACGTTCGGTAGTCGTTAATGGTATATTATCCCTCCAAATCCATCTACATTCTGGGGGTGGTTCACCTGACACATCTACCGACCATTTATGAGTACGTCCAGCTTTTATGATAATAGACTTGAAGTTTTCACGGTCGATCCTTGGTCTCACTAAAATATGTGATATATATTATTGTTAATATACTTTCTATTTAATTAGTATTCATTTGATAGACATTGAAATACAAAGTCCTTACGATTTTTATGTTTGCAAAGGTGATTATCGGTTGGTTCGCTTGGTTCCCCTGGTCCAGCTTTGTTGTGTGCTCTTACACGGAATTGATAAACCATTTTCTCTTTCAAACCTTCCACTTTAGCTTCCGGAGTTGCATCGGAAGTCTTCATCACTTCTACCCAATCTACTGCGAATTTATCTTTCATTTCTACAGTGTAATGAGTTATCGGTCGACCACCATCGCTTGAGGGTTTCTCCCATCTTAAAGAAACACTGACATTGTCGTAATCGAAAATGTCCGGCTTTCCAGGTTTTCCAGGCTCGTCTGGAAAATGATCACCAAGTTATATGACAATATATGAGATAAAAAGAGAAGTAGATTTGTCTGAAAAAAATCTCAAAGTTTCTCACCGTATGGATTCCTTGCAGTTATTGCCTCTTCGACTTCCAAGGGTTCGGATTCACCTTCTTTGTTAACAGCCTTAACACGGAACTTATATTTCTTTTTGGGTGTCAGACCTGAGAACGTAAAAGTATCTTCATGCGGTCCGACTTCTCCAGCTGGTATCCAACGTCCGGTATCCAGATCCATTTTTTCGAGGACATATCCAGTAATATCGGTACCACCATCGTCCGGAGGTTTTTCCCATTTAACTTTAACGTGATTCGCACGAACTTCTTCGACTTTCAATGGTCCCTTAGGCATTGCTGGTTTATCTGCATAAGAATTATTAATTTTCATAGAGTTACACTTGTTAGAAAAAAATTGAGATTACTCGTCGTTGAGGATAATTTAAAAGGCTCTTACCAAGAACAACAACATCGGCAATACTCTCGCATGTACCAGAGCTGTTGCTGAGGAGTAATTTGTATTTTCCAGAATCTGGTCGAGTAGTCTTTCTAACGGTAAGTACGGAATTTCTTTCGTATTTATCGATAGTAATCCTTTCGGCAGCATCTTGAACAAGTTCTTTATCGCCAAGATACCAATGTACTTCTGGTTCAGGTTCACCGGCATATTTGATATCGTATTTGATAACTTGTCCTTTCTTGATGATCAAATTTGTCAATCCTTCTCCAACTATGTAAGGTTTTACGAATCGACATTTTGCTATTATTGGTTTGGTTGCATCAGATGGTTCACCAGGACCAGCTTTGTTAACTGCACGAATTCTAAATTCATACTGTGTTCCTTCTTTAAGACCATCGATAGTAGCTTCTGTAACATCTCCAACGATTTCTTTTCCTTTGACCCATTCTTTCCCGAATTTTTCCTTATACTCGATTATATAGCCAGTAATAGGTGCACCACCATCATTTTCTGGCTTGGTCCACTTCAGATCAGCGTGATCCTTGTCCCAATCGGTTACATCCACGTCAGTAGGCTTACCAGGTTCATCTTGAAAAGACAAAATATTTTAAATAAACTTCTTATACAATGATAAAAAAAAATATAAATAAGTTGATCTCTACCCCAAGGATCTTTCGCTAGAATTGGTTTTGCAAACATAGCGGGTTCGCTAGAACCAAGCTTGTTCACTGCTCGTATACGGAATTTGTATTCCTTCTTTGCCACAAGGTCCTCGACTTTATAAACGCATTTTTCTCCTGGCATAACTTCTCCGACGCTATCCCATTGGGATTTCAAACTTAGATCGAGCCGTTCGATAATGTATTTCGTGATAGGAGAACCACCGTCATCTTTCGATGGTTTAAAGGAAACCACACATGAATTAGCGAAGACTTCGGTAACGTCAACGTCTCGTGGGGCCGATGGAACGTCTGGAAAATAAAATATTTGTTTTAATCGTCAAAGTATAATCATATAATAATATATAATTTCAAAGATATATACCTTGCATGTTAATGTTAACATCTTTAACTTCTTCTCCCTGAACATTACCAATTTTAACTTGATAAATTCCAGATAAATCACGCTGAGGTTTTTTGATTTTATATGTGACTTTGTCTTCGCCTACGACTACTTCAACATCTTTCAATGGCAATGGTTTGCCATCTTTCAAAAGTTTTGCTTCTATCTGACTTTGTTTAGTACCTTCGACTAAAATAATAAAGTTTCAATAATAAAACGTACGAGACAAAAAGAATATTCCATTATGTATTATAAATGATAAGAAAATGTGCTTACTCTTGAAAGGTACAACGAAGACAATAGGTGCATTACATGGTCCTTCAACCTTGTCTGGTATATCGACGATAGGTTTGCTCTCACCCTTTTTAACAGTCAATTTGCAGCTGCTCGTCAATTGTCCGCTCTCGCACGTAATTTCACCATCGTCCGTCATTTCAATCCTATTGAATATCAACTGATGTTTACCACCACCAAGATTTTTAATTTCCACCCTTTCGTTAGGTTCGATCTTTTGTCCATTGAAAGAGAATATTGCCGGTGCAGTTTGATCTTGTAATTCAACATCGAGTACTAGTTTCTCTCTTTCGATCGCAATCGTATCCTTCAACTTTTTGTTGAATCGATTGGCATCTGAAAATTTTAATTTTTAATAAAATATTACATCGTTTCAAAAGTTTCTTTATTCTAACTGAAAACTTCATTAAAATAGGAGTGATTTAAAAACGAAATTTTAATCTTTGAAAATTTACTTTCCATGTAAGATACTAAATATTATTCTAAAAATATGAATAACTAATTACAAAATTAAAGTTTAATTTTTATCATTATTTATAAAAATACGCGCCTATAGAGATGCAACCCTTCAGACACACTTTGAAAATGTTGCTTGCGATCGCCATATACTGGGAAGGAATTTTTTTACAGTCAAAACTGTTCATACACTAATGCATTAAAGGTTGCCTATCTCTCGAGCAGAAAAAAAAATTCCGTCCCAACAGATGGTGCTCGCAAACAACATTTTCAAATTGGTCTGGAGCATTCCTACAGGCGCACATTTTTATAATTATTAAATAAATAATTAGAAAGAAAAGTAAAAATAATAAATTATCCTACTTCTAATACTGTGCACTCACGAATAATGTAAATTTTGGAAAAATAACTTACAATTGATAATGATCTCGGCTTCGGTCTTATCGGCATTGCTCACGCAAGAATAATTTCCAGCATCTGTTACCTTGCAATCCTTAATAACAAGTTTCCTCTTTCTACCATCTGCCTTGATTTGTACTCTGTACAATGTAATGTTCATAATCGTTAATAATATAATTAATAAGAAAAATATCTACTATCTATTATAAATGTAGTATGTTTCGTATTACCTTTTATCAGCTACTATTTCTTGATCACCTTTGAACCATTTAACATCACCATTTTCGTCATCGAGTTCACAGAGTAAAGTCAAAGTTTCCTTCTCTATTAATTGCTGACTCTTTAGGACCTTAACGAATTTATATGGATATTCTGAAATTCAGAAGAGTATTTATTTATTATCGTTGTTAAATATAAATGAATTATGAAAAATAGATTAGGAATGCAAGAAAATTACCAACGACGGTGAGCACCGTTTCCGTTTTATCCGTTTGCTTGTTTATTTTACAAATGTATTCGCCGCTATCTTCTATAGTAGCACTTTTAATGGTCAATCGACAAACACCTGACATGTCTTTGGAAATACTGTAAACGTCGCCATCCTAATAGAAAAGTCACATATTTTAATTATATTTTTTTCAAATAGTATCTTTAAATTGTTTCAATTGAAAGAAGTAAAAACGTTACCTCAAGTTTCGTTTTTCCTTTAAACCATGAAACCGTGGCAAGATTTGAACTGACTGTACATTCCATGTAACATTCGTGCTTCGTGTATCCACTTGTTTTCTTTGAAAGTGGTTTCGTGAATGTATATGTTGGATCGGGTTCTGAAAAAGACAAAATAAAACAAATGTGCCAATTATCAATACTTTAAAAAATAAAGTATTATAATGAGTAAAAGTAAATGAAATGACTGATAGTATACCATCGACATTGAGGAAACCAGTACTGGAAACGCCACTGATTTCAATAGTATATTTTCCCGTATCTTCAACTTTAGGTCCCAAAATGATAAGTTGATAAGAATCTTCTTCGTTCTTGAATTTGTATTTGGCTGAGGGGAAGAGTTCCTGTGTTGGGATTTTGTATTAATATTATTAGATCGTTCAAATATAAAGATAATAGGTATTTGATGATTTTCTTACATCTTTTCGGAAGAACCATTTTGGTTTACAGTTCGGTTTAGAAAAGTTAGCTTCGAAGACGACTTTTTTGTCTTTTCCTTCTTTGGCATACTGATCCACCAATGGTTTTAAGAAAGTCTCTGGTTTCTATGAAACAATAATAAATCGATCAGTTAGATACAAGGCTCTCGATGTAATATCGACATTAGAAAAATTCCCCAAAAATTCGTCGTATTTTTATTTAAGAAAATACGAATCCGTAGAGTGACGAAAAAATGTATTAAACAACGCTGCTTTCTCTTTCTTAATTTTTATTCATAGCTCCGAAAAAAATATAAACGACGAGAAAGAAAGAAAAAGAAGAAAAAAAAGATAAGTGCACCATCGATTGATTTTCGCAGAACAACGTAGGGTGATATTTATTTTAAAGCCTTCACCGTCATGCTCGTTAAAGAGACGTAATTGTGAAAGTATTATTATTATTAAAGAATTTGATCAGAAGAACGATATCGATGAAGAAAACAGTACCATCACACATCTCGTCGAAGTTTACAATACGTGCTCATAGTACAGATATCGAAGAAGAATAAGAGGAAGAAGAAGAAGAGGAAGAAGAAGAAGAAGAAGAAGTAGAAGAAGAAGAAGTAGAAGAAGAAGAAGAAGTAGAAGAAGAAGAAGAAGAAGAAATATTGTTTAAACGTAAAAAAACAACATCGAGAAAGTACAGATAAAATGGTATAGTGATTCCAATGAAATCACGTAACAATTTTACGTTGAAACTTTTTATCAAATCTAATTTGATGTTTTAAATGAATGGAAATTATTTGGAATCGCTATACCTTCAAAACGAGTAAGATATACAAAAATTTGATAATCTTATAAAGAAATGTAAGAATGAAATCTATGATACGTAGAAAGATGTATCCGCTTATAATTTGATGTATGATGAAATATAATGAATGGAAAGTAAAGAAGAACATTAACTGTAAAAGTGTAAAGAAACATAAGTTGATAAGAGGATGCCCTCTTAGTAAGGGAGTCTAAGTAGCGAGAGTAAGAATAGATATAGTAAGAATCATTTTCCAAGGCTATCGAGAATAATGCGACAGATATAAACAGGCATTAAAATATATATAACGTGAAATCTTAAAGATATATCACGCCATCGAAGAAGAATAGTCCAACCTCCGTTTTGGTGAAGTGATGCAGCGTCGGCCAGTCGGGTATTAATTCTGCCAGAGAGGGCCTACGAGATCCACTATTCTAAAAATAATAAAATCCAACTGCAGTTAACTTAGGTGTAGTCCATTAAATCGTTTTTAAACTAATAACTTGTCCCTTTATCTTGAGAATATGCTATCGGCTTAGAAGGAACGAAATACTTTCATTTGACTTCGATCGACTAACATCAATTTAAACAAATGTGAACTATTTTAGTTAGTGTGCCACAATATAGATAACTCTACAAAACGATCATCATTAATTAATATGAGTAATGGGATTAAAATGATACAACACTAGAAACGTAATACTGTATAAAACATATTATTATACACTTACGGTATTGGTGAAGCTAGCATTCCGTTAAGAAAATATCAAAGCGCTGGCTAAAGCATAATATTGATTATTAGAAATAATCGTATAATCAATCGAACAATCAATGATAATAATCAATGATGAAAGCTCATAGCGGGAGATTTCAAAGAAATTTTCGATTTTGCTTGAGGACAATTCCAAAAATTTGGGTAAATAAACGTAAATTTAACGATACAATTGCTAATTTGAAAATAAGAAATGGATTGAATAATTCGCCAGAATACACGCGTAATGAAAACAATAAAAAAGCCTGGCGGGTCATTGGTAGAGGCTTCATTTCGAGGCTGTGTTCAACCAGAATGAAGGAATGCGAGGAATTATTGCCTTTAAGATTTATCGCGAACCTTTTCTTTGATTCTTGCCACTAGTGTCGGCCAGTCGACGATTAGCTCCTGCAAACTTGGTCTGCGATGAATGTCGAAGACGTCCTGCATGCGAGGCACACACACATGACCGTTAATTCCACTCTTACCATTCAAATACAGGATTTTCAAGGAACTCGAATAACCGATTTTCTTCAGCTTTTTATTTGTGCGTGCATGTGTGTGTTCTTTTTTTTATCCTTTTTTTTTTAATTTTAATTTAGATCATGCTTCAAAGCAAGTTAATGACAATAATGTATTTGCAAATCGACAGTTTTGAAAATATCGGTTGCGAGAGATCCTTCATGTTTTGTAATTTTTTGTTTAACGATTTTACGTTTAATTTAGAGTTAATGCTTGTTCCCGTTTCATAGGTAAATGTTACACTTACGCGACGATGCATTTCTACATTTTCAACCGATATTAATAACATTGATTACAACTATTATTACAACGTTTTGAGGCGTTAGTCGTAGTAACACAAAATGTACAAAGTGTATGGCGTGCCACGTGCGTGAAAAATGCAGTTTTTTTATTATGCTGATCATCCGATTCGTAATTAGATGTGTGTAAATGTATAACGTGCGAATGTAGACATACACATATACGAAGCTCAGCATTAACTCTAAATTATACAGTGTGGACGATGCATTGGGTAAGGGATAAGAAAATACAAAAAAAATGACCGTATAGATTATTAAAAAAAACAAAAAGGAAAAGGATAAACAATCGTTCGTTATTTAACGTCTAATTATTGTTGAATATTACCGGAATATTTCAAACAAAATGGTACTAGCATCTACCAAAAAAATGGTTAATATTATGAAAAATATATAAGGAAAATTGATTAAAATTGATACGAAATGAAAAACACCGTGCAAAGATAATGTCGACGACTTTCTGTAGCAACTAATTAGAAATAAAATAAGAAAAGTATAGAAGTCTCGTAGACGTTCGTCTAAAATTCTTATTTGACGCGTATAAATATTCCGACGCGTATAAAATATTAAGGTAGAAGATTTGTCGTTTTGTTTTTTGTTTTTTTTTTTTTAGCAGGAATTACTACATAGGGTTGCTCGAAAAACCTTGAGCCAGCTCCAGTTAGGTTCTTCCTTCTTGTCGAGAGGAATTCGATAGATTTCCTGACCCTCCGACAAGATCACTATATCCAAGCCGTCTTGGTACCAGCTCCTTCCATGTAGTTCGCTGCCATGCAGCTCCCTGCCATGCAACGACTACGAGAGTTGTCGAATGTAGATAAGAAAAGAAGAATAAGAGAAAGAAGAAAAACAACTGACAATATCATCAAATCATCCGAAACGTCACATTCGGTAAAAGTTACACCCTTTCTTCGAAAGTCTGAAAAAATTGTCAATATGATTAGATCCAAGCTACCCTTTCGTACCTTTCGTGTTTACTTGCCAAACGAATTGGCAGCTTGGAAAGATGTTTTAACAACAACAACAACGATGCATTCATTAATCATTCAAGATTTTTCTCTTTTTTTATATCCCGTGCACCGAGCTGTTAGTGAAGTGTTATTGTAACATTTAATGTACAATTTCACATTGGCACGATGCAATGATCTAACTTTTAAATTAATTATATGAATAACATTTTTATTATTACTTTTATAATATCATTTTAAAATCAAATAATTAAGAATTACAATATATAATTGTAGAGTAAATGGGGTGACAAAATAATAATGATTACCTTTTCTACTTTCTTCAAAGCTGGCAGAGGCTTTTCCACTTCCTTCAAATCTACCTTTTCTTGTTCCGCTTCCTCTCTCGCCCACTTTTGATATTTTCTCTTTTTCAACATTGCACGGAAATCCATACCACTAGCATCTGTAGATCAATTATTATATATAAATATATGTGATATAAAAAATAAACATGTGTGCTGATCACACAAGTTAGAAGTGAAAACTTCAAAAAAGCCAGTTCCAAAAGAATGAGACGTAATTATTTATATAATAATTATTAAAACATTGAGCCTATAGGGATGCAACCCTCCAGACACACTTTGAAAATCTTGCTTGCGAACGCTATCTGTTGGACGGGATTTTTTTTTTGCACGAAAAAAACGCAATCCGTAATACACGCGTGTATAAACAGTTTGAGCTGAAAAAGAAATTCATTCTCAACAAATGGCGCTCTCAAGAAACATTTTTAAAGTGTGTCTGGAGGGTTGCATTCATACAGGCGCAAATTTTTATAAATAATGAAAGAATATTTCCTATGTAAATGAATACTTACCAGATACGTAGAGCTGCATCTCAGCAGAATCCTCTCCATGGATATTGCTAACGACAATCTTGTAAGTGCCTTCATCGTTGGGTTTAGTTTTTCTCATACATAGGGTGATTGTATTGGTTTCCGTGTCCGTGAGGAATTTGAAACGACCACCTTCGATGATCTCGGTGATTCCCTTGTAGAACTTGAAGGTCGGCGCAGGCGTACCCTCCACCGCAACGGTGAGGTACGCCGTCGAATCTATTATTAAAAATAAGAAAAAAAATGATAAAGAAAAAAAATAATAATGGCAAATGTGTGAAAGGGTTAAAAAGTTTACCTTCGACGGCGGAATATGATTCCTGGACATCAACGATTTGAGGTGGTCCTGGTGGTCCAACATCTCTAAGAGGTGTGCTAGGTTGATTGATTTTATTCTCGAGGTCCGCCACGCTGGGTCTCCTTACGTCCGTGCTTGGACGACGCCTCTGTATTCGTTATTCGTTCATTATATAAACTGACTTTTATTTCTTCCATGAGAAATATCAGCAAAAAAAAGTAATTCTCTTCTACAAAGCATTTATCGTATCGTAGGCATAAATTAAACGAATTCGTACGAGATAATACAATTAAAATGCATAATATTATTCGTTGAATATAGATATTGCTATAGATATTATAGAATTTTCTATTTATAAAATTCGTACGAATTCGCGTGATCATTTTTTTTGTTGGCATTTATCTACGATTAGATACAGCTGTTAGTTACAACAATAAGTCACATTGTTAAATAAGCATTTAAATGTCTACACGGTTAGTCACTTAAGTGAATACAATCCCGTTAATGACACTAGTATACTCATCCTCTAGCAGGATGCCTCTATTAGCACGATAGGAATAATACACAAAAGGAATTGAACTATGTCGCTAATGCAAACGAAATAAGATCGATTGATTAATTCATTAAAACTGGGTCTTATTTCAATTTAATGATTTATCTAAACGATCCTATTATGTTTATTCTATAGCTACACAATGATTTCAAGAAACATTAGTATAAATATGTTCTTGAATTTTCATTAAGCCGACAGATGAACATATGTACGTAGAACATATTAATTTATACAGGGGTGGTTGTTTGGACACACTTGAGGAATGCGATGATGATATAGGTTTCTATGTATTTACATATTTGTTTTTTGGTTTCTGGAGATCGTAATATCTCCTAAACACGCATGATCTATGATAAATGATAAACGTTATATTAGACGAACATGTCGCATGAAATTATTTATGAAATATGAAAGAAGATAATATGTATGGTTTTCATGATGATTTGGCGTACTGATAGAGAGAGAAAAATAGAGAGAAAGAAAGAAAGAAAGAGAAAGAGAAACAGATAGATAGATAAAAAGCAAACGAGAGAAAAAGATAGTAAAGCAGATTATGAAGAATTGAATTTTTATAATTGTGAGCTTATAATTGGGGGAAAAGTCAAATCTCGTGAGACCACTCAGTCAATACGCCATTATTTGTTTGATGTAATTAAATAGAATGGAATAACAATATAAATTCATTCATTTTATAATGAAATGTGCAAAGAAAAAATAAGCTGCTAAACGTTCGTTTATTAAATCGCTGATATTATCTAAAAAGCTAAAAAAACGGGATTTGTTTTATATTCCAGTGAGTTTTGTTTTCAATTGGGATAAATATATTGGTTAACAAATAGAATTAATATTGGTTAAAAGTATTTCGTCGATAGATCGTCAAATTAATTTATGAACGTCCAAATAATTCATAATAATAATAATAATTCGTCGTTGAAATTGTTAGATAAAGGAAATTGATGGAAATGAGAAAAAAGAATGAGGGAAAATAGATAGATACGGGCTTAATAACAGTCGTGGGGTGGATGGATGTTATTTTACCACTTTTTACGTAGAAAATATCTTTTAGTATACCAAATAGTCTTTTTCTTTTTTTTTTCAGGATCCAATGAGGATGACAAACAATTTGTGCAGTACTAAAGTCATCTACCAATAAATCGTATAATTAAGATTATTTACAAAGTGACAAGATAAATTATATTTACAAACCACGGCCAAGACGAGAGAACATTTTATTGTTGAGAAAATAAATGGTGGTAAAAAAGAAATATTCTAATATAATCATTGATCGATACATATATATATATATATATTATAGCTTAATCTCATATAACGCCTTGTCCGTGGCATCAATCAATTTTTTGGTGTTTTCACTAGATCTAATGCGAACAAGTAAAAACGATGAACACACGTAGGGTGAGCACGAAAATTATCCTTACAATTGTACTTAAACGAATATACACGAAATATTATTTTTTGTTTTATGTACACATATAAAATTATATTCATACTATAAATCAAGCAGCCAAATTTTTTGTCTATGTACAAGTGACACGATTTTATTGCTACTTGAATCACTAATGGTGGTACATCTTTCGACATCGGGATTGTACGAGTATCGGGATATAATATACACTTTATATTTGATAATATTATATAAAAAGATAAAGGATGTTAAACAAATGTATTTAGGGAGGGAAAAAAAAAGAAAAACTATCTTACCACCATTATTGTCATCCAATTTTCTCAATGAATTAAATACACAGACGGTATTCGCTCGAATTAAGCAGTATCTGTACAGCGGGCATAACGATTTTATTTGGCGCAGTAGTAAGACTCCGTATTTAGTCGGACGAACGTATCAAACTCGCGTAGGTTGCATTACATTTGAACCTTCGCGAAAATGAAATTTTCTTCATTTCGTTCGATCTCGACAAAGAACGAAGTCATCAAACAAAGATCATTTTAAATTGTTCTTACTACAGATCAATAAATATATATAGAAAAAATTCTACTCTCGAGATAACGTGTGCGAACATATTCAGGAGGAATTTGTTGCTAACCTCTTTCTCCTGCAGTTCACCTGGGCGCCCGTACTTATTCTGTTCGTGGTGCATGAAAAATAAAAAAAATCTAGAGATAGTAAGAAAGATCAATGGGGGGGGGGGGGGTTGTCGGGCTTGTGGTCTAGTTGGTGGGCCATATAGTCGATCGTCACGTATCGTTACCTGTCCGAATAATATTCAAAAATGATGAAACATTATCGTGGTAATTAAAATGTTGACACATCCTCATACGCTCAAGAAATCAAATTAATAATTGTATTTGTCAAGGGGGTTTGCGGATGGTAGTGTAAGAATGCGATAGCAGCGGCAACGATAGTTTATCAGCCCCACAAAATTTAGCTAAAAAAATATGTTACAAAATTATTATTATTATCATTATTTTCGTCTCGTAATAACGTGTCGTTACTTGTTGCAAGGGGTCAAGGGCTGAGAGGGTGGCGCAGGGGTCTTATTATGCCCAATGGGCATGTTTTTAGTTGTCATTGTTACTTGAAACTTCATTATTTTGTTTGATTACACTTGTCGTTAAGCTGAGCATGTACATTTAAGAAAGGGAATCACGTTCGCGTGGTGATCCAATTAAACATTAATTGTAGAATGAACACATTAAGAACAAAATCCATAAAAGTGATTAAGAATAATCTAAAATAATTAGAACGCCAAGCGAAGTGATTCATGAGTGTCGATAAAAATTCAATCGAAGGGATGAAGATTGCGAAGAATAAGAAATAAAATATACATAAAATTATAGGGTAAAAATAAAGGGTCAAAGAGTGTGGGGTGGGGGCAAAGTGAGAAACAATAGGAATAAGAAACAGAGCAGCTGTAAAACGATAAAATAGTAAAAATGTTGCAGGTGATGGTACTTGGTAGGTAAGCTTTGTGTTATAGCGAACACAAATCTCACCTTAGCGTCCAACACCTCCCCAGGTCGTAACTTTCCCAACTGTAAAAAATCATAGATGCGGATATAAGCTTTCGACGAAAAATATGTCGCGTTACAAAAAAATCTTCTTTTTCTATTTTTTCTCCGAATGATTTTCACAAAAATCTCTCCCCAATTCTCGTCACTTGGTAAGAATTTTCTTACGTAAACGATGCGTACAGTTCAACGAGTGTTTCGGTGTTAATGTCTATACTCAAATTATGTCATTTCAATTCGATAAACTACATAAAATAACCGTTTTGAGAAAATATTAATAAGAGGGTTGATAGATAGAATTGTGTTTGTGTACTAAGGAATACGAATAGATAAGTAAACTAGAGAAAATAGAAGAAATGGAAAAAGACGGCACAATAAGAGAAGAGAAAAGAAAAGAATAGAATAGAATCAAATGATACCTCACGAGGAATGGACATGGACGAAAGAACGAATGGAAGGATTCGTTGTAGACAAACACAAGGTCCTTCTTGCTATTCGAGGCTTATTCTTACCAGAGTATATCGGGCGACATTATTCAAATGTATGCTAGACCGATATAAATGGGGTTAAAAATCAGTGGTTCACATGTATTCGCATTCACGTGGTAACGCTTGGATTGATTATCATTACGAATTGTTACAATTTCGGATGCCTTTTTTTCCTCCAACGCAATTTTCTAATATCATTTCATTCATATTAAGAAATGACAATAATAGAATATTTTGCGTTCTAGGATAGGACTCTAGCAAGTACGAGGCGTGTCTGACGAATATATCAAATATTTATATATTGAAAATAAAATATCTATCTTTGTATAATCTTAATAAAAGAGAAAGAGATGTTTTAACATCCAAATTTCGCGTACGTAATAGACGATGGTAATCTGAAGAAATCATCGTCATTAGTCTTTCCTTTTGATTAGTATGAAATTAATAGCGACAAGTTTTCTCAGCTAACAAAAACTAACGAGTGAACGCATTCTGACTACAAGATATTTACAAGATGACATGATTCACGTGCCGACGGTGATCCTCGTATGTCCTAAACATTCGTTAACGCCAAATGAGTGTCTTTTTGCAGACAATGCTTGCCAAAACGCTTGATCTATTAGTTAGAACGTTAGGATTGGTTCTTTGGCCAAAAGAAATTCGAAACCTTGCAAAAGAGTGATCGATAGTCGTGTTGTCAACGAATTTGCCGGACACGCCTCGTCCATTTCGATTTTCTTTCTCCTACAGATTGTTATTATTATTATTAATATTTTTTTAATAAGTAAGTGTCATTATTATCGAGTTTGTAGTGCACACAGACTCGGTTCAGGCAGCAGATCCGTGCCAGGTGCAGGTGCATTTTATAATTTGGTCAATAGTTTAGCTTATATTCATAAAGACAACATATCGAAATAAAATTCATCGAGAATGAAGATTCCGTTCTATGAATTTATTATTGAAAAATTAGATTTTTCTTAGAAAGGAATCTTTGCTCGATTAAATTTGCATGCTTACATTCCATCGACGTAACTGTAATATTCGATGTTTCCAAAATATTTTGCCTCTTATGTCGACGTATGCATACTTGCGAATAATTTAATATAAAATACGTTCATAGTGAGTAGATATTAAACAATAAATAGTAGTAGTAGTGAGCAGGCACATATGGACGAAAAAAATGCACTTAGATTAGGTTATGATCAATTCACTGATCAATGAAATACGTCGTCATTCTTTTCGTCCTTCATTCCAGTGAGATTGTGTAAGATAATATGTGAGTGAAAATTGGAATAAAAGTATAAGAATAAATGCATTGGTAATTGAGTAAGGTTGCAGACGAGGCATTCTCGTTCCTTCACTTTTTCGAGAAATCTTTTCTCACCTTGCGCTCGTCCACTACCTCGCCGGGCCGCAGCTTCCTATTCTCCTATGGACCAAATTCTTGTTTACTAGTGTGTTCTTGTCGGTTAAATGTGCCTGTAGTGTTGTGTGTGCATAGCTATGTGTATATAATGAAATATAAATATAATAAATAATATTATAAATATATGATCCTCGTGACGAATACATCTTCGTTAATGGCGAAGAATTAGACATTTTGAAGAGAACACCATCATCTTCGGACAATCTCCAAAACGTTGATATCGTAGATTTGATTTTTCATATTCCTTACTGAAATGTTTAACATGCTAACGAGGATTTTGTAACTCGTAAATGCTGCTTCTTGCCTTGTTCATCTTGGAATATTGTAGTTGGTTTGCTTTTGCATGTTTAGCTAATAAAGGACAGGCGTTGGAAGTGGAGCGAAGGTGGTTTGGTGCATCAGAAGCTGGGTACATGGACTTTTCACGAAACAGGTAGCTAATCTAAATTTCACGCTTTGCTGACACTAAAAATAACGCACACTCCTGACCTTCTAAAGACACTTTCACAGAAACTCGTTGGGACTTTACGTCTATGGATATCTATTTAGCTAATATCATCTTGGGTAGGATCGCTAAAAAAATCACGGATATTTCTACGGAACTCAGGAAAATAAAACTCAAAAAAATCTATAGCTAAAACCAGCTTTAGCTAGTGTCATCTACCTACTCGTTCACCTAGCTTCTTATATCAGCATTATTTCAACATTTCTTTAGGACCTACAAACGATATTCTTACAAGCTCATTTTACGCTTTCGATTTTTACTTTTGATGTATTTATTAATCGTTTAATTGGCTTTTTTAAAACTATCGAGAGAGACTAGCTTCTAAAACGCAAACAAACTTGAAAGAATATTCATTTGAAAGACAGACCTGATCTATTTCAAAACACGTTCAACTTCGTTAAAGATTTATTTCTTTACTAATTATAGGAGAAATATATTTTCAGCACTTAAAAAAAAAGAAAAAGAACATTAACGTGCGCGTAATGAATAATTCAAGCAAGAATAAGGACGCTCGTGAATCTAGATATTTATAGACTCGCTCAAGTCATTACTAGGTAAGTTTATCTGGCGTTTTGACAAAATGATCCTAATTATCGAAAAGTTTTCGATGAAACAAAGATCCGTTAACAGCTCCTCGTACCTGTCGTCTGATACTAATCGTTTTGAAGTAGATCATTCGGTCATGCGAATTTTAAAGAGGTGCAACAGTATCAAAATGATGATTTTACAAATGTTTTTTGACAAACGAAAATAATTTTAACCGTATTCGAATGTTAATTTAACGATAAGAAAAACAACTGTTGCACCTTTCAAGTCGGTCCTTTTTTTGTTGATTTTTTTTTTGATACGGCAGTCGATATACCTTGAGGATCAAATAAAAATCTTTTTCGTAACATACCTCGTCACTGATGATCAGGCTAGGTCTACGACCCAATTCTTCGGGTGGTATCAAAGAACCACGTCGACTTGTCGAACCACTGCCAGGTACCAAAGATCCTTTTCGACTTCCTGCAGGTGTTACGTCCTTAATAACTTCGATCTTTGGTGTTTCCGGTGCCTTGATTTCGGGTAACTTTGGCTGCAAGGATCAAACTAATTTTCACATTTGCTAAGATGCCGTGTAAATGCTCACGAATAAATTGTTCAAATAAATAATATCTAATTTTGTATTTTGCACCAAATGATCAAGTGTAAAAAGAGAGACAAACGATTATAATTTGTAATTAATCAAAATTCAAATTGTATCTTCCGTGATGAAAAAGTAATAGTCGAATTTCGCGATTGAATACGATCACGATCGTAAGACGATTACGACTGATCACTCTCGATTTCGATACGCTCAAAGCTCAGTTTGGAAAGGTGTCTCTCGATCCGAGAAACGAACGTAATAATACCCAAAAATAGCGCGATCAACGTTTTTCTCCATCCTCGATTTTCACGAGTGAAAGATCTACGCGAAGGGGTGTTAGTGCTAGTGGTGGTGGTGGTGGTGGTGACACGTTTCACGTCATTTGCCAAAAGAATTATCATCTCTGTCGCCCTTCCTCTCTCAAATTTTTCTTCACGTGGATGGAGAGGCACATTCATTGGTTGCCAAATCCAAAGGGAAACCGAAAGAAGGTAAAGGGGGGCATTCGTGTCTCGGATGATCATTAACTCTCTTACCAAAATCAAGTCGTTTTAATTGCAATTATTATATAGATGTATAAACGATAAGCGAGAGTATTTGTGAACGCGGCACGTTTACGCCCTTCGGATTTGTAAGATAAAATGGAAAATTATGACGAAGACGACAGGGAGGCTTTATTTTTTGGCAAACTCGTTTCAACAAACCAGGATTCTGTGTCACACGTAAACATATCGCATCTTTGACATAATATCCGTGTACTTTTATTCCATTTTATTGGATTCGATGGAATTTCGTTGCACTAAATGGAGGGAGGGCTAATTACGGAAAATGACCTTTGCTATGAAATTAGAGTACACTTGATACGCCTACGGGTATTAAAACATTCCTGCCTGGCCGTAAGATCTGCCAAGCTATAAATTTGATTCTTAAGATTTTAATCATCATTGAATTAAATACGCCTTTCGTGATCTAGTGGGAAGATTGTAAGACATTCTTTGTCTAAAATTGACGAAAGTGTTGAAATTGTTTTTGTCTTTTGAAACTCTAACTATTTTTGTTCTCTATAATATCTAGTAACCATTACCTTATTTGTTTATCATCTATTGTTAGAATAAAAAAAGTTTATTTCACTACTCACCTTAGATTCGAATTTCTACTCCGTGCGATCGTGAGAAAAAAAAGAAACATAGAAATAAAAAAGGAAATTAATTAGATTACATTCTTGCAACAAATTCTGAATAATTTTTATGTATAAATCTGTATGAATAATTTACCTGTGTCGTCGGTCTGTCCAGTTTTGTTTTCTCGCGTTTATCGCGTTCACCAAAATCGAATTCTTGCGGTTTTTCAAGTACCGGTCTCTCGTAATCAGGAATTTCTGGTAGCTCGTAACTGCTTTCCTTTGCCGCTTTTGCAGTTTTTCCTTTCTTTACTTCTAGCTTCTCTGCCTTTTCGACTTTCTATACGTTTCAAAATTCACAAAATCATACTTCATTTTTGATATATACACAATTATAAATAGGGGTAGAATAGTGTGTTAACCACGATAAGTATGATGCAAAGAATAGAAAGATAGAGAGAGCATTTCTGTTTAGATTATAAACGTAAAATTAATTACATTCAGAGAGGAAGTGTAAGTTGTACAATGTATTATTACGTAACCAGAAAGTTTAATCTTACCTTTTTTTCGGTCACGTTTTATTATTAATTAATTTGTAAGTTTGGAAAGTTTAAAATTGAGCAAGAAAAGAAAATAAACCCCTTGTATATTTGTGTGATATTGTGTTATTTACAGTTTCAACATATATTCGTTAAAATTTGATAGGAATATTCGTATTCCTAGAACAAGCTAGAGAAAATTAGATATATCAAAGCGGTAAAATGATATTTTGATAAACATATAGATCGTGTTTAGTAGATATTTTTGTAAGATACAGTGTATAACATAGAAAAGGTGTGTAACATATAGGATAAGTTGTGTCAGTATTAACTGACATCAAGAGGAAGACATAGAAAAAAGAGATAGTTGAGTCAATTGTAAGAACGGCTAAGAATTGCTGTGTGAGTCACAGAAAATATTTAGATCATTTTTTTAATTACAATAGAGGAAGAACAAATATGAAGAAGATAAGAAATATTCAGAGAGATCAATTTGTTTAGCACGAAAGGATTGATACGAAAGATAGAAAGAGATAGAGAAATAGATATGCTGAGATTCCTGTATACGAGGATACCTTCAACTCAATAGAGCCATTTGTAGCCTTCTGAGGCTTTGACGGATCTCTTGATACGGGTTTAAGTTGTATCATTTGAAAATGATCGCTTTTTACTTCTTGTTTCGGTGGTATACGTGGTTTTGGTTTTGGTTTTGGTTTTGCTTCAGTGGCTTCGATTTCCTTTGGCTGTATTTGAAATAGTGATAATTGCTAACGATATTTTACGATATATTATATTATATGTGTTTTTCTATGATTACCGATACTACATTTCCAATATTGTTAAGTAATGTGTATTCTACACGTTTTTTAATTTTAAATTATATATTATATGTATAACGGCAATAATGTATTCAAATTACCACTCGTAAAACATAATTACAACACTCACCTTTAGTTCGACTTTGTTCAAAGTTTTCTTCTCTTCTTCCAACTATAAAAAAGAGATAAAGTATTTTTATTGTAATATAATTGTCGTTTACACATTACGCATATCGTATAGATTAATATGTAATACGTTAATTATACATACTTTGGTAGTTTGTTTGAGACTGAGTTTCCTTTCTTGTTCTTCCTTCTGTAATCACACATAGACCGTTTTCATGAATAATTTATAAATACATAGTTATTATAAAAATAGCCTACATATCTAAAAGTACATTAGCAAATGTTGTTTTCTTCTGTTTTACTCTGTGCTGATTGTATAAGCGTATAATGAAATGTATTATCTGATTGTAATTTATGTTTGAATATAGAATGATAATTTATGTACCTTTGGTTCCTCGGGTTTGCCGAGTGTTTTAATTTTATCAACGGGTTCTTCCTTCTACAAATAAATTTCATTGTAATAATATCAATCTTGAAATATTTTATCGTTTGCTTGTAAAAGGTAGTAGTTTAATGTATTTAGTGTTTGTCATGTGTACCTTGGTTTCTTCTGGTTTTAGTGTTGCTTTTGGTTCCTCCTAAAAATGTATTTACTCTTTTTAATATAAGATATTTATATGTATATGTATTATGAAAGTATTATGAAATTACAAATGACTGAAATGACAATTAAATGGCATCACTGAAAAATAATGAAATGCGTTATGATATTATCGGTGCACGAAACGAACTTTATGTCATTTTTGTTTAGTGTGATTTTAATGTGTGTTGTTATTTGATGTGCTGTTACAATGCATGTAAATGAATGAATATATTGTAAGTGTTTATGTACCTTAGGTTTCGTGTCTCGTTTAGCAATAGCCGGTTTAAGTTCCTCTTTCTATAAAACATTATTGAAATATTATACGTGTCTAATGAAAAATCAATTAAAATATTTAATTTATGAATATTAAAGTTTAATTTTTATAATTATTTATAAAAACATTACACGCGCGCCTGTAGCAATGCAACCCTGTAGACACACTTTGAAAATGTTGCTTGCGAGCGCCAGCTGTTGAGACGGAATTTTTTTCTGCCCGGAAGATAGACAACCCGCAATACATGCGTGTATGAACAATTTAGATTGCAAAAATATTCCGTACAAGTAGATGGCAAGCAACATTTCCAAAGTTTGTCTGGAGGGTTGCATCTCTAAAGGCGCGTATTTTTATAATTATTAAATAATTATAAAATTATCTAATAACAATTCTAACTTGTGTGATCTGCACACATGATTTTTTTGTTTAACTAAGTGTTTTGTATAAATATAAAAAATAAAATTGTATATGGTGCGAGTGTACCTTAGGTTCTGTTGGTGTTTGCGAGTCAATTTTTTGTTTCGTGTCTTGTTTTATCTAGAAAAATACAAAAATGTTTACTCGAATAAAAAAATAATAAAATATAATGCACGTATCCTATTTGTTGAACATTTGGTATGTGTACCTTAGGTTTTTCCTTACTATCAACAGCTGTTATACTAGGTTTAGTTTCTGCGTCCTGAAAACACAAAGTTCTATCTAAGTATAATCGTATATTCAAATATACATATATTTAAATAAAACGTTTGTATTTGACAATCTAAAAAAAGTTTGGAAAATGTGTTTGCGAAAATGTGTATTATGTTCGTGTACCTTCATTTGATTCGTGGGTTTGGTCGAACGTGGTTTAGAAATAGTTTTGGAAGGTTCCTAAAATGGAAGAGTTTCATAATCATCTATGATACATGTGTATAATGTGAAAGTATATAAGTGTGAAATTATTTTGTAATACCTCGTCCTTTTTATCAAATTTGTCTGTGGGTGTTGTGATTTTTGGTGTAGATGTATCCTAAAATTATTCACAACGTATGTCAATGTATGTATTGTTATAAAATTATGTCTATTAATGTAACGAATATTATATATAATATATATATATATATATACTTTAACATCTCTAATTGGTTCGCGCGAGTTTATTTTTGATGTGTATTTTGGTGAATCCTAAAACATATTGCCTATGTTATAATTTTTCTAAGTATACGCGTTTAATACCAATTGTACGTGACTAATGTATTGTACCTTATCCTTTAAATTAGTTTTTTGCATTTGAGTTTCAGGCATAGTCTCCCATATATCCTAAAAGTTATGCATATTAAAATTAAAAAAATTATTCTGTCGTAAGTATGAAACGTGATTAAGTGTTATGTAAATGTCACGAGTATTGAATACCTCTATTTCATCCTCAGATTCTGGTTTATGTAATTGTATGGATGGTTTTGGCATGTTCTAAAATGCAATTCGTAATGTTTGATTAATAATTTTACATTATATGAATCATAAAATATAATATATGTTCTGACAGCGTGTATTGTGCCGTGTACCTGAGTTTTAGTTTGTCTTACAACCGGTGTATCTGATTTTATTGCCCATATATCCTAAAGGTATTTACATTAATATATAAATAACACGTAATAAACATAATTTATTGCATGTATTATCTCTAACTATGATGCATATCTTATACCTCAATTTCGTCGTCGTCGGATTTAGGTGTGTCTTGCTTGTAAGCCAATTTTGGGATATTCTAAAATTCAATTTGCGAATAATTTTTTTTTTTTTAATTTAATTCTTAAATTGTGATCGAATTTTTAGTAAATGTAAATTGCAAAAAATCTTATACCTCATCTTTTTTTCTATTGCTTTTTAATACGGGAGACTTAGAATCAGATTTTGGTGCCCATATATCCTACAATTTATCCAATTAAAAAAAAAGGAAATAAATATAAAAATAATGATGAATTAGTAAAATGCATTGAACCGAATTGCGTGTACCTCAATTTCATTATCGCGGTCGTTTTCGCGTGGTTTATTTTTCATTTCTGGAAAGTTTCGTGTGCGTATTGTGTGTTTCATGATTGGTTCCTCCTAAAAATAAATTTCATTTTAATTCACTTCCATGTGAACAAAAAATTATTCTATTGCCAATTAACGTTTTTTATAATTGTACCTTTTTATCGTCAATAGATCTTGGTAGTGTATCTCTGATTCGTGGAATTTGTGCAATTTCCTAAAAATCCGATTCAAATAACAAAAATAATATTTAAAAAAAAGAAAAAAACAGTTTTAATATATACGTGCAAATGTAAATGTAGAATATATGGTGTGATGTGTACCTGCGGTGTCTGATCATCACGATATGTGATAGGAGATTTTTTATATCCTATACTTGGTTCATCCTTCTAAAAAAAAAATTATCAAAAAATACACTACAGTGAAATATTGTACATATATATTTCTCATTTTATATATTCCTTTATAATGGTAGTATATTAATTATTAACAAATTGTTATATTCTCAAATATTACAAAATTCTTCTCTCGTCAAACATAAGAAGATAAAACATAAAAAAGAAAAACTTACCTAATTCTTGCAAAATAATATTAAAATATAAAAAAAATGTTAAAAATCTACGTTCTAATATCTATATTAAATATTGTTATTAACAAATTATTAACTGAGACAAATAATATCATAAGAAGAATGTTTTACCTTTTCGAGGGTAGTCTTTTTCTTTTCGAGGATCGAAGATCTTCTACTTTCCGTCTTGACTTCCTCTTCCGTCTGGAATAATTGAATATTCATTAACGTATAATATAACATATAGATTTAAACAAGAATTTTCGATTCCAATGAATGGTATTTGTATTTGTTGTATGTATGTATGTATATGTGTACCTGTTGTATAGAAACACGGCGTTGTGGTGACGAAGAACCATCTTCTGTTATCTGTACGTGCAATAAAAATATTGTGTATGACGTAGAATTGTTTTTTCACGAATTAAAAATGTAGTTAATGAATATCAAAGTAAATAAATGCTATAATAAAAAATATGTGATACCTTTTCTTGAGTCATAACCAGAGAACTTCGACGGCTTTCCGTTTTCATAGTTTCCACCTAAAACAACCATAAATTATATTTCAAAAATAATTCCTATATAAGTTTTGTACTCATGATTTATTTTTGTAATGTTGAAATGCATTGAATACCAACCCTGCTAATAGATTGTTTACGGCTACCAGGTTCAAGTTCTTTCTTCTTAATTATTTTCTTCTGTAAATAACATTAAATTTATAATGAATGTCTAATAAAAAATATATTATCTATAGTTGTACTTACTTCAGGCTCCTTTTTATCTTCAATCTTTTCGTCAGGTTTCTTCTAAAATATAAGAAATATAATAAATGATATTTAATAGGTTTCTTATATAGATAAATGTAATTAATAATAGATATGCAATTATTTTTTACCTTAATAGATTTTTTCTTCTCTTCGACCTTTTCTACGTTATTAAATGTTTCTTCTTCTTTCTGTATTTCATAAAACACATATGTTTATATTCAACGTCCACATTTTAATAAAGTGAAAATAAAATGAGAATGACAAACGATAAAACAATTTTATATCGTTTTAAAATTTGTAAGCATTCGTAAAGCTTCATTTTATTTTCACTTAATAAGTAGCATGCAGTTGAAGAATTGGAAAAACAAATTTAGGAAACTTGCACATATGATACACACTCAAAACCCAGCTTCCGTAAAAAAAAAGAATATAGGAAAATGTCAAATATTTCGATTATTTTAACTCGTTGTACATACATAAATAAGCAGCACTGAAAAATAAAATAAATGAAAAGTAAGCAATATATAAATATGTAAGTATGAAGAGCTGAAAAAATAACATGAAAAATCGTTAGTAAGCTAAAATATAAATGAAAGATTGCAGAAGCGATGCTCTGTAAGAATAGCTTAATAAGTATATGCCAACAATCATAAACGCACGTTATCTCGTTTATTTCTTCAATATCGTAAATAATATAAGCAGTAGCTGTAAATGTCATTTTTAGTTTTTAGCATAAATAAATAGCTGTAAAGATTTCTTTAAGCATAATTCGAGCGAATATAATACATTACCAAAAACCTGCTGTACGAGCTTTTACACTCACCTGTATAATCTCCATTTTCTGAAACAAAAGCATAACAATGTTTATTATATAATGATCGTTTAAAATAATAAGAAAATATAATCTAATCCCTAATTAAATAAATGAATCATTTTATAAAATATTGTTTGCTAAACTAATTTGCTTTTGCTATTTGTACATCACATGTAAGCATTGTAAAATAATAATTATTTAATTTGATCTTTTTAACTTTCATTGTAGTTTGAATAAGACAAACACAAAGGGTACAAACAATTATGGGTAAAATCGTAGGATTATATACACATCACAGGGACAAAATTACAAACCATGGATGATATACGTAATATATTATAAGACTGAAACATTCGTGTGTCTCTGTTCACATGTTCTTTTCCTATTTATTTCAAAAATCCTAATGTAAAATATTCTGTAATTATTAAAAAAAAAAAAGAAAAAAAAAAGAATAATTTAATCGTACCTTTTTTAGACTCGGACTGTCGATACCATTTGGTTTTGAATCCGGTATATCCTTAAAAAAAATCATTTAAAAAAATACAATTTGATGTTTTTGAAGTAAAGAATGCAAGAAGAAGATAGGCCATATATTTTCGAAGCGATAGTAAAGAATATATGAAAAAATAGAGTGAGAAATATAGAAAGATTAATAAAGAAATAAAGAAAGACATATAGTTGAGCGAAGTTCCAATAATACTGGCAAATTTCGAAATATCATAAAAAGTAAGAAAGTGTATGTGTTAAAAATCATGAGTAAGAGAGTGTATTTCGTTGTAATGTGTACCTCAATTTGTGAATAATTTTCTGATTCTGGCTCTTCGACAATCGGCTCGGTGATGCTGGATTCGATTACACTCACCACTTCATCATCTTCTTCTTCTTCTTCTATAGTTTCTTCGTTATAAAAATCATCATCGTCATCCTCATAATCGCTCCATACAGAACTTTTCACCTTTCGTGTCGTAAAACGATCAAGTTTTTCAACAGAGCCAGATTGTCTCAATGAAGAAAATAGAAACAGATTTTGCATATTCCGAATAATTATATAAATAATTTCAATAATTTATTGAATAAATAATGTGTCTGTTTCTAAGTTCTTCAATTATTGTTTAAAGTGTAATATGATGTTACGTTAGTTGTAACAAAAAACGAATACAAATTTAAGGAGACAGGGGATAGGGTGTAATACATAATTACAATGAATTCATGGAAACATAGGAAATGCAACACAAATTTATTTGGTTCTACCTTCTTTTCTTCTTCTATCTTTTCTTCTTTCTTTTCTTCCTTTTTCACTACCTTCTTCTCTTCCTTCTTTTCTTCTTTCTTTTCCTCCTTTTTCTCTTCTTTCTTTTCCACCTTTTTCTTCTTTTTCTCTTCCTCTTCCTCTTCTTTCTTTTCTTCCTCTTTCTTCTATAATATGGGAAAGGAAACGTGCATGCGACATAGTAAAGACATTTCATATGGGAATCATCTCACACGTGTATATATATGGGGGAAATTTTTCATTTTACAAACAAATAACAATTAACATATTTAAAAAGTTAACTCACGATAATTCATTCGTAACCAGAGGGATGAATTTTAATTACGTATTGAAAACAATATAGGAAACTTTTATAAACGGAGGTACGGATATAGAATAAATTACAATATTCATAATCCAAAACGTGTAGAAAGGGAAACCAAAGGATAGAACCTAACGCGTTCCAGATATATAATAATATAAAAATATATTTGTAATTACCCTGACGACAAGATGACACGATGATTCGTCTTTGCCATAATCGTTACTCACGACAACCCTATACGTGCCAGATAATTCTGTTGTAGCAGAAGTTATGGTCAATTTCATGTCTAAACCATTGAAAGATATCATGATATCTTTGGAAGCTTTCACCACTTGCGCGTTTCTATATAATGAAAAAAAATAAATGAATATTTTCATTGAACATCTAATTAATTGAATCTTTGTAAAATAAGTTAGAATGTATAATGATTAATTTACCTGTACCATGTGACTGTAACTTTACGATCTTGTTGTGCAAGACTCGCCACAAGTTCGATCGTTTTACCTTCCTCAATTGTCTACAAGTAATTTAATAATGATATAAAATACAAGTTTGTTAATAGTTTATAAAAATATTCTTTTAGCAAATATTTACCGCCGACTTGAGACCAGTGACAATTTGTGGTTTTTCACCTTCCTCAACTATTTCAGTAACTTCAACTACTTGTGACGTAGCTTCACCCTTTTCATTACGCGCTACCAATTTATATGTACCTTTGTCAGTCTTGGTCATTTGTTCGATTTCTAATTTAACAGCAAACTCTCCCTGTACATTTTTAAATTTATGATTAGAAAAGAAATTCATTTTAAATAATATTGATTTGATATTTATCAAATATATACTAAACAATACTAACTTCTCTAACTTGTTCAACATGTAATTTATGTCTACTGTCTTCCTTGACAGCTTGAGTTTCTTTGAACCACGTGCATTCTGGTGAAAATTTGGATAGCACGTGGCACTCCACTATTACGGTCTTTTTCTTTACAATTTTGATGACCTTCGGTTTTTCTTTAATTACAGGTATAACTAAAAAGAGGAAGAAAAGCAAAATATATATATTAAGTATCTAGGTAAAACAACGAACATGCATTATGCATATAACGAGGAACGATTATTAAACTTACTTTCAACGTTCAATGTTAAATTGGCATTAAGTTCTCCTAGAGCATTTTTGATATTACATTTGTAAAGACCAGAATCCTCAGGACCAGGATCGTTCAGTGACAATTTGATGTAATAAATATCTTCTTTTTCTTTAACGATACTGATTGAAATCTTGGACGATTCTTTTACAACTTTTCCAGCATGGGTCCAAACTATTTCTGGTTTTGGATTTGCTTTCACTTTGCAATCCATAATGACCAATTTACCTTGATTTTGTGATTGTATTCGTGGTTTTTCCACGAAACTTGGACCATCCCCTTCTGGTTCGGGCTCGGCTTCGATATTTAGATTTAGATTGGCGTTACTTTCGCCGAATTCGTTTTGCACGTGACACCTGTAAGTACCACCGTCTGGTGCCGCAGGATCCTACAAGTTGCATATATAATATTAATTATGTATGAGTCAAAAAAAAGAGGTAAGGTGATGAAAAGTTGGTGACAAAGGTGACAAAAAGATGAAAAGTTTCTGACCTTAATTTCTAATATGAGCTCGTAAATGTCTTCTTCGACCGTTTTCGTCTTAATCGAAATTTTCGATGATTCTTTGACTACGTTGGCGCCACGGAACCATGTGACTTCTGGCTTCGGTTTAGCCTTACATTTGCACTTCATTGTGATTAAGGTTCCACTTTCGTTCGGAATGATACGTGGCTTCTCGATGAACGACGGCGCGAAACCCGCACTCTCTTCTGTATCTTGGAAAGATCCATGGTTAGATATACTTTCTAAACGTTATCCGTTAATTCCGGATTTTTACTTTTATATACCGGAATCAAATAAATCAAAAATGATTTTGACGTTAGATGTTAAGCACATTTACAAAGGGAGACCTAAATTGATGATACAGGTACAATACAAGTATTCTATCAACTTGGCTATCCCCTTGTTAGTTACGAAGCCGTTATACAAGGACTTTATTAAGTTTCGATTTGCATTTTCATTTACTCACCTTTAAATACGATTTAAAATATTATATATACATTGAAAGAACGACATATAATGAGAAATATTTGAACGTGCAGAAATATAATATAGGATCGGATAGAAAAAAAAATAAAACCCCTGACCACAGAAAGAAATCTCGCGACGTAGTCAAAATTGATGATTCGCGAACATGCAATTGAAAAAAAAAAAACAAGGAGATTCGTTCCTCCGTTTGCCCGTTATCCATGCGTACGTGTGGATTTTCGAAATGGCCCTTTCGCAAAGAGCCTTCGACTTGCCTTGGAAATTCAAAGAGATGTTGGCGTTACTTTCGCCAAAGTTGTTAAACGCGTTGCAACGATAATTTCCGCCGTCCGCCTTGGTAGGATTCATGATCTCTAAGGTGAGGAGATAGGTGTCCTTGCCAGTTGCTTTGCGTGACATCTTGACGCGACGACTGTCGGTTATAGCTTTTTGTCCTTGATACCAAGTTATATCTGGTACCGGATATGCCTCTAAGATGCACTCCATTATCAAAATGTCTCCTTCCTGACGAATCGTTGGTTTCTTCGGGAATCGTGGTGGCTTACCGTCCGGTATTCTGCGTAAATTCACATTTCAGACAAACCAATTCCCTAGAAACCGAGTTTGCTATCCTCGGGACAAACGATACGATCTTCCGATTTTATTTTCACCGACGAGAATCTTCATCGCGCTGCTTTAGTTGCTACGTTTTAAACGTAAATGGTAAAGGTAAAGGTAAAATTTAGCAGTAAAAGGATTAAATGATCAAGAAAGAGAAGAAACTTTAACAACTGCAGCGCGATGAAGATGTGTAGATAAATTACGACACGCGCATATCGACGTTCGTTTGACGCTTTATAAAACTTTCAATGCGTACTTGAGCTTGTCGCCACCCTCGAAGTTCAAATTAATAGTTGCAACACCCTGGCCGTGTTTGTTCTTAGCCACGGCCCTGTACTCGCCGGCGTCCTCTTTTGCTACGTTGTCGATCCTTAGCCGAACGAGATGATATAGCTTCTGATCGAGTTCTAACGACATCTTGTATCTTCCTCCTTCTCTGACTTCATCGCTACCGTGGTACCTGTATTTTTTTTGTTTTTTTTTTTGACACGTTACGCGCCATTTTTATATTGTCATTCGATTTTATACATGTAATTTTATAATAATTTCTTAACAGATCGTACTAACTTTTTTCCGCATGCATGATCGAATGAAACTAAATCCCTTACCACTTAACACTCGGTTTTGGATCGCCGGCTAACCGGCATTCAAAGGTGATGGTGTTACCGTCATCTGATTGTCTTATTACCGGTCGTTCGGTGAAAGTCGGTTTAATACCGTCTTCCGGTACAGGTGCCTCATCGCCTATTTTATCACAAACGTTGCAAAACGTTGTTGAACATTTATTTCATTAATCATTTATCATCTTTTTTTTAAATTATTATACGCTCGACCTTTTATCGTACGACCAGGAGTCACGTATCGATTCGGCTTATAACTATGTATACCTAAATGTTGTCTAACAGATTTTGTACGATTTACATCAGTCAGCTCAACGCACAATCTTCTATAAAACGCACATAACCAGTAGTACAAATCGTTGAATACAAAGTTGTAGAAAATAAACTCTTGCCTATCTAACCGACATCTTATAGTTTAGGTTGCTTGCATTTTTCGAAAACTTCATTTAACGCAGCTTGATGATTATTCTCTCCTTCGAAACGTCATACGAAAATGCAATCGCAAAACGAAGTTGCCTCGCAAAATTATGATGCTCATAATAAATATACAATTAATGTACATATTGTCAAAGTTATTATTTCTTAACAAACGCTCTGATGAAAAATGAATAAAGTAGCGTACACACAAGTAAAAAACGTAAATGTCTATTATGCTATTTACAATATTAGAAGTTTGTATAAGTTAAGTTTGGATATAATTTGAATGATATTATATTTTTATATGTACGTGTTGTGTATGTATATATGTTGTACCCAAAAAAAAGCAATTTTTCAAAGTTGTGTGTATGTGAGCTTTGTTTTTATTATAGATTTAATGATCGTCATACGAATATGACACACGACACAAACACGACTAATCGAAAAATATCACTGCAGCAACCTAACGAAGCGTCAGTATAAGGCGTAATTGACGATCGTATCTTGCACGCTTTCTTATAGTTATCAATAAAATTATAATTATTCTCTTCACTTTGAAATAATAATTATAGTTGGTATTTTTGTTAAATAAGAAAGTGTTCGTTCAAGATATGATCGAATATAAACATAATTTAAAGCAAAGTGTTACGTTATATAGATTAATTCTTATCTGCGATCTACATTGTAATGATGAAAATTTGTCCACAAACGATGTTTTTCATGACGTTTAGTTGATTAAATTAAATGTGGGCTGTATATCGTGGCTCAATCGAGCCGACATCGATACGTGCTCTTAGCTCAACAGCTGTTTGCTTACGATAAAGATAAATTAAAAAATAAAATGTTTAAAGTCAATTATTATTACTAATTATTATGCTAGAATTAAAAGGAAAACAAAACAGAAAAGAAAAAGAAAGAAATAGAATAGACAAAAAAAAAAGAATGAATAAAAGGTGACTGTTACTTTATATTTGTGAAGAGGATTTGATAATAGATAAAATTGTAAAAGATAATGAATAATCAAATGTGTTGGAATTGTCGATATACATCCCCGAGTAAATGTAAGAATGAAATGAAATGAAATGAAAGTAGTAAAAAGCCTAGTATCCAGATTACACCTTTCTTTTCAACATTCCTAAGAAGGAAAATTTCTATTATGTTGAAATATGAAAGTGTGGAGACCGGTGTAAAGTGGATCTTAACTATGTTTTTAATTACGTAGCAAATAAGGTATATATCATTTAAACACTTACTATCGAAATTTAAGGAAATGGTTGCATTGGACTCGCCAAGCTCGTTTTTCGCTGTGACCTTGTATTTGCCAGCATCCTCTACGGTCACGTTTTTTATTTCCAGCGTAGCGAAGTAGGAATGACCATCTTTGTCGACGGTTAACTGCATTGGCCGAACGTTCCAGTTATCATAATGTTTAGATTATCGAATGATCAAAAAAGTCTTACCTTGTGTCTTGACGAATCTTTAACCGGATTTCCATTATGAAACCACATAACTTTCGGCGTGGGATCAGCGGTAATGCGACATTCGAAAAGTAATCGTTTACCATCATCTTCTTGCCTAATTGCAGGTTTTTTCGCAAAAGTTGGTGCAATGCCATCGATTTGTCTGTAACAAATAACAAGTTTCTATCTCGTTGAAAAAAAAATGAACACTTGTTAAATAATTGATAGATTGTAATGCGAGAAACACAAGTTACATCCAAATTTCACACACGACGAGCAATTCGTTAACGTGTCACTCGTTCTTTTTTTACGAATCATACATATGTCAGCCATGAAATTTCTCAGAGCTTTTTATAACATTACTTTTAACAGTCGTTTAAAAATTTTACAGTCCATTAATTTTACCTTACGAGATGAAAGCACAAAATTTTAATCGTAAAAATCGCAAGTAACAGAAATATCAGTGCATAAGTACAAAGTATCGTTGTGTATTATCGCGGAAGTGCTGGCAAAGTGGTTACCGGATAATGGAGAAGAGTTGTCTTATGATGTTACATAGATGCTAAGCCAGTAGAAAATTTATCGCAATTTTCTCACATCGTTGCCAAAAATAGTTGACGTTTTGTTTAGCCTAGCAGCTCAAGTAGTTTTATGTAACTCCGTTGATAACTCTTAGCATTCCTTCTAAAGACGGTACCACGTAAGAGACGTTACAATGCATGTTTCAATTTCTCATCGAGTTCAATGAACCCTCGATCATCAATCGAGGTCTCACTTGCTTCGCAATAATGACAAAAATATCTACTTTAAAAATAAAAATCATTGTCACATTTTTAGTTTCCAATGAACTTTGAAACTATCGAACCGATCTTAATGAAATTTTATTTTATATGATTTTTTTCAACTTATTATAATTTAACGTGACAAAATGCGTTTGCCAAAGTTACAAATAATCGAATAAAAATGACAAAACATGTGTTGTATCATTGAACGTTAAAATGGAAGTTGACTTTCTTCGAATTAAAAACTATTCCGACAACGTATCCTATCGATCTTTGGGCTACTCGATGAGTTTGGAAAGCAAGTGCATTAGCCTGAGCGAGAAACACGTTGTAGCTAAGTTTAGCTTAGAACTAGGCTGCAGCTGTTTCGTTCGGCTTTCTCAAGCACTGATCGGTAAATTCTCTCCTTAAGCGATTGCAGGTATCGATATATTATAATACATTGCTTTTTAATATAACTTCTTTTTTTTTCATGTGAAAAAATGTTTATACGATCTAAGATATATTATATATTGAAAAAAAAGAAGAAAAAAATGATTCCTCGTCCAGATGGGAAAGCACCTCGCTGACCGACCCAATTTCATTTTACGGATTCGTATAAATGTTTGCGTTGAGATTTCAGATTTACAACGGTTGAAAAATAAGTTGGCCATTTGGATGTACGTTAGAGAAGAAATCGTTGAAAATTTTTTGCTATAATATTATAACTGTTTACAATTTCTATATAAGACGATTACCAGAATCTCAGATCGTTAAAATGACGCAGATACGTCACTACTAGTTTCACTTCTATTTCCGCATACTACGGGTTTCTAAGTAAATGTATATTCGTTTACATTAGCCAGAGACAGATGTAAAAGTTGAAGTTTGGAGTAGCATTCTTATCGGGATTCGTTTGAATATTGCCGAAAGTGTATCCACAAAAATAGAATAGTTACATACCAAGAAAGTTATTTTTGTTTGTAAGCTTTTCTCGCCCTATCTAATCTAATTAGATATGTTCGATCTTTATCCGATAAAATTGCATAAAACGCAAAGTATGATTTCGGGTTGCGTGCAAAAAGGTTAATAAATGAAACACGCGAATTAGGAGCACACACCAGAAGCAACTTGAATCATTTCTAACGATTAGTAATCTCGAGTTTAGCTCGTTAATCTGCAATAGAAGCACTCACCCCCTTATTAATGGTTGCTCAGCAGCTAGAACGAAAAAAGTAAAAGAAGCGTCATATACGCGATATATTACACTTTGCAAAAAAAAAAATAATTATGAAAATAATATATAATGAAATGAAAGAAGCGATAAATGAAAAAGCGTAAAGCTAACTCAAACAACAAAAAGAGCCTGGAGACAAATTTATTATTCTATTGAACGCAACTTACTTCTCCCTAGGCTCATCCACAGCTGAAAAATACAATGTGAGCATTTACGACTGATCATTCATTGAGAATGACGAATAAACGTTTAGGATAGTCGAATATGATCGAGAAAATAATAATGGGGAAAATGAAATGGAATCGTGCGTTTCGTCAAAGGTTTATCGATCTAATTTCAAAATAAGTGTTCGTATTTGGAGCGAAAATTTTAATTCGTGATCCACCGTGTAGATTTGTCAGATAAAAATAAACCTTGGAACAAAAGGCACGAGCGCATCGTCGTAAAGTGCGAAGTAAAACGGTGCGTGGACTTACGACTGAAGTTCAGGTTGATAGACGCCGCGACCTCGCCCATTTTGTTCTTGGCTTTGACCTTATACAAGCCTGCGTCTGTCTCGATGACGTCATCGAGTTCGAGCACGACAAGGAACTTGTTCGTCCCAACGCTTTGCATTTTAAAATTTGTCCTGTCATCTTCCTTCAGTTCGGTTTCACCGCGGAACCAAGATATCTCAGGTTTCGGTGCACTGACCAGCTGACACTCGAATATCAGCCTGTTCCCGTCGTCCTCCTGCCGAAGCTGGGGCTTTTGGGTGAAGCTCGGTGCGAAATCGTCGGCGACCCCCATGTTTACGGGGCGCCCGTGTTCCTTTCAACTACCCGCTGCTACGCAAAGGGTTGTACTTTACTTGTCTTTGAATTAAACCTCACTCGCCAGCTCCTCCTCCTCCTCCTCCTCCTCCTTCTTTTACTCCTCCTACTTCTTCTCTTTTTGCTCTGGGATTTATTTTATCCTAGAACCAAGGATACCGACCTGCGGTATCACCATCCAATCTTTCTTCTCAGTCACCCCTTTTCAGGACCTGCATATAGAATCGACGAGTTATTATCAGCTCTGTATGTTCTGTAGCATTGGAAGTTAGTCGAGCGTGATAAACGCTGAATTTTCGTGGAATCCGTTACTCCGAACATATTTTCCAAGATACCCAAGGTTATAGGATGACGTAAGATCTCTATTATTAAAACAACTCTTGGCTCGAAAATAGGTGGACTGGTTATCTTGATAATCGGTTATTATGTTTGGCATATGCCTCTATAAACGTGGATAATTTACAGAAATCTGAACGGTCTCTAACCGCCTTATGGTAGTTACATCCTTTACTAAAAGTTTATACTTTTATTTTGTCGCTAAACGATATTCTTATCGTGCAATGAAATCATTTGTTTAACAAATAAATCATCGGTTCGTAACAGATGTAATCTATAAAGTATATTGCAATGATTCCAAACATCTATCGGATGTTAGAAAAAAAGAAAAAACAAGAAAAAAAATCATGTTCCTACCCGATTGAGACTTGGAAACAGTTCAGGTCATAAAACTGAAATAACGCTACAACCTTCAAAAAATTTTAAATATAAGCAAGAGATGGTGAGGGGTAGGAAGAGGTTTGAATGAAGAGGAAAGACTACCTCGACGTAATATTTAAATTAACACATTTTCATTTCTATTTGGAATGAAATTATCGAACGACACTTGTTCGACAATGCGAAGAAATCAAATTTTAATTAGAATTCCAGAAGGAGAATTGAAAAGATGCACGAGTGAAATACATGACTATAAATTTGGTTTAGCAAAAGGGGAGAAGCAAGTGTTGTTACAACGTCACGGTAAGACTTGGCATTTAGCCCTAAAGCATTCTCGAGATTGCTACTCTTCGTAATTGCCATTCGCATTCCACCCTTCTGCAGCCTGATTTTCTTCAATCACTAATTCGTCGCTTCAATTATAATTTATCATCAATTATAATAAACATACGTTAAATACGATCGAGAAAATATTCTAATAACTACGTAAACGTATAGAAACTAACAATTATTTTTATAAAAGACGTTCATAAAAAAAAAACAATAATTTTATTGAACGACAAAATAAAAAATTCATATCTTGATCTTTTATTTTTTTTTTCTAAAAGATAAATTTTTAACCGAATCAAGCGAAAGCTATAAAGTTTCGTTCTATTACGATAACACTATATCCAAAATAATTCATTGATGGAAAGACTGTAAGCAACATGTGTGTCGACCTTAAAGTTCCTTGCTCTTTGTCGGAGACATACTTTTGACAGAACAGTCTTATGTGTGCCAAGTAAAGCAGAGAATGACCGAACATCGGAAAAAAAGACGTCTTGAAAATATAAGAATTAAAAATATAACTTGCACAATTTAAATCACAGAACCATCGATTTTAGTTGATTACTTTTAAACGCGTTATGCGAGTATATGAAAATATATGTTCATTAAAGTTGTCACAACGTTGGTTAGTGAATGATTAAAATACGACAAAGGACTATGACTTTATAAAGTATGCAGATAGATATCGACGCTTATTGATCTCAAGGGGTACGATGATCTAATATGACAATTAAAAACAATTAGTCATCGAGTGGGCTTGAAATTAGGTGACTTCATACTTTTCGTAATAGTTGGCCCATACTAGCATAATTATACATATGTCTATTCGGGATAGCCAAGACGATATGCGATGACATAGCGTCCTCGTAACAAATACTACATCGTAACGGATTGCAATTAAGTATTGAGATCGGCAATCGTTATGAATACTTTCAAGCAGGTCAATAACACATTCCTAATTACTTAGGATAATGTTTAAAAATTTGAGCTAAGACAAAAATACAAAAATTGTTATTGATGTTACTTGAATTTCATATTCTCTCAAAAACTTGGAAAAAAAAACAGGCGATGATTTATATGTATATTCGAAACACTCGTAAGAAGAATACTATCCAAGAATTTTCGTGTATGTAAGTAATTCTACGAGTATGAGAAATGTTACATGCTATAGACGACCTAGAAAGTTATAATTATTACATGACCGATGAAGAGGAATATTCGTGTATTAGTTGGCTGATCTACCGTATCTCTTTTCAACTCTAATGCGAGTATTTTAGTAGACTGTTTCAAAGACGCGCAGTCTGAACTCTCTTTCTCATCGTGATACCTAACAAATTTTATTGCGAAATTCATATTACATTCTACTATACGCTATCGTAAAAAAAAATGTCCCTGTCAATAAAATTTCGCTAAACGAACGAATAATAAAATACAATTAGACGCGGATAGTAAATTAGATTAGTCCGTGATAGATTAAAGTAGCCAGATCTTTCTTTGACAGTACGATATTCGAGGGAATGTTAAGATATTTATAAATCGACCAGATTTTCTGGCTTTTTGAGTGCTTAACCGGGTGTAGAATAAGAAAATGATTGAGTTTAACACCCACGCATTCGATATTTTCTTCCATTGGCTGTGGGTCTTCCTAGCAAATTTCTACATAAAATTGTAGGAAAATTTCTAGAAGAATTAGAAGAAATAGAAGAAGAGGAGAGATGAGTAAAGGTAAAAGAGAAACGGACAAGCGGTTAACTATTCTGAATAGGATGATGAAAGTCTTGGTAAAAAGGATGGACGGAGAGCGACGAACCGCTTCTCCTCGCGTTACGCTATCCTAAAAATACGCGGACACCGAGCCCAGATACCTAGATAGTAGTCTACTAATAGTTCGCGACAGCAAGACGCGACGACGACGCGACAAGTCGAGACTCGTGGTGATTAGTCACTAACACGGGCACCTAGTAAAGATATGTCAAGAAAGCCGGACTCTTCTCAATAAACTCCTTCACTACGAATTTCCGCTTTTCTTGCCAACCTACGCTCGAATAATCTTCTTTTTTTCCCTCCCATTTACCTTTTACCAAGATTATATTCACGTAGAGGAAAATCGTTGAATATATCCTCGACTACTATCACTGTTCTCTTTTTCTTCCAGTAATAATCCCCTAAGTTTCACATCTAACAATAAGAAGAAAAATGAGAATAAGAAGAAGAAGAAGAAGAAAAATAATAAAAAGAAGATTACGTAAGCACGCCTAAAGACACCCTTGTTGACAAATCAAAAACGTTCTTTCACATGATCACGTATGATAAATCCTAGGCACTAGTTACACGAAAGGGATGAAAAAATTGAAAGAAATAAAGATAGAGAGGAAAAGAGGAAAAAGAAAAAAGGAAAGAAAACACTTGGAGTCACTTCGAAACACACTTGAAAAGATCGCGCACCCTTAACGTTAAACGTTCCCTGTGGTGTCAGTGAAATCTTCAAACTTACTTGAGGTAGAGAGAAAGAGAGAGTGAGAGACTTACTCTCGCGTATCCAAAGTAGAGAAGAATACTTGTTCTTTTCTTCGAGACGACGTTAACACTCGCGAAATAATATCAAATTCAAAATGCTTTTTCGATCGAAGTAAGTAAAAATAATTCGTCTTCGTCTTCGTCTTTGTCGTAGTCGTCTTGGTCGTAGTTGTCCCTGCGTCGTGGTCGGGTCACTTCTCTTATTTTTAAGGATTATTCCAAACGTTTTTTCTTTTTTTTCGTATATCCCTCTCGTCTCGTTATTTTTTTTGTTGTCCAAGTAGCGCCGACGCTCTTTTTGAACCCGTCCCAATCGCCGGGGCCCCGCGCGCCAACTAAACGAACCGAAATCTCGCAGCTGCGATTCCAAGTGAAGTTAGCCTACGCTGATCTCTACCACCTCCATCACCGAGCATCCACACCCCTCCGCTAGCTTCCCACCTCCGCCACCCACTCACCCACATGATGATGGTTGTTAGACCGTCGTCGTTTTTAAGAAGGCGTTCGAGGGCACCTACACATTCGAATCACCAGACAACAACTCGACCTTACGATGCACCCTCCCTCCCTTCCCTCCTATATTTTCATTTTCAGTTCTTTACTTTTTCTAACCCCCTTTTTTATTATTTTCTTCCCTTCCCTACCCCCATTCATAGCAACGTGAATTTTCTCGTTTCGAAAAGTTTCTATCATTGAATGTTATTCGATTAAACGTTGCTCTTGAAAAACGTTGGAACGATTAATAACTCTTACACCTACGGAAGATAATTATTCTCAATTTTGTTTTCCTACCAAGTTCAATTCTTCCGTCGTCGACCTACCTACGTAATTCGTGCATTCTTCTTAGTTTTGCAAGATCATTATAGTTATTCTTCAATGCACCATAAAAAAGGAATTCGATGAGTCAATAGAGAATGCATTTCCGTTATACGTTTTCGACATTGAAATGTCATCAACAGTGCAGTTACGCGTATTTAGCCTACGCAAAAGATAATTCTTATTTGCGATAAGTAACTGCAAAAAGTAACATATATAATAATTTGCATATATCGCAAAGATCATATACAAAACTATCGTTACGTAATGTAGAATACAACAATGATCATAGGAGTCATATGAAAAGAATGTTAGTATGACGTGCGGTCTGCGAAATTAGAAACGAAAATAGCACCGTTCAATTTTCTCACTTGTCCAAAAATAGATTTATCTTTCGTGCCGATCTAATGATCGATATTATTTTTCTTTATCTCTGTCTAAGTGAGATATAATTAAAGAGACACCCTACGTAGTCATTTAAATCGTGCTGTAAATTATAATTAGTCAACGAAGTCAGAGAAATTCGACTTGGTACGAATCATTGAGATTAAAAAGGGAACGACGATGAATAATCCCTCGTTTAAAGTATTTTATTCTTTTTTAGAAGGAATAATTGGATTAACGAAGAAAGGTAGAAAGGCGGGGTCAACGGAGAAATAGAACGGTACAGAGTGAGACGAAGAAGAAGTGGGTCTTGGCCAAAACGTATCAAGCGAAAATAAGTTTTTCGTTCGAACGAAAGCGTTACCTCCTTCATTTCTTTTTTTTTTTTTTCTTATTCTTTTTGATCTTTTTATTTTGTCCATTCGAATCGAGCCAAGGTAGAATCTTCCCAAGTATCACCTCGACTCGGTTTTCGATGTTTCTAACGGAATCGGTGACACAACATCAGAGGTTTTCTTTCTATTTCTCAAGAGAAGGATGGACGATCTTCTTATCTAAAATAATATTGAATATTTGAAAAACATTAGATTGGCGGAATTTGCAAGCTTGTCGATAGAGAAAATCTCGTCGTTGGAAGAAATCACGTACGGCATCGAGATCTCTCTGGTTCTCTGGCAAGCCGAGCACTTTTCTAAATATACACGATCACCCCTCACCGGCGAATCTATCTTTACGTATTAGAATCTATACCTAACAACTCGAATATACTCGTGTGTTCTTCGAATGACTATCAGCCGATGTTATTCGAGAGAATTACACATATCGTCGGTTAACTCGAACAAAACTACATTCCTCTCTAAGCAAAAAAAATTCATTTTCCCTTCGTACTTTTGCATTTATCGAATAAATCACCTTGACTTAGAATTTCGCGATCGAACTCGCAAAGATACGAGGAAGAGACCTTTAAGCATTCCTTTGCCGTTTCAAACGTTTGACCGGTGATCCAATTGCAAAAGTCGCAAGGTTAGCTAAACGTCGTTAATCGTAAAAATAGAGCGTACAACCACGCTTAAACGTACAGAAAAAAAGAAAGAAAAAAGAAATCAATCCTGATCAAAACCCTAACGCCATTATATTGAGTTCTTGGAAAAAAAAAATCTAACATAAAACTGAAAATATGGGCTTACCGAGAATCGATATATCGGCTAACTTTCAAAATAATTTCTTCTTTTCTCGGTAAAAGTGTTAAAGTTTTAAGAGAGATGGATATATGGATATAGGGCATATTTCATATTTAGTGTTTATATGTGTGCCTTCAGAAATGCATTTATACATATATTATAAAAAGCAGTCATTTAAGGCCTTCAAATGGAGGAGAATCAAAAAGGTTTGTTGTTAAATCCTACGATGATCACCTGTAGCAAAAAGAAAACTTTATTAATCATACAATCAACTTACGCAATAGCCTGACGTATAAATCGTCCAATTCGCAGATGCACTTTTTAATTAAATTCTCTACTTATTTTGATCAAATATCTATTTAACATTGCAATGAAATTAAATTTAAACGTGTGAATTTACATATTCATAAAATACATAAAAAAATAAAATAGGAAAGTACAAATATTATGTTACTAAAATAAATAATATCTATTAATTATTATGTTATTAAAATATTTGTTTCAGATTTAAGACTTCAATGGATCAACTGTTTTCTAATGATGTTAAAAATGATAAAAAAGTTTTAGCAAAATCGAAAGAGGGTGGTCTGGGTCAAAAGTGGTCGATTTAACGTGGATTACCCTATATATATTTGCTTATTGCCGTCTTCGTCGTAAAAAAAGAAGATAATTCACAGTTCTCGGTACTTTCTTAATTTCGCTTGATCTTACCAACAAGAATGTTAGAGAGTTAACTGTTGATAGTAGTATTATAAACGAATTTACAAACGAAAATACTACACGATCGAGAAAAATAAGCTTAAAAGAGAGAGAGTCATGTAGGTAAATGGTTCGTGTTCGTAGAAACACGAAGAGGAGAGAACGTCCAGAAAGAGAAAAATCCCAGAAGCATGCTCGCAAATTTGTAACAAACAAATCGAAACCAAAAGCAGGGGTAGAAAATAACTAAATATTGTACAAAATTCGTTCTGTCTTATTCGTGACTAATCGCTTTTCGTCAAAATGATTTTAGTCAATCTTTCCTAAAGTTATAAATAAGATATTATTTGTCTATTTTGAACGTCTTATAGATATTAGTAAAACGTGCGTCGAACTTATTTTGTTAGTAATAATAAGTTCACGTCTCGCATAGATGGGATTGAGGAAGAGAAATAATAATCGCTCGAAGGAGTTTCAGGTTGAATTTTCGTTGCCGACCGAATGAACCACATTACCGGAGTTTCACGGATTATGCTCGAAATATTTTTAGGATACGTCGTTTTTAGTCTCTGACACGCGAAAGAAATCGCTGTCCCTGCAAAGATTGTAACACACTTTCCAAGCTCTTATTTCATAATAATGTGCAGCAAGAAGCGTGAGATCGAACGATACGTTAGACGAATTAACATTCTCAAGTGTTACCATCGTTATTTTGCGTGCAATTTGGTCACGCGATCTAAACTAATAAATACATCCAAATATCATTTATTTGCTCGTTCGTTGCACAGAAATTGTATGTCCTGAGATATAAATTTGATATTATTGTTGATTTAATTATTCTGGATTAAAATCATAGAAAATGAGAGTTTGTATTTTTTCGAAGGAGTCGGTTGGGTAGAAGAAGGAGGACGACCACTGTGCCACCGACTACCGCCGACCCTTCTTGCTTCGAAGAATGAGAAACACTTATTTGTTCGTTTATCGCATTTCTCTCAAACGAGTGGAACCGAGTGGGCGAATGGCTCGAAGTATATGGAACAGCCGATCTAAAGTTAGACGTCGGTCCGTTCTGGAAATAGATGTTATGAGTGCGAGGACAGGACAAGACACCGGCCTATTATGTTTGCCTCGGATCACGATGCGCTATCATAAAAGAAAGCGGATGAATTACTTCGAAGAGTGCAAGTTCTTACTAGAATTATCAATTACTTGCAATTAATTTTATAACTCATGCATAAGTATTTCAACGATAAAATCGTAAAGGGTGACGCAATGGGTGTTTCCCTTGGCAAAGAAGACTGTATCCTTTATAATGTTTATTATTTGCAAGTAATTCCGGCATAGCTCGCGCTCAAAACTTCATGCATAGCGGCCGACGATGCGCATGGCTGATAACAGCGTGCTTTTACTACTTGGAGTAAGGTCGGCGTTACTAGCAAACGTAACACGCTGGTGTAAAACGTCGTCGAAGAATTTGTCGACGCGTACCTAAAGAAAATCTATTGGCCGAGTGGACGTCTATTTCGAGATAAACGGCACCTACCGTTTACATCGCACCATTGACAACGAGAACTCGCTGAATTTTCCTTGCCAATATATTCACAGATTTTCATCATTATGCAATCGTTCTAGAAATGAGAAAAAAGAAAAGAAAAAAAAATAAACAAAATCGATCTCGTTTTTACAACTTTTTGTAACGAATAATTTTGTCTACAATTTTTCATGATAATATTACGACAACACGCTCTATTTCCGTGCAAAAGAAAAATCATTATACACAACTTGAGAGTTATACATAAGTAAATATATACACATAAATATATTAACGTTACGAGCATATGTTCTTGAAAGTGGTGACACTGTAACATGACCACATTCTATTCTTAGACTTTTAAATTTCAAACGCATCATTTCTCACGCTCCTGTAAAACAATACATAATCCAAAATCGACCCTTATTTATTATCTTGTTTATTATATATAATATTATGGATGTACTTAGCATCATTCATTTATATCTAACCAATTTACCTTACTATCATGTACGATACATATCAACAAATTTGATTCGACGATATAAATATACGTTATAAATCTTGTTGCGAGGTAATATGCGTCATATAGAACTTCTCTTATCTCTCTGACCTAGATACATGAAAAAGATATATAATAATAACATTATTACATTTGAAGAAATCTTTTGAAAAAAATAAGAAAAAATCATGCGATAGATGCAGAAAACGTCAAGATGGGACAGATGATGATCGTATAATGTGGTGTCGGATTAAATCTCGTGATATCGGGGCAAACGTTCGCTCGATGATATCGGATGTTACGAGAGAGACGCGATCGGCACGATTCCAGAAAACAGGCAAAGCAACCAACCAACCAACCAACCAAGCAGGCAGGCAATCCCCAATAATCTCGAAATAACGAAAACCCCGCCTGCTTTTCTATGTATCACACAACTCTTTTTTTCTCTATGTCTCTCTTACTCTCGCACAGGCGCGTCGTGCAACGAGATTGCCCTTCCAACCGCGTATTCTCTCTTCCTTACCCTTCCACTTGCACGCCCGCGATATCTCTCTTTCTCTCTCTTTCTCTCTATCTATCTATCTATCTTCGTCCGATTCACTACTGCTTGCTTGGCCGTCGATATTTTTGGTCGTTGCTCGAGTGAAACGACGGATAACTGAGAGAGAAAGAAATACACCCGCCAATGAGTGAGAGAACGAAACGGAGTACGATGGAGAGAAAGAAAAATATATATATACATATATACATTTGAATGCGTTCGAAGGAAATAGAAAGAGATTGAGATAGAGAGAGAGAAAGAGAGAGAGAAAAGATCATGAAAACTGTTAGCGCCGACAGCGTAACCTGAGAGCTTCTCAGACCCCGCGACCATATATGTCCGCCTATCGTTCTCTCTCTCTCGCTCCCACTGCTTACATTAGCTTATCGTCGACTCTCTTTCTTTCTTTCTCTCTCACCTGTAAACATCTTTTTTCTCTTTTTCGTTACTTTATAATAGAACGAACAATAATATTTTATCGATCACTTCCGCCAATAACAAAAACGATTTATTAATTTCATAAAGCAGTTGCTCATTGTCTTGTCGTTGCATTGAACTCTCTTTGTTTTTAAGCGATTCCGACTCTCGTCGAATTTACATAAATGTTTTTTATTTTTTTTGGACTAAGTTTTTGTTATTTACATATTTCTTAGTAATTTATTAAGTGTATTTACTAAGTGATATCAAAATAGAAATAATTACGTAATGGGATTACATTGGTAAAAAAGAAAAAAATATGGACCATCATTTGTAACGAATCTAAATAATTTATACGAGTAATATACTTGAAATTAATATACTAGCGTTTATACTTAAATGTTACAGAGTAGTTCGAAGTTACGAGAATACTAATATAAGTATTACTTAGTAAAGTAATACTACTATATATTGCTACTATGTAATAATACTAAGTAATAGCTAGTACCGCTAGATGGTAGCACATATTTTACTAGTCGGTAAGATAAAGTAATAGTTATTACCACTAGATAGCGGCACATATTGTACAGTCGGTAATAAAATACAGATTTCCCAATATATTTTTGTTAAATGATTAAAAATTAATGCAACGTAAATAAATTATTATTTTTACTTCTAAACATATTATTGTCTGGTTATATTTGATCACTGCAGCTGAATTCTATTCGCATAATAATTCATAGGGAATTTCTACAATGTATTTACTTTGCATTAATTTAGGAGCACCAGAAGTACATCCCCTTAGTAAATTGGATAAGAACAGATAAGGGGTGGATAAAATAATGTAAAAAAAATTATTAACACGTACAACGACGTTTTTATGTAAATAAACAGGTACGCGCGAACACGCACTACAATGAGTAACACAGTAATTAATTGTAAATCTTATTGTCGAAGAAAAAAAAATTGGTAAACTTAAACTAACGTAAAGTAATTAACATTTTTATGTGTGCTCGTATTATAACCGTAACAACGTGCACGTTCCATTTTTGATGGAAAACAAAAAATGGAAAAGAAAAACGTGCGTATGTATATATGTGCTTATAATTATATACACTTTTTTTTATTTATATATATATATATATATATATATATTCGGTGCAAACAATCGATCGAAAAAAAGGTAATAAATTTTGTCAAAACTAAATGTACATCGTTTCTATCGGATTTATCCGATTTCGTTGGAATTCTCTTACAAAAATGTAAGTAGTAACTATTGACCGTCATTAATAACAGAGAAACTAAAAAGGAGGTGAGATTGAAGAAACGTTGAAATTATAAATGATTGGGATTTGATATCCCATCTTTTTTATCGCGATCGTTGCACCGAAACTGGCACACAACTTCTAATATTTACATTTTACAACGATCAAACGTATTGCAAATATACTTGATTATAACGTGCGAACAAATGTCGTTAAAGATGTGATTAAAGGCATGAAATAACAATTAACCGTGATAGAAAATCACAAAAAAAAAAAAGAAATAACTTTCATTATAAGTCTACATCTCCGAAAAAAATTCTGGCGGTTTGTCTCGTTAGCCTTATGATCGTCGATAAGGTAGGCAACTTGAACATCTAGATCATTTGAATATTTCTGGCCTAAGTACAATCATTTTAGGAACCTGTGTTGTTTAACTTATTCAACTTTATACATACTCTAACAAAAATGAAACAAAACGATCTGTATAGAAATTTTGGATAATAACTAATAAAATATCCTTTAAAAAGGATTCAAAATTAGAAAGATATACAATGTGTATAGAGTATTAACTGAAGGATGAACCATTACGTCGCATACAATGATCTCTCTTGATACTAGTAATGATTTTTATGCAAACAACGACCTCGCACATTAAAATTCCACTCGCGAGTGTCATGGTGGTATTAGTAGTTGTGTATTGATTCTCGAAGATGATCCTTTCCGCAAACATATATTATAGTATCGAAGATATAGCTTAACGGTATTTAGAGTAACGATTTAATGTCATCAAATACTATTGCTAACGCAAAAATACACAATCATTTGAACCCTTAACGAATACCTACGATTATAATAAGTGTATAAGGCCAGGACAATAATCGGGACAAGAGTAAATCTAATACTTGTCGTTCAAGTTGATAAAAAAAAGTAACATTTGTTTAACAAAATGATATAAAAAGTTAAGAAATCACGATGCCATTTTGGACTGTTTCAAAGAAAGGGAAACCAAAAGACGTACGTGTTAGTACGCAACACGAATAGGAATTGTGTCTCCGACTTGAGTTAGATACAGGTGAGCGCGTACCAACGACGATAACGATAATTGAATGTTGCACAACACACACGTCGACGTAATATTTAGAAACGTACAGTCAGATTTAAAGCTAACATTTTTTATACATGTTTCTGCTATCGTCTTTGTATTCCACAGTGTCAGGGTTGACTCTATGTGAAAACTAACGTGAAAAATCTAATATTTTCAATATCAGTATTGCTTCTATCGCATTTCTAACTTAGTTCGAACGCTCTATTATCTCTCATTTTGTTGCAAATAACATTTTTACAGTCACATTTGTTACTTTATCGGCAACACGCAGGGATATATATATATATATATATATATATATATATATATATATATATATATATATATATATATACCAGTTATATTAGTATACTACATATTATTACAGTTTCTATTACATTCTTTTTTCCACGACTTCCTCATATCTCGATAGCCGTAATAATAATGCATTAACGTTATCGTTAAATTCTTATCGATGAAAAATTCCATCCTACAATCTGAGAGACGTAGTTTCTTAGCAAGGAAAAGAAAAACACACGCACACGCACGCACAAGCACATGGCCATCGAAAAAAACAAATCGGTGCAATGGGAGGAAAGTAAAGGACAATAAGTATCATGGATAGGAAATTGAAGCATCTCGACGTTAGGTTTATCGTTCTAATAAGATCGGTGTCAAACGAAGACGATGAAATCATTTTATTCGATTTACGAGACGCGCGAAGGAATCGGTGGCATCTCTCTCTCTCTCTCTCTCTGACCATTCTCTCAAACGTCCTTGGATCTTACGTAGAAAGAGTAACTAAAAAGGCAGCAGCAGCAGCATTACCGAGCAACGCAAATAATGATTGTAAAAAAGACAAATATGAGTTATGCTCGCTCGCTCGAATTTTCTTCGGATTTAGAAACGACAAAAGGATTTTAATATCGATTCGAAGAAAAGAAGAAGAAGAAGAAAATATGACGATTAACGAGAAAAGGAAATTAATAAGGAGGCTGTGCTTAACGAACGTACATCCGGAAGTATTTAGCCTCGCGAAAATGGCATGTAATCGCGGTAACATCTTCGAGGAACGAATTCTCGCCGTAATTATCCTTGTCTCTTTGTAATTACGTATATCCGGATTGGCGTTACCAACCGAATAGTTTTTCCTTCTATCATTGCGATTCGCGAGATTTTTCGTATTCGCATTGGCGAGGATCCTCTATGAACGAGAACACGACACTTTTATCCTTTCTCTCTTTTAACATATATATATAGGATCGCGGTACCGCGTACCACCATCACGCGATCTTCCCGCTTAAAACAATAATTAACAAAGGCAACGAACGTAACGCGTCGCGAGTTTATCGCAACCTACCGGATGAACGTAATCGCACGTGTACGTTCCTTTTCGATAACGCGCGTCCTCCTCTTACCGGTAGAGATACAATTTGGGCAACAGACTAGGGACTCGACCAACGCGCGTTCCTAAATATTAATAATATTTAATAATAACGGCAAAATGATCAGGGGGAAAGGAAAAATAAGAAAGAAAGAAAAAAGGGAAAAGAAAATCGTGAAAGAAGCACCGTGGATAGATTTTAGTTAGACCCAGAGAGAACTATCTTATCCTTTCGTTTCTTTTTCTCTTAGCGGCTTGTTTTTTGTTTGTTTGTTCTCATTTTCATTATTCGACGACTTAACAATTAGAGTTTTTGAACGATATCGAATTTGTCCTTAAATCCGATCGATTCCTTCTTAGGATCGTATTTCTTCCGTGCCGCCAATTGAGCCCTTAGTTCTTTCGCGCTCATCTGCAGAAGGTTCAAACCTTGCTTGGGCTCGGTGTTCCCTGCAACAGTGCCATTACCGGTGCTGGTACCAATACCGGTACCACCAGTACCACCGGTGCCATTGCCAGTTTCGTGAACGTGAACCTCCGTCGTTTCGCTGTTTCTTGAATTAGCGCTGCCGTTTTCTCGGCCGATGCTCGTCGTTTCTTCGTTTTCGCTCGATAGCGAGGACATCGTCGTCAAAGATGCAGTTGTCGTCATCGTCGTAGTCGCAGCTGTTGTCGAAACATTCGTCATAGTTATCGTACTATCGCTGTGATCCTCCGCATCGTTGGAACCGCTTGACTTTCGTGCATTCTGAAAAAAAAAAAGAACAAAAAAAGAAAACCAAATTATTCGAAATTTATATAACTTCGATTCCTAATAATAATAATAAGAAGAAGAAGAAGAAAAATTATCTATTACGGGACAATATGCTAAGACAACCAGGCCGAATCGTCAATGAAAAAAACTTCTCACGTTCGCGTCCTGACCAATATCCCTCTTAACCGATTAGATTATCGACCACCATTCGTATCACGTACCAAGGTCAAACGCGCCTCTTCATCGCGTGCCACTTTTCCTCCAAATATTCGAAACCGGACGTTTGTTTCTCTCCCCTCTTTCCTCCACCACCGACGACCGTGATACCACCGTGATCGGATCGTTACGGGGAAACTACGTCGATTAGTGGAGAACGCATGGATTTTTTCTTCCCTCCGTTTCAAATAATTAAACTTCGAAACTACTACTACTTTCTCCATACTTTTTCGCTTCTACTTTTTGGCCTTACGGGTTGACTCTTCTTCTTCTTCTTCTTCTTCGATGATGATAGACGGGAAAGAAAGAGAGTAGGATAGATTTTCGTAAGATATTAGAATGACCTTGGAGCCTGATGCAATTCTGAACGGTACTTAAAGGAATTCCATTGGTTAGACCTATGAGCAACTGAGAACCGGTTTTACTCAAGCGCAAACCGTTTAAATCCCTTCAAAATAATGTTAGTCGGCTATCGCGTTGGCCGACGTTAGACCACCGCATGATTTTCAAAATCTCTTCATCTATTTGCCAAACGATATTCTCCTATTTTGTAACGCGGATTGTTTGGAAGAAATAATGAGGTGGAATTAGAATAAACATGTGTACCTAAATGAAACGTTCTTTGATATTCGATTATACGCTTTGTTACGTATCTAAACGGTTCGTTAAATCGCATTAGAATGCGTTCGCTTTTGCCATTTCCTCTTTGCGCAAAAGATTTCTCGCGATTCGTGAAATAGATAGAAGAGTAGGGAAAAACCATACAAATTTGAAAAAAAAAGATAAAAACAAGGTAAATCGATTTACATAACTGCGAACGGTCCGGTGCCGATAAGAGGAGAAGGACCGAAGCGTTTATTTGCAGAATAATTTACAATGTAGCACTGTCTCTTTCTCTCTCAAAAGTATTACCTTGAAATATTTAACGTATATAAGCAACCAAGACGTTTCACCTGCTAAACGAAAGAGGAATTCACGACCCAGAAAATACAACGCGAACGCGAATCGATCCTCTGATACGTTACTGCTTTGAAATTACCCTGAGAGTCATTTGTCGTCTGCTTACTGGTGCACGCACGCACGCACGTATGCATACAGGTAGATAGGTAGGTAAAGTCATTTAATTATTCTTCGGGGAGAGAAAGGAGAGGCTGCTGCAATCGCTTGGTTTCCTTTTTCTCTCTTTTTTTTTTTTTTTTTTTTCGAATACCCGTTATCCTGATGCGTATATGGGTATTCGATGTCGAGAAAATGCGGGCACGCTCGTTTTCTTCGTATTTTAATAGATCTACAACGGCCAAAGTTTCGAGCTACGATTTTGATGACCTTTTTGTCGACGAGATTACTATCGTTAATGCGAATACCCATCAACGCATAATATAATAATAAAGTAGTACTTTTGAAAAGAGATCACGCAATTGCACTTTGTAAAGTAAGTTGCAATCAAATCGAATTACTCGTTAGATATTTATACGAATTTACGTAAGCTCGTCAAAAGACCGGAAAAGGAACTACTGACTGTATATATATCATCATACGAGATCATCTAATCGAAAAATGAAAGACGATACGAAAACTCAATTGTTTTTCTATACCTAACAAATATTTTGTCGATTTATTAGCTAGCGAGAATTTCTAACAATTCGTCGAACGCATAACGCGATATAAGTATAACCAATTAAATTCGCCTAACGTCAGAAAGAAAGTGTTATCGTTTCCCTTTCGTTTTCTCACTACACATACTAACTTTATAATATACACTTGTGTGTGTGTGTATATATGCATTTTAAAGTACCCATAGGCTCGCGCTTTGAAAGAACGCGTAATACAAATTCGTTCGAACGAAAGGAAGAATTCAGGACGGTGTATTAGCCAACGAGCACGATGTTACGTAATTAGAAACGCGAAGAAGAAGAAGAGACTCTCCTCGTCCTTTTTGTACACGAGTATATCTCGGCTAACCGATCGATCCTAAATCCCAAGGAAATTAATCGATCCCTCTGAAAAAGGAACATCCGGTAATTAGTATAATTCCTATATAAATACTTTTTTTCTCGTTACGTATACCTATTTATCTATTTGTCCATCTATGTATTTATGTACGTAGGTGGGTGGCATTGTTGCATCGGCTGAGAATCACAGTCTCTCGCAATTTCGCGCGATAAATTTCGTATTGAAGATTGCGAACAACAAAAAATACCACAAGCCAAGATCTTTCTAATCTTTCTCGATAAGGTTGAAATTAGAAACGAAAAAGATTTCCTTTTTTTTCCAGAACAAACACAATGAATGAAACCAAACGAAATTTAATGAGATTTAAGGGTCATACGGGTGTATATGACAGGGGACAAGTGTTTTATTCGGTGTTATTTATCTTTAGAACAATAACATTTAGACTATTAGACATCAGTCAAATGTGAGTGACGGTAAAGTTTTGATTATCTTCTTTCGTTTTAATAGTACAATAGATCGATTCATCGATAAAGAACATGTTGATAAAAAGATTAGATAAAATAAAGATTTTTTTCTCCTTCTCTCCAGAGTATATACTCGGAGTTACAGACAAAAGGATGAAATGATAATGAAATTTTGCGTGGGCGAACTTTAACTCGGAGAAAGTTCCGTTGGTTGTTTAATACGCGATAAAAATGATGATAACAGAGAGGACATGAATTATCGTAAAGTTCGATTGCCTCGTCACGAGATAGAACAAACGAGATATTTTTTTTTTCATCGTGTACCAAAAACCAAAAATAGTCAAGTAGGTAGATACATGTAACCACTTAAAAAATATCTATTTAAAAAACAAAATTTCATATAAAGTTTTAATCAAGAATGTCGTGTAACTCTTGCTTTATTCTAATCTATAAACTGCAATGAATTGCATACTTAGACCATTAACAATAAACGGCAATAAATGATAAACTATCTCTAATGATGATTATCACGTGAAATTTGTGGTGAATATTATTATTTTCCTTTATTTTAGGCTTTTTGTCAAACGATGAAAGTGTTTCCTCGAGTTGTTATCTTCGAGACGAAATAAACACAGATGTTGGAAACACTTGTACTATGTTTCTTAAGTGAAATCTACTCGTTGAAAATCGTTAGGTGGGGAACGGAGAGAATAAACGGCACAACGTAACGCGTAATATATAATATATACCTACAATTTGATGCAAAAATAAGCAATCGTTGCTCGCGTGCATCGAAATTCGTCGAATTCTGCCAAAGCGGAAAAAGAGGAAAATATAATGAATGATTCTAAAATTCTTTGGAAATATTCTTTTCTTAAGTATATATAAAATGCCTCTGAAAGACAACTATGATCTCTAGATTCCCCTTACGTCTCGATAGAAGGTCGGATAATAGATATTTTTATTTCTTTTTACGTTAACGATGATGCATCGAGCGAACTACTCACGTGAATCGCGATGGAAGAGATAAATTATAATAAAAAAAAAAAAAAAAAAAAGATAGAAAAAGTTCTCCCACACGTTGCATGCATCGCCTACGACCACCTCCAATAAACGACATTCCTTTATCCATTAATAAATAATTAGTGGGAGCAATTTATAATGTCAGAGGCTTGAACCACGAAAGAAGAGAACAAGAGAGGGGTGGGGAGAAAAGGAGAAAGACTCACCTCCGATCCCTCCTCGTTATCCACGCTGTTGGGATTCTTCTCCGGCGTCTTGATCACCTTGACGTTCGCCATGGTGCCCTTGACGATGACGTTGTTAGCCCTGAAGTACTCGTCAGCCTCTTGATCGAGCACCAGGAGCTTGGTCTCGTTGGGGAACGCCTTGATGCGTTCTACCACCTGCTTGTGAGTCTCGTTGGCTATGTTAATCTCATTTACCTCGATGATTCGATCCCCTTGCTTCAAGCCAGCAGCTTGGCTAGGGGAACCCTCGTCCACCTTACCGATATATTGGCCATTCTTCCCTTTTTCTGCGTGAAGATTGAACCCGTAGCCGTCAAAGTCATCCCACTTGACGATGTGGCAAAGACGAGCGTACGGTGTCTTATCGCCCTTCAGGGACGACATCTCCAGACTCGCACTTTTTGACTTTTCTAATTCGACACCGCAGAAGGGATGAAACAACCAGACACTCGCGATCTACGCGACTTACTTTTTAATTCTCAATAAAGGAATTAAGTTTTCCTTTCTCCTGAATTTTCCTGTTTTCCTTCTAGATTCCTCCTCCACCTCTTCTACGCGGTGGGGCACGTAGGGAAAACCGCGTGACAATGTGTCTTCGAATACGACTGGAATCGCAGACTATTTGTTAACCGGCACGAGCACTCGATCGAATAACCAACAGGTACGGTGACCATACACGAGATCGGCGGCGAACGAACTAAAGGTCGATTCGCGCGTACGCGGGATCTCAGGGACCAATCCCGTCATCCTGCCACTCTACTGGGGCCTCTCTTAGTTCGAGGAGAGGGGACTACAATCGAAAAAGAAAAAGACAAGGAAAAGAGTACGAGTGTGTTTGTCGCGCAATGTGACGGCGCAATATGCAACCTTCTCTTATTATTATTACTTTTTTTATAACCAATATAAATTCATTTTGTTATATCTTTTTATAAATCTTTACGTTCGTTAAATGAAACAAATATTTAATTAAATGAATTAACGACGAGAACGAAAGAAAGGGAGAGGGAAAAATTGAATTTAGATACAGATGGCATTTTCGTCTTTACCGAATGTACTGCCCTCGTGCGACAGGTGTACAAAGCTTTACGAATTTCTTCTTACCTGGAAGAATAATGAAAACACGGCTTAAACGCTACATATATCAAACGTGCTCGAATCAAAAAAAATATGACCAAGAAATTAAAAATTGTCTTTTATCTGACAATGAGACTAATGATAAATTATGACGCTCGTTAAATCTGCTTCGTTCGCGTGAATTGCCATGAAAATTATTCATATCTAATGAACCTTCTTATAATCAGCATATTTACATTAGTACACATTATATTTCTTCGAAGATATGATGCTATATTATTTAGGCATATTATTTATGCTAAAGGAATTAAAAGAGGAACACGAACACCTGTTGCCACTCTCTGTAGAGTTTGATGAATCATGGCTTTGTTAACACGTGTATACACGGAATCACGCAACATGTTGCCATACCTTTCCGGGCCTATAAATGACGACTTTCAGGTAAGAGAAGCGACCTTTAATCTTCGCTCGCAACTACCACTGATATAGTCTCGTGGAAATAATAAAAAAAGAAAAATATATGCTAGAGTTTCGTCGGAAACATGCCATCTTGGAGCAAAGAAAATTTCATCGGTGAAAATAATGCAAGAAATTAGATATTCTTGACTATTCCGCTAACCACATCGTTCCTAAAATTTTACATTCTTCGCGCATGCAATTCTTGGTAATGCAGCCAAAGAGACGTGACTTTCGACATTTTTCCACGCACTCGTGTGTGCATGTATAATATTCTACAAAAGAACGATCAAACATACAGGGAAATTTTAATTACCGGTAACAATTATATTACCATGTACGTTACAGCTTATCGGTACAACGATAAGCTTCATAAATGAAAATAATTATGAAACAGAAAATAAACTATTAACCTTGAAGAAAGAAATAATCAAACATTGAAACGAATGCACGAATTATACGAATACACGATAGACGAGCGATAACCTCATTAAAAGTATGTTTAAGTCGACAAATTAATTAAATAGCAAGGCGTGGATTTACTTTAACTCGACACATCGTGATAATAATGGATGCAACGCGTGTGTGTGGGAATGTGACGTAAGTACACGAACGAAGCATCGGATGCTGTTAAACGTGTGCGTGTATTTTTCGAAAATACGACAAGGAAAATGATAAGAGAATTATGACGAATCGCTCCAGTTTTCAGATGACGCTTATTAATAAAAGGAAAATATTTTCGAAATATCGTTAAAAGCATTCTTGTAGAAAATACTACTTAAAGCCAACGGAGAATATTTTACGTACATAGATTACAATCGAATTACCTTCTTTATTCTTTTTCTTATTTCTTTTTTTGCAACGTTTTGCTAATATTTCATATTACGCATTTTAGATCATTTAAATGGTTCATGAATAAAACGGCGACTCGTGTACCAGTCACGAGAAATTATTACGAAATAACAAGGATAACCATGCACGGCAATTATAACTACTTCAACTTGTTGTTTCCGTTTCTTTTCGATATTTTGATGCTAGCATCGATGTTACCATTAATAAAAGAATATAAACGTTGATTACTTCGGGCATTATTATTTTTTTTTTCATAATTGTTAGAGCCATTTATTAAAACGTTTCCTTTCAAACAATAGAACTGTGGAAGGCCATCTCCTATGTAAATAAGCATTAAGAAATTAATGAGTATTCTTAGTTAGTCATCTTTAAAGAGAGAGAACAATTTTATAAGAATTTCACACGAGTTATTTCATTGACAAGATCATAAATGCATATTCGTATTTTATCGGCGATTCAAGTAATGACTAACTAGCAGACTGTTTACTCATTTTGCATATACAAATATTCTATGTATACGAAAACACACGCTTTCATTGTAACGACGAAAGAAAAGAAGGAGATCATATTTTCTTCAATTTACTTTCACGTTTGTACGCATCGATGATGCCACTAATTAAACTAAAAATCGACGAGAGATAGATTCGAATTCATAAGCGGTGACCGGGCCCGACTTAATCTCGTGCCGTTCCTGGGATGACAGCAGTGTGGTCTGCGCGAGGAGGATGCGCACGGACTAGCACGCTGACAGATTGCTGAAAGAGAAAGAGAGAGAGAGAGAGAGAAGAAAAAAGAGAAATAATAAATGACAGAGAGAGAAAGAGAGAAAGTAGACGTAGCGGTTGTTGGAAGGTGTATCATAAGAGTATAGTCGTAGTTGGTCGTAGTCGATGCCACTGTACGGTACGGTGAGCATCTTTTATACTTTTAAACGTGCTTTTACCGCAAACCCATTTTCGCATGGGTGTACAAAAGGAGCGTCTCGTAGAATGCCTTTTAATAGACACGTAAGAACGCGCGTTGTGCGTATTTTTTGGAAATTAGAACAGATTAGAAACATAACACGTATATATTCAACGCGACAGATCTCAAGTGATTAGACCGAAAATGTGGAGTCCTACTCACGTACAGGTGACAGGTAAGAGTCACGAATGATACGTCATAAAGTTTGAATTAAACGCTTATGACTCGACAGGTGGCTTGAAGCAAGAGAGATAGATTACATTCTTAAATAAGAGAAATAAAGAGAAGTCATGAAAATGAGATATGAGTTTAAAGTCGATTAAAATAGAACGCGTAAGCCGAGTTACGTGTTTTGTCCTCGTCGAAATGTAGGCGAACGAAACCTCTTAAGTATTACCACGTTGCTAGTGGAATGTGTTTAGAAAGCTATTATCTCGTTGCTTTGCACTAATTCTTCTTTCGATATTATGACGGTTATACTATTCTCCTATTTATAACGTTTCTTTTTCTAATTTTTTTTTCTTATAAGAGAAATAAATAAAAGAACGACGGCGCACCTTCTCCCGCGCTTGTCATTCGAAAATGCGCGCCTAATCTAGTTTGAAGGACGACACGAAACTAAACGTACAAATGTAATACCGTCATTCTTTTTTTTGGAAACTTTATATGCGACTATATTTAACGTCGTGTTATCGTTGTTGATAGTGTTGTTTACGTTATACGATTAAAATAAATATATGAAAACGTTGTAATATTACTATCATTTAAAAGGCATCGCGTGTAGAAGAATTTGTAGAAAAAAATAAATGAATAAACATTCTCAAGAAGGAATATCGCAAAATGGCTAAGCAAATGTTTATAATATTATCTATGCTTTGGTATAAAGTGTTTCGCTACGAGTTCGAAGTAACGGTTTCACGCTTGAGATGCACAAGGCTGTAGAGAGGTTTTTACCAGCTGTAGACGAGAACTTTAACGCGAGGAATATATGACGAGAGTCAATTATCGCAGCCATATACGTTATTTAAGTGTGTGCACACGTCTATACACAGGTATAATACGGTGATCTCTTCATTTCAAGATGGCCGCACGGTTTCGCCGTTTTCTCAATGCCTTTATATCCTTCTATATAGAAAATAGTCGTGTGAAAGCTCGCATAACGCGACCTGATGTTGCTCCCCTTTTTCGCTCGTATATACGGACCGCTAACTCCCTTCGATCAGTAACGTAGTCAGCTGCAACAACTCCTTCTTTCTTTTTCAATTAGCTATTTAAATATTTATAGGTTAGAAACTTGGAACTTTCCACTCGATTTCATCGGTCGCGCGTTTAACGTAAATTAACAAATAATTCCATTTGTTTTTTTCCTTCATTTCCAACGTTCAAAATTGAATTGGAAGTAATGTCTTTGTGAAAAATATAGGATAGAATTTCGTTGTTACGTCCCTGGACGCACGAAGCGTTAAAAAATGCACGCTTCCAACCTGAACGACATTTGACCGATGGTACACGGTTAAGTCTTTTTTATGGACTTTGACCCATTGACTTGGAATTGAATCGTGAAAGAATGTTATGGGAAAAAAATTATAGTCTACTTCTTTTTTTTTTTTTCATTTTTAATCATATTTAATCCTAGGAGAAAATCGTGAGAATTATTCATAAACTTATTAACGGATTCGTCTTTTCGCCACAGACCTAGATAAATTAACAGGGGCGTATTTGTATACTTAATTGGGGCGGTAACCGATAGCTAACATTTTCTCGTTTTAACTTGCCGATAAGAGTGAACGCGATTCTCTTCAGAAAGTTATAGAACGAACTGGTATGCAACCGATGAAAGTCATGCTAGATCGTAAAAAGTTTCAAATATAGTAGGCAAAAAATACTAACGAGAATAATTTTCATTTTGTTTACAGTTCAAAAAGCGAAAGGACTATTGACCAAAGGAAAAAACAGTGAGTATAAAAAACACTTCAAATATGTTTACTTTTCAAAATAATCTCTTTATGTTTAATACTTTCTGACTATATTACCGATTTTATCAGACAAATAATGCGTCAGCGTTATCAAATTTCGTAGCAAACAATTAGTTACGCGTTAGCGTTTTGATGACTAATTATCATTTCTTGAACTTGATTACGGCATCACTGACCTAATAATATGTCCAGATTTTTTGGGCTAAATATTTATCGTTTACATTTATGAATAGCTTAGGTAAGCACGCGCGTTCAGTTTTCTGCACCGTTTCAAAGTAAATATAATATTGCAACAGAGGTAAGAATACTTTAGAATGCATAACGGTAGGACGTAATACGTGCTATTTCACGAGAAATCGAGGTTCCTCGAGTTGTTTTACGATGGTAGACTCCACAAAAAATAATGTAGAATCTACTTGGTTTTCATTAATTAACCGGTCAATTCCCCGTCCACCCACGTAACAAACGTTTAACCTATCTTGATTCAGAGACCAACGATTGCTTCGTGACGATTGCCCTCGGCAAGGAAAAGTACCAGACGTCGGTGAAAGAGAAGGCTTCCAAGGACGTGGAATGGCATGAGGAATGCGAATTAGCCATACCAGAACACGGAAACACCGCGGAAATCGTCCTCACGGCATTGCACCGTAACTTCCTTGGCGTAGATGAATTTCTCGGCACGATTAGCATTCCCTTGTCGAGTTTCGATGTTTATGAGAGACCCAAGAATAGATGGTACGTAATAAAGTGAAAACTCTATATCGAAGATGGATTGATTTTTTACGAAGATACTACGGTCTTGCTTTCACCAACTATTTGCTGCATATATTTTCGCACGAGTTGAAAAAGATCGGGCCTATGCAATTCATCTAGGATTCTCGGCATATACGCGTGCATATAGATGCACATATGTAAGATTAGATCTAATATTAAAATTGAGCACACAATAAGAGTTAAGAGACGAGCTGTAAAGTAGATACCACGACTATATGTTGGACAGAAGCCAACGTAGTATGTACGTGCGCGGCTTATGCATACGTGATGCACATAATGTGATGCACAAACTCGATATATAAAAAAAAGGGAAAAAATCTTGAGTTCAACTTATATACATATAATTTTACTTTCTCTCGTCTCTTAGATTTCATAGATAAGCATTATACATTTTTTTTTCTTTTTTTTGTTAGGTATACGTTGTGCAGTAAGCCAGGAAAAGAAAATACAAAAGACAGAGGCGAGCTTGAAGTAAGAATTGGTTTTATAGTGAAGGCTGGTAGTTTAACTGATCTTACGAGAAAGGAAAGACACAAAAGTTCTCTAGGGCAATTGTCGACTGCGGCTCAGTCAATTGGAGGAAGTTTGTTGAGTATAGGTAGTATCGAGAAACGTAAGGGATTAAAGAAGTTGGCCAAGTCTATAGGTAATCGAGTTAAAGGAAAGAGCAAAAATAGATTAGATAAAGAGAATTTGGATGAGAGAGAAGAAGATCATGGATTTCGAAGGACTAGACAAGAACCCGGAGAAGCCGATCCTGGTGTCATCAGTGAGGACGAGGATGAATTTACGGTAAGCTTACAATTAAATGAAATAACTGGGATTAGGATTGAAATTTTGGTCATAATACTTATCGTAGGATTTCTTTCAGTTCGACGATCTGTCTCACAAGAGTTCGGCCTCATCGTTGAATGCACCGGTCGCTAGTGTAAATGGTGCGAAGAAAAGCAATAGCGTGACCTCGGTCGAATCCGCTGGTTCCTCTGGTCGAAATAATGTCGGTCAAGAAATACAGCAAACGGCACCGATGATGATTAACATGGCACCCAATAAGCCACCACGTTTTGCCACAAGTTTCTCGACCACGTCTCTGTCCAAAATCGATGATCAAAAAGACGAATGGGGTCTGAAACTTTACGGGAAGCAACCTAGTGCTTCCAAGAGGTTAGATCATTTTTCATATATTTTATTTTCTATACTCGTAAATTTAACACTTCATTTTCTTTCCCCGTTACAGATGGGAAAATAACAAGCTGAGTAATCCAAAGATTTTGATAGATGAGGCAAAGGACGAACGATCGGATCGATCGCCAGCACCCTCGCCATCGCCAACATCCAGATTTAGAGATACTCCAGAACCTCCGAGTCCAGCTCCGCGAGAAATAATTCAAATTAAGAACAACAAAGAGGAAAAGCCTTCTTTAATCAAAGATAAATTTTCCAAGGAAGATAAATTGAAGGATAAGAGAGAGGAAAAGTTCCTTACGCGGAGTCCAAGGGAAGAGAAAATATCAAAGAAAGATAAAAAAAAGGAAAAGGAGAATAAAACCAAAGAAATGAACGAGGAGAATCATCCTTCATCCTCGGAAAGGATCATAATAGGTGGGGAAGACGCGTTTAAGGGTGAACAAGTATCGAAACATCGACTACCCCATGAAGTTATTTCCCAATTTGACGGAAAATCTAGAGAAGTACAAATATATTTTCAACGAATGTTTATGATTATTATTATTTTTCTTAATTTTGCTATTATCGTATTACTAATAATTTGTTTGTGTTTGTCTAGGATTTGATAGAACTGACGTTACAACTTCAAGCAGAAATAGCAGACAAAAAGAAACGTATGGTCGATTTGGAAGATTACATTGATTCTTTGTTGTTACGAGTCATCGAGTGTTCACCACGTTTATTGCAAAATCCATTTCAAACACAAAGACGTTTATCGTCTCCTGGACATCAGTGAAAATTCACGCGTGTTCTTCTAATCGAACTGATATTATTCTTGTTAAATAATTTCATTTTATTCCCAATGCCGAAGCTCCTTATTATTATTATTATTATTATTATTATTATTATTATTATTATTATTATTATTATTATTATTATTATTTTTTGATTACTATTAATCTCGTTCAATCATTCGACGTTAGAATGTTCGTGCTTTTAACTTATTCCTCGTGATAATCATTTTTAGCATATATATATAGTTTTTAGGTAATTTGCACAAATGTGTCGTTAAGTTTTAGTAGTATCAAATTCAAAATATTATTATATGTCTTTTACTTTGCTGTTAATATCGTGGACGTTGAAACATGTTTTAAATATGTTCCAATAATTTTCCTGTCTTCCCAGTATAACAGAACATGAATTCATTAAAGAAATCAAATTCGCGTTTTATTTTAATACGTATGTCCGTCCGAATGAACTTATTGGATGAAATGCCAATATCTATAACAGATCTTTATATTCTAAATAAAATGATATGAAAACAATAATAAAAAAAGAAAAAAATAACCTTTTCATTATTTTTACATGTACAAAAGATGAAATAAAAATAAAAATACTTGTGTGTCTGTTGTCTTATAAATATATATATATATATTTTGTTGTATAAAACATCTAATAAATGTTAAAATCTAAATACAGTTATTTAATCAATTTAAATTAGAATCATTATTATAATAAAAAAGAAACATTTATACAATAAGAAATGTATAAGTATAAATAATAATTTTATCGATATTTTTCAATAGGTTAAGAACGATTGGTAGCACTGGATCTCGCATAATCGAGATTCGACCGCTCGTTCTATCGATATGTCCATAGCCTGAAAATTCCGGTCGTATCATCCTTTCTTCAGAAAGTCGTTTTAATATTACATTTTTCGTGATATCCTGTAATTAATTAATAATGACGGATGGAACGGCGAATGATGACTCTAATGCATTTAATTCTAAATTAGGTGAGTTATTGTATTTTCCCTCATCTTTTCTTCAACACCGGGCTGGAGAGGTTAGGTTTAGTTAGAAAAGTCTTAACATAGGAAATCCTTTTTTCTTTTATGTAATAATTGTATTATTGTTTAATCAATTGTTTAATAGAATTAATTTATTGTTAGGAATAATTGAAATGAATGTTAATTCAATAAGTTTAATTGAAACCGACCAAAGTTTGTTATATGTGCTTTGTTAACCGTATAGAATTTTTGTTAATTATATTGTAAAATTTGTTACTATACAGAACCATGTGAGAATGTAACAGTATCCACGGCAGGACCAGTGGTTTTATATTCTACGGCTCAAGCTTGGAAAGCCCAGTTTCTTCGCTGCTTTGCACCATACAGTGTCTCAGAATCATCAGATGAAGAAGAAGAAGATCTGTCTCAATATGAATTCGAAGATGACCTCGAATATTTAAGATCGTTGGATCCAAAGGAATGGAAAGATCAAGACCATTACGCAGTGTTAGGCATAAGAAAACTTAGGCACAGGGCTACAGAAGATATTATTAAAAGGGCTTGTACGTAAAGACAGTTCAAAGTATACTCTATACATGAACGTAGGTGTTATGTCGTTTGCAGATACCTAATATGCATAATAGTTAATGATTTATATTATATCCATATTTAATATGTGAATTACAGATAAACAGAAGATATTGAAACATCATCCGGATAAGCGTAAGGCATTGGGAGAGGAAATACGACCAGATGATGACTACTTTACTTGCATTACTCGTGCATGGGAGACTCTTGGAACGACTGTTAAAAGAAGAAGTTACGACAGCATAGATCCTTATTTTAATGATGATTTGCCAGACGAGAAGGAATGTAAAAATAATTTTTATGAAATCATGGGAAAAGCATTCAAAGATAATGCTAGATGGTCTACCAAAAAACCAGTTCCACTTTTAGGTGGACCAAACACACCTAGAGATAAAGTAGAAAAATTTTATTCTTTTTGGTACGACTTTGATTCTTGGCGGGAGTACTCGTATCTCGACGAAGAAGATAAAGAAAGTGGACAAGAGTAAGTAAAACTAAATCTTTGTTTCTTATCTTTTTTCTTAACGTATACTATAATAAATGGCATTTTAGCCGAGATATGCGCAAATGGATCGAGAAAAAGAATAAAGCAACGAGAGCAAAACGAAAGAAGGAAGAAATGGCAAGAATACGTTCGCTAGTTGATATGGCTTATAACGTAGATCCAAGAATAAAGAAATTTCAACAGGATGACAAAAATAAAAAAACAGCTGCAAAGAAGGCAAAGCAAGAAGCTGCAAAAGCTCGACAACTGGAAGAAGAGAGAATAGCTAGAGATGCTGCAGAGAAAGAAAGATTAGAGAGAGAAAAACGTGAATCTGAGGAACGTGCAAAAATGGATGCGTTGAAACAAGAGAGGGAGGCACAGAAAAAAGCACTTAGAAAGGAAAGAAAAGCGTTGCGCGACTTTTGTAAATCTAATAATTACTTTGCTGAAAGTTCAGCCGAAAGTCTTAAGCATATGGAAAGTGTAGAAAAAATATGCGAATTGTTTAAACTAATTCAATTAGAAGAAGCTATGAAGAAGCTACAAAGTGATGGTAGAAACGCATTCCTCCATCTGGTAAAAGAAACAGAACAAAAAATAGAAGCGGAACGTAGAGCTGCTATAATAAATAATGATACAAGAAATACACCAGAAAAACAGGTGAAAGCTCATACCGCTCCGTGGAATGAAAATGATTTGCAACTTTTAATAAAGGCTGTCAATTTATTTCCTGCTGGTACAAATCAACGTTGGGAAGTGGTAGCCAATTTTATTAATCAACATAGTACCTCATCAAGCAGTATAACGCGGGACGCCAAAGAAGTTTTGGCAAAAGCTAAAGATTTACAATCTACCGATTTTAGCAAGTCGAGTCTTAAGGAAAGAGCTAATAAAAATGCTTATGATAATTTTATCGCAGAGAAAAAAACCAAAGAAGGAATCGAAGAAAGAATGCCAGCTGTAACTGAACGTTTGGATCATCCTCTTTCCAATGGAATATCTAGCGACGCTAAAGATGTCAAGAAGGAGTCTCAAGCTTGGACCCCTGTTGAACAGAAACTTCTTGAGCAAGCATTAAAAACTTATCCCACAACGGTTCCCGACAGGTGGGATCAAATAGCAGGATGCATACCAACTAGAACGAAAAAAGAATGTATGAGGAGGTATAAGGTATATTTCTTTCTTAATTTATTACTTTGAATTAACTTTAGTCACGTTTAATGAACAATCTGTTGTATTTTTGTTTTTTTGTTTCTTTGTTTCTTTCCATAGGAACTCGTGGAACTCGTCAAAGCGAAAAAAGCAGCACAAGTCATGAAATAATATTAACTCTTCTTAAGATGAATTTCTTTGTAACTTATTCATTCTTAATTATGACCATTTTTTATATCATTTCCACCATTTCATTGTAGGAATTTCAGTTGAGGATGAATGTTAGATATTATTATTGAATTCCTGCCAATGTACATTACGGTGCCTTGCTTGGACCTACATACACACGTGTGCGCAGCATAGAAATCGTTGTAGTTTTTCATTGTCTTTTTAATTTCGTTCAAATTTATACTGTTTGTGAGCATAGAAAATTCCTAGCACCGTTTATTTTTAATCAAACGCATCGCTATATATAATTAGATACTAACGAATGGAGAATCTTGAACCTAAGAGGCTCCAAATTCATCATTGATACATAGATTTTTTGTTTGCGTTAACTCGATTCGAATATCGTGTAAGTAATGTAAAATACAAAATATTTAGATGAACCGTAGATGAAAAAGAAAAAGAAGTAATTACTTTATAAATAAAAACTACATTTTAAAAAGCGCATCTTACTAATTGTTGTTCATCAAATTTCATTTGGAAAGGGTTAATCTGCGATCATCCAAACATAAGATGTTTGAAATCCTTATATTTTAATTTGACACATTTTTTTGACAACAACATCAACAACAACAATTTCTGTGTTAGTTTTTCTCTAGTCAGCAAAATGCTGTTCGCTCGGTCTCTTCGTATATTTATCGTCTCTTATCCATTATTATTAATATTATTATTATTATTTTTATTATTATTATTATTTTTTTATTATTATTATTATTACTATTATTATTATTATTTTTTTATTATTATTATTATTACTATTATTATTATTATTTTTATTATTATTATTATTATTATTATTATTTTCATTATTATAATATTCGTGCATTTCGGATGAAATTAAACTAGCGTTTCTGTCCAATCAACAAGAACGGATCTTACATCTCCATTGGAATAGAATGGACCTATAGTAGTAGTAGAATAGTTTTTTTTTAGTGAAAACTTCTTTAGCATCGGAGCGATTTCTTGATCTTGTATGGAGCATAGAAGGCGGAAGAGTGCGTGTCTTCCAAACTATAGGTAGGGATCCTGTAGAAGGGAAGCGCCATTCATATTTAGCTCATGTGCCATTGGCCGAAAATTTTGGGGGACCGCTTGAATTTATAATAATTTTTTCGTGTAACCTATTCTATTTTAATATAAATTTTTAATTATCAATAAATATAGTTCATTTTTTTTTCTGTATTTGATGCAATTCATTATTTCATAATTATTTCAATGTTTGAGTCATTTGCGCACAAAATCGAGTTCCGGTCCCCCAACAATGTACATGGCGCATCCCTCCTATAGGATCCCTAACTATAGGGATCCTGTAGGAGGGATGCGCCATTCATATTCAGCTCATGTGCCATTGGCCGAAAATTTTGGGGGACCGCTTGAATTTATAATAATTTTTTCGTGTAACCTATTCTATTTTAATATAAATTTTTAATTATCAATAAATATAGTTCATTTTTTTTTCTGTATTTGATGCAATTCATTATTTCATAATTATTTCAATGTTTGAGTCATTCGCGCACAAAATCGAGTTCCGGTCCCCCAGCAATGTACATGGCGCATCCCTCCTATAGGGTCCCTATCAACTAATGTAATAAAGGTTTGGTTTTTTTCAAAAGTTTGGTCCAATAATGACTATAGTCCATATATCGATCGACCAATCTCCAATAAGCATTTACCAGAAATCCAAAAGTGAAACATCCTGAGGATTTTATTCAGTTACGGTTAGTAAGTTCAAGTTATCGCAGTGCTCAAAGTAAATTTATAAGCTTTTTTTCCTTTGTAAAAAAGATTTTCAATTTTGTAGGCGCTTTTCTAACGCCTTTGTTTATTTTTTTCATAAAATTGAAGTGATTTTTGTAGTGTTAATAAATTATTTGCTCGAATGAAAATAAGAATAAAATAGATGCCACGCGATTTTCTATTTCTTAGGAGAAATGAAACTTATTAGTTCTATATAACAACGCTAGTTTCTATATAACAATAATTTTTTATGAAAATATGTTTATACTACCGATCGTCGAGTTAACGTTTTCTTTTTATCTTCATTATTTTTTTCTTTAATTTTTATTTTCTTTATAGTGTGATTCAGTGAAATTTTTAAAGACGATCGAGGTGATTAAATTTATATGAACGCCCTGGTAAGACTTTCATTGCAACTTTACACAATTTTTATTACATATACATGTGTGTATGATGCGTGCATAATATCATCTTATACGTAAAATACACACATACACACACACATACTCTTTACGCTATAAGGACATAAAATGTTGTTTGATGATAACGTTTAAAGGACAATATCATTGAGGAAGAAGTGTGTGTGTGTGGTACATCATCTCGATGCCAAAATGATTAATTATATTATTCAGCATTCTTCTACGATCTCTTTTCATGAAAATGTTCGAACGATCGTACACGCTTAACTGTTTTTATATAACTCGTGGTTAGGCGTTATTAAGGGATCATCTCAGTGTAAAATTAAAAAAAAATCGATTTTTTTTTGTCTTATCTTGAAGTACATATAGTTGTGCGTGTTCTGTAAAATTTTCAAATTTAAATACGCATTTTTCTCAAAATGCCCTTTTTACAAACGGTGTTACCTCTTAGAGTGAGAGTTTTCAAGCTGTCGTCTTGAAATTTTTACGGAATTTTTTTTTACTTTATTCTTTATGTCCCTATGGAAGCTTTTTTTTCTTTTTTTTTTAATTTTTTCCTATTTTTTTACACGAAAAACTGTTGAAAAACTGGGCTAAATTTCGTACTTTTTCTTCAAACCGTAGCCATTTTGTCAAATTTCAAAAAAAAAGATAACCTCCACAGCGGCTTCCCTACAGATTAATAATCAATTTGATTTTTTTCTTTGAGATGCAAACTGCGACCACTATTGTTGACACCGATTGCCCCCATTTTTTTACTCACTTTTTAAAATAATTATTAACAATAAGTAAAAATAAATAAGAACGAATGAAAATAATATTTTTGTATTGTTAAAAAGTGGTCTTATTCGGAAAAAAAACATCCCGATCCTCTCCTACTATCCATCCGAAAAACAATCACGAAAATTAATAATTTTTTGGCCTCTTACACTGAGATGGTCCCTTAACAATAATTTTATAAAGTTGTGCTCTTAAAAAATGGCGTCTATACGGTCGAATTATGTTTTTCATTGCGCGTACAAAAATGAAATATAGACCAAAAAAGATTTTTTCGATCGTAAAATAATACGACGACAACGTACATTACACAATTATATTGGAGACAACTTTTGACGAATTAATACGAATTTTTCTTCCCTCTAATAATATAACAGGGTTTTGTTAACTTTCATTTTTCTAAAGTTCTTCACGATTCTCTTATCAGAAGAGGCGTGCGTTTTGTCGTATTTTAAAAAGGACTATTAGAGGAACGACACGATTTGTTTCTTTTCGTTTCTTTCTTCCCCTCTTTAATTTGTTTCTTTCTACTAGCGAAATCACGAGATGACGATTTTCTATTATACTTTTTAGTCGTATCAAAAATATCTAAATTAATAATGGGATAAATACACGATGCGGATAAAATCGGAATTATTTTGTGCGATTTTTCAAAATTGTGCTACGGTTAAAAAACTCGTTATCTCTCATTTGTCGTAGATTTAAATCAACAACAACAACAACAACAACGTTATTAAGCAAGAAATGAAAAAAAGAAAGATATATTCCCTGTACATAAGTATCGCGCCTTCTTCCCTTATTATTTCTTGACGATGGTTGGTTGGTTGGGGTAGAGGTGGGGGGAGAGAGAGTCCTCTCATCTTCGTATTTTTATCACATTTAAAAACACACTTTCTCTTAATATCGGCGACGTAAAAAGTCTTCTTGTTAGAACTATCTAAACGACATCGACGATTACGAGAATTGTTCTTTGTTTTATTTATTTATTTATTAGAAAGTTTAAGAGAACGTGTCACGCGAGTTAATCTAATTTTCTGTATAAAGTTGTCTCTCATTTTTTCTTTTAAAGATAGTTTAGGTATAAAAAGACGGTTATAGACGAGTACGAGATTATTTAGAAAGACGTCCAAAAAACGGATATACGAAAGATTCAAGTGTATACGTATATATGTGTGTTTGTATGTGTGTAATAACTATTTTTTTATAAGCAATGGGCTCGCGATTATCCTAGGACTAAAACATAAGTTCCGTACTTCGTTGAAATACTTCGTTCCTCTTGTTATTAAATATATTTTATGTTCAATCGATCCTTTAAAAGGTCCTCCCAAATTGGTTTTAACACGCTGAAAGAGAATCGTGAAGACTTTTGACGCACGTCAAAATCTTTCGATCGTAGTTGTAGCGTCATTTTATTTTCTCCTGGACATCGTCGTAAATCGGGGGTAGGAAAAAGAGAAACAAAATGAACAGAATTGAATCATCGAGCGTGTGCTAATGGAAAAAAACCTTGTAAGGATAATTACGAAAGGCACTAGACAGGATTGAATCGCTTCGACATTCACCAAAGGATATTGTCCAGAATTTTTGAAAGCGAGTTCTGAGTGGTCCAACGATCGCAAAGATTTAGAATAAACATTATTTGTTTTGTTCCATCCACACCTCTCTCTATCTTCTCGTTCGCATATCTTAATTATCTATGAGATACAATAATACATACAACGTGATAATAATACATAAACCAAATTGTTAATCGCAATTTTATGACCAAAATTTCATACTTTGTTTTAAATATGCAATGAGATTCGTTGTTGTTAATAAGGTACGAAAAAAAGAAACATTCGAGATATTAGGAAATGACACAACGATCTCGAAGTTAACAACGCCGATTAAATTCGTTGGCGATCTCGCAAGCAACGTTGTAGTCGCGTCCAAGTATTCGATTAATCGAATCCACATATATATATATATATATATATATATATATATATTGTAAGATTCTATTGTGTGTGTAGGAAAGATATCTACGAATGCCTATTAAAGTATTTGGCATGAAGGCGTTCGATCCTACAATATATATATATATATATATATATATACTTCGGGCCAATGAAAATAAATATATTTTTATTTCACAAATACCGTGATTATATACGTCGATCTTACTTCGATCCTAACGTTAATTGGTGGATGCGTTTAAACGAATTATCGAATGCGACATTGGCATCGTTTCTTTCTTTTTTCTTTTATTTATTTTCTCCCTCATTTTTTTGTTGCAATAGGTAATCATTAATAATGGTACCGTAATTAAGTAATACGTATTTTTTTTTTACTCGGGTGATGAGACGCGAGAAAACGATTTTTAAAGTGATTTGATTATTAAATCCGAGATCGGAATATTTTATCTCTAAATCGAAGGAAAGAAAAATATGTGTCTTACGTGTTTGCTTGGTTTTACCAAGAATAATAATAATAATAGTAATAATAATAATAGTAATAATAATAATAATAATAATGGCTCTATAGAACATCAAATCGCGATTATTCGATACTTTTTATATTTCTTCTTTAGTTAAACTTTGTGCGTCAGAGGAAATGGGAGCGGATCTTTTTCTTTTTCTGTTCTTGTCGAATGATTTACATTGAAAAATCTGCGATATATAGTTTTTTAAATCTTTCATTACTTTTCTTCTTTGTTTACTCCTCTTCCTCTTTTTTGTTCTTCCTTCTCTTCTTCTTCGTTTCGTTTTTTGTCGAATTAGATTATTTAGAAGTCTATATACAGCTAGTGTCATTTAAAATTGTGTACACATTATACTTATTAGATTAATAATTTTCCTAATAATTTTCAAAGAAAAATTTATTAAAATGGTGGAGCGTACGATTATTTTAAACGATACTTACTGCATATGTTACAAGAGAAGGTTTTTCGTATGCTCGAACGCGTACGAGAGTGTAAGTATGTGCGTGTATGTTTACGTGTATTTTCTAGGTCGAAATTTTCCATTTTTTTCGAATACGAAATACGAACGTTCCATTCATTGTTTTTTTTTGTTTTGTTTAAAATCTTTCGCGCGCTCCCTACAATCATCGAATTATTTCACTGGCTGCTGTATTTTTCTATTTTTTCTTTTTATCGGCCATTCATCGTATCGCGCATTCTCTTTAATAATACGCGCGCAACATATATATATTTACAGGTAGTAATAATAATAATAATAATAATAATAATAATAATAATAATAATAATATCTATTTCGCGTTACAATATCGTAGTGTACATACTCGACATGTAACTCGTCATAATTTCGCAATTATAGTCGTACTTTGTCTATGTTGATAAAAGTCTTCTCTGGTCCGAAAGAAGTTATTAGATACTTAGGCACTTGTTATATCATCTAGAATAATCAATCCATCGTGCAAGTAGCGACAATGACTTATTTTTTTTTTAAACGTACTAATTAGCGATTTTCTCTTAAAGAGTGACTTTTCATTTTAAAACTTCTATCGATGAGGACGAACAATATTATAACGAATAATTAACGATAGTTAAATGGTATTAATTAATGATAGATAATAATATAATATAAGAGTGACGATAAATGGTGATCGTGATGACGATAAAAATTATATAGTAATAATAATAGTAACAACGATAATGATAATAATAATAATAATAATAATAGTAATAATAATATGCGTATAATATAGCTCTATTTTATACCGTATTAATGAAAGAGAAAAAAGGGGAGAAGAGGAATAAGATCTGTCTTCCTCTTCTTCCTCCAGTTCTCGGACGGAAGTCCGTTTGAGGTTCGCGGATCTCGGCTGACTGATTATTTCAAGTCTTCGAATACCGAGAAACAAAAAGGAGAAACGAAAACAACGTTCGTTATGTTTAAACATATACTTTGGTAACGTTGTACGTCTCTAAGCTATGTCAATTCCACGGAAAATAATTCTTATTGGATTATCTCATTCGATCATCATGCTATCTTGTTTTCTCGTTTGCTTAACGATAAGAAAATAAAAGAAAAGTGTATTGGTAACTATCTAACTCGCCATCCGTGATTTCTGTGTTATCTTCGAAAATCGAATTGGAAATCCGAAGGAAATGTGGACTCTCGTCGATCGATCGATAAAAATATTCGGATAGTAGAAAAAGGACTTTTTTGTTTGTGCTAGCGTGGTACACAACGAGCCGCGTCTCGTTACGAGGGTGAGATGATCGGTGTGGTGAGCGGTATCTCTATTTTGTGTGTGTGTGTCTATCCGTCTCCCCCGATCGACAGAAAAATCGAACGACTCACGACTTTGACTGGTCCGAATGGAGCGTTCGAATTCGAGGCTACGTAGACGGAATTTTCTTAACGAAACAATCGTCTTCCTGCTGCTAAGAGGGTGGCTGATGCTGCTGTTGTTGTTGTTGTTGTTGTTGTTGGTCTTGAAGTTGGTAGCTCGGCTGATGATGGAACGTTCGTTGCGTACCACTCGGTGGTTGCTCTTGCAAAGGTTGGTAACCTATTCCGATTGGTTGCGGATACGCGGGATTCCACTGTTGGTCCATGCCGGCCTGTAATTGTTGCTGTTCTTGTTGTTGTTGATATTGCTGCTGCTGTAACTGCAGCTGCAGCTGCAACTGCTGTTGCTGTTGCTGCTGCTGTTGTTGTTGTTGTTGTTGATATCTGAAAGATTGACTACGTCTTTCCTCCAAGAGCAATTGATGAGCTGCTCGATCCATTTCTTCCCGCGTCATGTCCAAAGCCTCTGCATCTCGCGAGACGTGTATCTCACGAATTCTTGGTCGCAATACTTGCCCAGTCCTTGTTCAACGAGTACCTGTGTACGAAAGAACGCGAATAATCATTGGTCGTTACTGTTCTTCATGTAAAAAAGCAAAGAAACATATGGATAATAATAACTCACCCGTCCTACCAAACTCTCGGCACTTCCAATAACTTCAAAGTTCGGCTTTCGGTCGGCAGGACTGCCAGGTAAACTATGGGTAAGCCGTTCGGCTCCGACGCTTCCGTTGCTCTCTCCAGCCCAGGATGGAACTAATGACGGGTTATGGAGCAAAACAATGAAAAAGTTAACACGTATCGATTTCGGGGATTATTATCTCGAACTCTTCGATGCTGCACGTCGCGCGAGTCACGCGCCAACGACAAATCACCACATGAACGGACAAATGTGTTATTTCAAGCGTCAAAAAAGAGAGAAAAAGGATAGATGTAGAAAGAAAGAAAGAAAGAAAGAAAGTGTTAGTACAAAATACACAAAAGGAAAATAGAAAATAGAGAGAGAATAATAAATGCGCGCGTGGTTCGAGCGGCTGCGACGAATCGAAGGTAGGTTCGAAAGGTATAAGAGGATACAATGTAAGGTTGGCGTCACCTCTGCCGTGGAAGGAGGCTCGGTGGGAGAAACAGGACTCGCATACGCGCCATTGACGCGAGTCGACGTTGGCGAGGAAACCAGCTACGGCGATCGCTTGGGTCTGCGCCATTTTGAGGCCGTTGGCGAGGCTTCCGATGGTGGTTGTTGTTCCTCCGGCGTCGCTCGGTGGATCGGTCAGAGGATCGCTCGGAGGATCGCTGCCGGTTCCGTCGGCCGCTTCGGAAACGGCCTCGCGACATCTGCGAAAACTGGAGGGTGCTGATTTTCCTCCAGCGTCGCTTTGGCGTCGCGACCTCGTCCCAAATAGGAGGCTTGGTGGTCTCAAGGATGCTGCCATAGCTCGCGCTCGACTTTCTAATTTTCGTATTTGCATCGTTGCCTTAGGCCGGCGCAACATTGGGATCGCCGCCGCCCCCCTCTCGCTTTCTTTCTTATTACTCGGTGCCGACGATGGTAATTTAGCAGTTGGATGTGCACCACCCTCGGAGTTGTTCCACGTATCATCGGTGACGGTACTGCCGCTCGCTATCGACGATTCTTCTTCTTCGTCCTCATCCTCTTCCTCATCCTCGTCCAACTCCTCCTCCAAATCTTCTTCGTCCTCCTCCTCGTCGTCGTCATCTACGGCCACGCTCGTGTCCGGTACGAGATCGAATTCGTTGTCTTCTCGCATTTCTAATTCGTATTTCTATCGTTTAATTTAACTATCTAAATCGATGAGCGACAAGATCTCGTACCGTGATTGCTCCAGACGGCACAATCGACGCAGCAGCCCCCCGTCGCGTAGGTATAGTAACGGTTGGTGCCATTCGAAGAGGAAGCTGGACTGGTCGCGGTAGTTGAGGAATTAGCGCTCGTTCCTCCCGTGACAGCTGTGACAACTGTATCTGCAGTGACAACTGTTTCGGTGACAGTGGCGATAATAGGGTGGGTGGTCGTGCCGGTGCTAGTAGTAGTGCTGGTGGTGACGGTAGTTGTGCTGGTAACGGTGCCGCTAGTACTCTGTCCTGATATCCTTCGTGGCGGAGGGGTAGGTGGTGTCAACTGCCGCTCGACTCCGTCCTGAAGACTGCCATCGATAGCAGTCCAAGGATACACGCACGCAAGCCATATGCACCACGCACGCAGGCCGGTGAAAGAGAAAACGGGCGAAAAACCATTCTTTTAGTTACATTTACCAGTCCCTAGTGTCACGAGCCAAGGATAATTAAGTGTACCACGTACTCGACCCCGTCTAACATCTCACATTATTTGGGAGACGCGACGATCCGGTCAGGCACGCTTCGTAATATAGAATATATTATATATATATATAATATAATAATATAATATATATATAAATATATATCGGATCGAGAAAGATAACAGCGCAAACCACATGCGATTATTATTATTATTATTTTGCATAGCCAATTACTGCGGTTGAGATGCAACGCCGCTAATCCTCGATACTTTCGATCGAGCTTAACCGTATCTTCAACGTCAGAACTTGGCCTAGTTGATTTTCTTCACCGATTGTCTCCTGAATGCTACGGTATTTTTAAATAACAAATCATTTGATCAGGAGACAATTCGTGGGTTGATACTAAAGTTAATAGATAATATATAATATATATATGTATAAATGATAAAACGGAAAGCATGCAGGCGCGGCAAGCGAGCAATGCAATTTAATCAAATAAAAGCCATTACTACTAGTCGCAGACCCCTAACTTGTCTTACCATATTCGCTATTGGGATGAAGATAGTTACCGCTACCCGGTCCACTGAAACGTACGACAGTAAACAGAAAAGCGTAGGACGATGATAATACCAATGATACGTATCGTCGACACGCGCGGAGCTATGAAACTTGCTAGATGCGGCGATAAACGATAACGCGTGCACGCAAATAGAAAAGATTCATTGATTATGCGTACGAAGCTACTTATAGGCGCAATGACAACAACAAAAATAACAAAAACAAAATCTTATTTCGGATCTTGCTAACGCGGTGTTCAACGAAATCCTAATCTCGCGACTATGCACATATTATCTCTGTACAATCATATATTGATCTAATTGAAAAATTAATCTTATTTTGTATGAACGAAGCTATTAGCTTATTGTTTTGTTTTTTATTAACAAACTTGGACTCCGAAATCAATCGAATCGTATAAGTAGTAAGTCGTATGAACATCTTTCATGCACTATTATTACATGACGCGATATCGAGAGAGATAGCGAGAGAGAGAAAGAGAAAGAGAGAGAGAGAGAGAGAAAGATAGAGATAGAAAGAGATAGATAGATAGAAAGATAGAGAGATGTATCGTTTTGAAAAATAATAAATGCGTAAACCACTGATGAGACGTTGACCGACACGATGCCTAACAAAGAAACAGGACACGCGATTTGGCCGCTCCGGCCAAAATAATATTTTCGCTGGTTCTTTACTTACCCGACCATTTTATAAGTACTATGATAGGTTGAACGTTGCGTGGTGTTGCCAAATACGGCAAGAGGTCTTAAGGGAATATTTTCTTCGACACCCGTTAACCTCGGATCCATTTCCATTTGATTCATAGCGCTATCGCTTAGACCACTATAAATAAAACAAACAAATATCATGTGTGCAGATCATATATTATTAAAAAATATTCTCAAATTAAAATGACATTGACATCGTGCATTGAATGAACTTTTCCTAAATTCGTGCATTGATTAAATTTTTATTACACTCGTGCATTGATTGAATTTTTCGTAGACTCGCATTATAAATTGAAATAAGTTGCGTTCGTTCGCGTTACCATGGATTTCCGTTCGCATTTTTCAAATCACCTCCATTCTAAAGAAATTTTCACTTCAAAAACCGAAAGGATTTCTAAACTATACTAAAACTAATCGAAATTTCGTTTGTTATAGGTAACGGATGACTACTCACCCAGCTACGTTTGGCACGACTTGATGAGATCTCGCAGTGATTTGATTCGGAGCGTCTGGTCCTATGCCCCTTTGCAATGATGGATACGCCAAAAAGTCTATGGAATTTGATGGGGAAGCCTACGAAGGAAAGAAATTGCTATCTTGACAGTGACAAAATCTTGATAAAACGAAACAAAAGCAGTAACTATGAGTAAGTGCATTATTATTGGGATATTGTTGGTAGGAATCGAACAGGATCTGGTAAGTATTTTTATTTCTTTTTTTATTATTACCTTAGAGTTCATTTTGAGCGACCTCGCTCTATGGAAGCTGTGGTGTCCTTTACGCATGCTCGACCAAACGCTACCAAATAGCGAATGATTTCTCTGAAAAAAATTATTACGAATAAATTCAATTTATTTTATTTTTTGACTTCAGGACAAAGTATTCACACGTACCCTATGAGTAGGTTCTGGATTATCGTCCATAAGTTCTTCCAAATTACCAGAGATCGCTCTTTTTAATTCAGGACCTGCTTCGTGTAAAGTTCTCAAGCCCGCCTTAGATATTATGAGGAAAAAGAACAAAAATTAAACAATGAAATAATATAATCTAATAATAAATTGGAATTTGTCGCTTACCTGGAGCGTTACTGTATTGTGACATTCTTTGTCCCCTTCTCTCATTTCTTGTTCTTTCCGTTTCTTGAATCTACGAAAGTAGTCCTGGATGAGGAAAGTTGCGTAAAACTTGCCGACCGTAACTTCGTCGTCGACTGAAAAGTTTAGAACGTTTCGGGTTATATCATTGTTTCGGGATTATATCATCAAGGCTTTTAAAGGGTTAGTTAAAATGTACCTCCAGGCGGTGGAACAACTTGATCCAAAAGTTTAGGACTTGTTCTCTTCCAAATCTTTTTGATGACAGCTCTAAGTTCGGCATTCGCGTCGTCTATATTTCCTTCGGTTTTAATTCTTAATGATGTTCTCACCACTGCGAATAGGGTCGCGTTGAAGAGAACAGTACCGTCGCTGTTCAATGGCATGTTCATCGAGACCAGCCTCTAGAAAACGTATCAAATGTATCGTCCAACTTGTAATAAAATCGATAAAAAGCCTTTATCGTATCTAATTACTTTTAGATAGACTTTAACTATTGACAGACCTTGCAAGCGACTCTGTGAGGACAAAGTTTACCGAAACCCAAGGGTGGTGATATTTTTCTTAGCAACGTTACCACGTCGAGATGTTTGATACGACCTTTAGCATCGGGATCGTATTCTGACCATAAACGAATAAACTCGTCGAGGTGATGTGGTCCCAATATCGACCAGTCTCTCGTCAAATAATCAAAGTTATCCATAATGACAGCAACGAATAAATTGATGATCTGTACAAAAAAGAAAGATGTTGATAATGAACACGATTCGGGATTTTATGAAACTTACCAGAAAGGAACAGAGAACGTAGAATGATATGAAGTAAGGAAATGCTATGTCCGATCCGCAACCGGACGGATTGTTGTATTCGTCGCTGTTCGGATCGCACATTACTTTGCCCGGTTGTGCGGAACAATCCATCATGATATCTTGCCAAGATTCACCTGCAGAGAAATAATACTATTACTACGGAATACTCTGTTGCATAATAATTTCGGAAATGTTCTTACCTGTAGCAGACCTGAACAAAACTAGAACTGCTTGCGGAAACGATTGAAAATTGTTGTTACGATATATTGAAGTCTCGGCGTTTATAGCAATCTTTCCAAATACCTGAGAAATGATGATAACATTTAGAAAGGACGAAAAGGTAAATGAAAGTTTTTTTATAGTTGAGAAATGAAGAAAAATCCTTGTATCCTATACCTGCATGCCTATTACGGCGTAGATGAAAAAAAGCATTATGATGAGAAGGGCTACGTAAGGTAGAGCTTGGAAGGATTTAATAAAGGTCCAGAGTAACGTTCTTATGCCCTCTCCTCTGCTCAGTAACTTTACGAGACGCATCACTCGAAATAGTCGAAAGAAGTTGATAGAAATGATAGTTGAGCCAGGCTGAAAGGTGTAGAGAAAACGAATTATTTGATTCCCGAATATCATACACGTTGAAAATAAAATAAATAAATGAAGAAAGAACATCACTTACGTTAACTTCCGAGTATACGATGTCGATGAAACTTCCGAGAACGATAATAAAATCAAAAACGTTCCAGGCATCGCCAAAGTAATTCTGAAAAGATTTTTTATTAATTCGGTAAACAAACAGTTGCTTATCCTTATCTCTCTCTTTCTCTCACTGTTTCTCTCTACCTTGAATCGAAAAGCTGCAAGTTTGAAGACAAACTCTAGGGCGAACACTGCGGTGAAAATCATATTGAGTACATCGAGTACTTCGGTGTATAACGTTGGCTGCTGATAGAACTTCATCGCAAGTGTCACGGTGTTTATCATGATCAGGGTGAATATCGTGTATTCGAAGGGTTGAGAAGTGACGAACCACCAAACTTTGTATTGTATTCGATGCTTCGGTATGTATCGCCGAACGGGTTTCGCTTTCAGAGCAAACTCGATGCAGTTCCGCTAGACGATCAATAAACTTGTTAAAGTCACCGATGATGACATTTTTCCAAAGATGTTTTCACGTTCTCGGTGATCGTTATTTAAACGACGCGAATAAAGATATTGAAAATAGTTACCTGATTCTTATCGAGCTCGCAATTTTTGTACTCCTGTTCACCCTCGTTTTGAAAGGTGACAATGACGAAACCCACGAAGATATTCACCATGAAAAATGCAATGATGATGATGTAGATAATGTAGTAGGCTGCCACGATCGGACGAAAGTTATGAATCGGTCCGTGATCTTCCTTGTTCGAATCGATCGACCAATTCAACAACCTAGCGTAGATAATAAGAAGAAGAAATAAGAAGAGAAAGAGGGAGAGTAGAGGGGCGGGGAGAGAGAGGCCTTCCTTCCGGCGTTTTAATATCTTATTGAAGCATCCGTTACGTAAAAGCTTCTTCTGCTTCTTCTGATTCTTCTTCTTCTTGTTCTTCGAGACATTCGTGCCAAAGTCAAAAGAGACTTACCCTGGCCAGCCTTCAAATGTTGAAACCGTAAAGAGGGTCAGCATCGCCTTGGCAACATCATCAAAGTGGAAACGACGATGTTCCCACTCTCTTTCTTTCACGACAGGTCTATTGATATTGCCATTTTCGTATTCCAGATAAGTACCCCTGAAAGTAATCATGTCTCGAACGATATTACCCTTTCGACATTGAATTTCCTTACAAAATATTATTATTTTTTTGATTATTTTAATGGTCATCTTAAAAAAGACACGACAAGAAACGCGAGTTTTTTTCTATACGTCTTTGTTATTGCTACCATAATTGAATTTAACTGATTTAACTTTAGAGTACAAGCTTTCCTTACCCTCTCGCGTTCTTCGTGTCTCTTAGATTCTATTGAAAAAAAGTGAAAAAAGAGCAAAGAAAAGAAATTGATTGTCGATAACTTACTGGCATTCATCCTTCGTCATTTTTGAAGCATCGTTACAATAGAAAAATTTGCCCTAAATAACATAAAAATATCGTTAGGGTGTACAAGAAAAAAGTATTATCAACGTAAAATTGATAATTTCATAATATAATTCTTTTAAAAGCCACGAAGCGTATCAATAATCTTGAAAGCAGGTCAAGAAACTTAGTTTCCACGGACTAAAGTGGTTCGATGCTAAAGTTGCGAGCAACGATGCGTCATCTTTCGAGAGAGAGAGAGAGAGAAAGAGAGAAAGAGATGACAATTTTTTTAAATATTAATTCTGTATATATATATATATATCAAAAATCTTTTTCTTATTACATAGAAATTGTCTAACTAGTATAAATCAAAGAAAAGATTTTGAACGATCTTTGGCCGATGTTATTAATGAAAAAAGTAAATAGGAGAAGTCTCTTTATCTTTCTCTCATTAACAACACAGTGCACTTGCGACATCCTCAGCTTGACCGACTTTTCAGATTATCGAAAATTTTTCGCATAGTTGAGCACACTATATTAATTGGCCATTCTTGCAAGAGCAAATAATAAAACGTTAGCGAGTGTGATCGAGTAAAGTTAAAGTGTTAGATCAGTGTGAAACTCGGGCGTGATTGGTAGATAGATAGATAGATAGGACAGATTGATAGCAAGATAGATAGATAGATAGATAGATAGATAGATAGATAGATAGATAGATAGATAGATAGATAGATAGATAGATAGATAGATAGATAGATAGAGAGAGAGAGAGAAATAGAGAAAGAAAGAAAGATAGACAGAGATAGGGGTTGGGAAGTTAGAAAAAGATAGAGAATGAGTACATTCCTTTGGACGTGCAAAATATACGTGTGTGGTATGTAGTTATATGTACAAATGACGAATACGATGATGCTCGGATCACGATCCTCTCTTGTTAATTGATCTTACGAAGAAATATCCAAGTATAATTATTATAAATCGTTGCATCATTAACCTGTAAACTCACACAACGTAGAAACGAAGATACTTCTCGAATAGATTTGAAAGATTGTAAAATTTAGAGTTGGAGGTGGGCGGGGGTCGTTGGGAACTTGCTGCTTTGTGTTTGATCATAAAGTTCGCAATGTTGACAAAACGAATATGTCGATCGTTATCGGTAAAATAATATATACTTTATAAAGGGGTTAGAGTTAAGGGATCACGCGAGGATAATATGATGCCTTTATCTTGTAGGAAAATTTTCGGTAAAATACGATGCACCTATCATCATCATCATCATCATCATCATCATTATCATCATCATCCGCTTATTTCCAACTAGATTATATCAATTTAGGTAACGTGTGATATCTTACGAAAGAAAATAATTGACGCTCGCAAGTTGATTATATACTGCGCGTTTCGGTAAAATAGAATTAGATCTATGCCACGGTAAATTAGAATGGAAAGATAATTAATAAATAAATGTATGTTCGCGATTAATAATACTAATCCATTTCGTCGTACATAATAGGTGAAATTCGCGCTCCGATTGGTACGCGTAATTTTAGTGCTTTAAGGGGTTTATTTTTTTTGTTCTTTTTGAAAAAAAAAGTCAAGTACGCGCCGACATTGGATTTCGTTGCGGGTTGAACGGGCGTAGAAAAAAAAAGAGAAAATAAAAAAAAGAAAAAAGCATTGAGAATGCGCCAACCGCGTTTTGCACCAAGCTGAGCTTACTAATTGCTAGCCAAGCGCGGAGGAAAGCTCTTTACAATTGGTACAAAGGTACAGATCGAAAGAACGCAAAGTAACAGCAGCAGCAGCAGTAACAGCAGCAGCAGCTTTTCGTTGGCGATTCTTTCTGTCTTGTTTGTAATCCGTAATTGCTTGTGCAAGTGAAAAAAAAATTAAAAAAAAAAAATAGAAACAAAAGCAGATGCGTGTTAACGGGTCGTCGCATGTGTTCACCAAAACACACACCAGCATCATCGTGTGTCCTTTATTATTAGTATCCTTCATTTGAATACGTAATCATTCATTTAGAATATTCTTATTTTTCTGTTCTATTGCTGGTTAATCATATGAAATGATCTTTGGTTCCTCGATAAATGGAAACAAACAATTGGATTCACTCACTCAGGACGGAAGTAAATAAAACGCCATGACCGACTTTTTTCGTTGACCTCTCTCTTTCCGACCGATTTCATTTTCTTAAAACGTTCTATCGTAAGCAACAATAATCATTTTTCGTTCGTCGTTCCCCTTTTGTTTTTGTTATACTTTTTATATTACCTACATTTTCTATTCCGGTTAAACGCTAAAAGAATATTATTTTAACGCGGAAAGAAGAAAGGACTTTTCTTCTTTTTTTTATCACCTGTACTTGATAAAGAAAATATTAAATTATTATTCAATTTTTAATCTAACTACGGTATGGTTTCTATAGAAACTCACTAATAATTTCTATCATATACATGTTGTATATATTACCCGAAAATATTTCTTCATAATTTTTTTAGTTTTTAAATCATATGCTTCGTTTCTAACACGTCTACTTATTTCTATTAATTAACTAACCATTAAAATTATTACTTACATGCTAATTTATATAATAATTATATCCAAAGACAGTATAATGTTAAATTATTCTATTCAGTGATCACGGTTAAACGAATATCATCATTGGGGAGTATATATTAATTAACAATAATTGCAATGACAAGCACAAAGAAATAAAAAAGAAAAGGTGGGATAGATATTATTCGTTTTTCCGTGAAGTCATTGGCAAATGTTAAAATACCGTGCAACTGGACGTCCAGCATGCACTACGATTAAAATGACATTACCATCACATTCATAACTAAACAATTTTGGCATGCTACATCAAAAAGTGTACAATATCGGATATCGAATATGACAACTATGAATGCAATCATCGAATCAGTGTGTGGCTAATAATATTTACTCATGTATACACGTAAATTCATATTTATTTGTAGTTAAATAATAAATTAAATATATGATTTCGTAGAGTAAGAAAAACAAAACCCTCTTTAAACTTTTACAGAAGACAAACTGTTAAAATATAGTTATCGCGTATTTCAGTGCTCCGATAATAATAATAATAATAATAATAATAATAATAATAATAATAATAATAATAATAATAATAATAATAATAATAAGTAACCATATGCACAAGGAGAAGTATCGACAGCAACGAGGGACGATGTTTAGGATAATTATCATCAATCATTAAGTTATGGATGTAACACTTGCATGTAAAATAAAAAATCTAAATTTAATTCGTGTATATATATATATATTCTCGTTGCCAACGTCTTCTTCTTCTTCTTCTTCTTCTTCTTTATTGTTTAGTATTAGTCGGATGAAAAATGAAAAAATAAAATGTACTACTACTATGCATGCATGCATAGATAACAGATTCATCGAAACACGTGGTGCCTAAGTGCTCGAAAGGTTCGAATCGCAGAAAACAAATAAATCGATAGATGGATTTATGCATCGTTTTTTTTTTCTTAACTTCTAAATTTATATATCTATGATTGCCAATGGTTATTTAACTAAATTCAACGATATCCGGCATGCGTCGATTTCCTTTTGAGGCCACCGCGTATTTCGCGAAAGAAACTCGAATTTCCGATAAACGGGAAACGGCTTTTAAAGCGAGTTTTAGATCAGAGAGAGAGAGAGGAAGAGAAAGAGATAGATAGAAAGAAATAAAGAGAGAGAGAGAGAGAGAGAGATAGATAGATAGATAGATAAAGGAAGAAAAAGAGAGAGAGAGTCTTGTGCCTATCGCCGACGAAAATAGACAAATAAATAATAGATAAGGAAAGAGAAAGAGAGAGACAGATAGATAGAGAGAGATAGAGAGAGAGAGAGAGAGAGAGAATAGTAAGAAAGGAAAAGGAAGAATAAAATGAAAATATAAATAGATCGTTTCTGCTTTATAATCATAGCCTCTAATGTGATGGTGTTTTTTTGGCGTTACCTTAAACAGCTGTACCCCGATAACAGCGAACATGAACTGTAGGAGATAGGTGACCAACATAATGTTGCCAATCGTTTTAATGGCGACAATCACACACTTCACTACGTACTTTTTACGTAGTTCGGGGCAGGTGAGCAGGGCGTACGAGCACAGCGGGAAGACACGGGGTGATCAGAGTAAGAGAGACAGAGAAAACAAAAAAAAACAATAGCATTAATTAGGGGGGCCAGCTATTTTCTCACTCTTTTTTAAGGGTAGGTAGGGTTGGCTTGGGGGATGGACGGTAGCTGCGTGTCTTATTTTTATTTTTCTCTTCCACTACTACTACTACTATTATTATTATTCATATTAATATTAATATTAATGGGGGGAAAGTGGGGTAATGTTAGAGAAAAACATAACCCATTGATAGATAAGGGGGTAGCAAAGGAACAACGTTATCTTCTTCCTTTCTTTTTTCATATCTTTTTGAGTTTCGAGTTGTATTTTGATCGTTAACAACACAGGTGCTATTAATTGCGGTTCTATATCCTATAAAACTCGATTGATCTCTCGTTTGTCTCTCGTGGCCTATTTTAACGCTAGTAGGAATGGATAAATGAAAGGGATTTTGTTACCGATAATAAGCTTCTCTTTTTTTTCTTTTTTTTTTCGATAGGATTAACGACATGTTTTAGGTAGAAACAGTGATGCGTAAATTAAAGTAAAGTAAAAGTAAAAGTACGTCGGATGTTGGACCAGCAGCAAAAAAAAAAGAAGGGCGGGAGGTAAGCGAGGCTTAGCTCTTCGGCAAATCGTATCCACCCCCATTTCTCGTTTTAAAAAAGGGTGCATTTTTAAAAGAGCTAAAAGAGGAGAGAAATAATAAAAACGACTAAGACTGTGCTATCAAATCGGTCCTTTAAGCTCAGCAAATTGTGCTCGCTTTCCACGTCTCGACTCTTCATTTTAAAACGGATAAATCATCCAAGTTACTACGAACCATGATTCTCCTCTTAACTTCTCTTTTTTTTCTTTCCCTTCCCCTACTTTTTCTCTTTTACTTCCCCCAATTCCCCCATTCCCATTCGTACTTCTCACCATCATTATCACTTAACTTTCATCGCAGTTGTGACTTTTGCAACCGTAACGCACACGTTTATGTATTAGTTATGTGCGAATGAAGTATTTTTTTTTTGTTCACCTTTCTAATCGTGAACTAAGCCCTCGCCATCCATCCAACCCACTATTTTATCTATTTATTCTTAACACTTTGCCGTCCGAACGTTTCATCAAAATTTTGTTTCGTTTGACGCAAATAAAATTGACTTATATCATTTCGTTTATCGTTGGTGGTTTCTACTAATCTTCTTGTTAATTCCCTCTATTTTTTGGTTATATTATATACTAATCTAATTTATTTATATTTTGTTGAATACTTTTAGTAAATGAAACCACCCCTCCCACCACCACTTGTCCGATAATTTCCGCATGGCGCACAACGTTGTATCACCGGACGGCATAGTGTTAATTAACACGATATTTTGTGTATTTCTTCATCGATGCATCTATGGGGATGATTATTATTACATGTGCCCATAATTATGAAAGTGGTCTAAGTCATATATCTCTTGTTTCGAGATATTTAAAGATTTATACTTGAACACTATACGAATTCTATACAATATTGAAATAACATTATCTAACGATTCATTTTTCATAATATCGTAAAAATTACATTGAATTTATTTAATTTATAATAATGTAGTGCGTAATAACTGATAAACTCATTTTTTATTAATTTTGAGTTAGATCACTTTCATAATTATGGGCACAAATAGAAAACGTTTTCATAGTCGTCGTCGTCGTACTATTTTCCTATTTGAAATCACCACGATTCTACTACTACTATTATTAATTTGAGTTGTTTTTCGTTTTCATGTCGTGTTCGCGAATTTAATTGTGAGAAAAGAGACAGACAGACAGATAAAGAGAGAGATAGATAGATAGAAAAAAAGAAAGAGAAAGTAAGAAAGAAATAGAGAGAGAGAGAGAGAGATAAAGAGAATGTAATAAAAGCAAAATAAAAGAAACGTAGGCGGGCAGAGGGGGGCAGGGGAAAGATCGATAATCGTCACGGATCGTTTAACGATTCTTCAAGAAAAAAAAAAAAAGAAATATAAGAAGAGTTTGTTCCTTTTCTGAATGTTAAATAAAGAGCGTCATTGGCTCGTTCGTCTCGCTTCCCTATTTCATTCGAAAATTCCGGAAACACTTGCATCCTCTCTTCGCATTCCGTCGAACACTAGGCACTCGCAATTAGAACTAAAAATCTAATTAAAATACGAATGTTTCATAAAAACGTTGCATTTCTTTTTGTCATTGTGTGTTTCTGTGTTTCTGTGTGTGTTTGTATGTGTAAGTATAGAAGACTATTATGCTCGTTTTGGCCGCATATATTTGTTGTTAGATGTGTGACAAAGAAAGAGAGAGAGATAAACAGAGAGATAGAGAGAGATAGAGAGAGATAGAGAGACATAGAGAAAGAGAAAAAAGATAAGAAAGAGAGAGAGAAAGAAAGAGAAAGAGAAAGAGAGGAGCGTATAGTAGTGGTAAGCGTTCGACACACATGAAACTACCAGAGCGATATAATAATATTTATTATGTGTAATGTTTATGAATAAATGCTTCGCTTTCGCGTTTAAAGATCAATTAGAAGAAACTAATAAACACACTGTTGTCTATGAACATCGACTATAAACTATGCTACGATCTTTGAAATCTCTTTGACTACTTATCGTATTTTCCCTACGATGGGTTCGGGATCGATATCTATTATCGGCTATGAAAATAACGCGGAGCTAGAGAAACAAAATACTTTCCTGCAAATATCTAACAAATGAATTTTTCATGACAACAGAACAATCAAAAATCAATAACCAAAAAACTTGCAATGAATGCAAGAAACACATTTCCATGGTGGTGTTTTTTTTCCTTTTTTTTTTTTTTTTTGTTAGAATCTTCAGTCTTTTTCCTTTCGAAAAAAGTTGTCAGAAGCCTTGACGCAACCCCTAACGCAACCCCTGACGCATTCGTATCATTTTTTTTTCCGTTTGTTCTTTACATTTTTTTTCCTTCCTTCTTTCCCTTCTTCTTCGTCATACGCTTACTTTTTTTGGTTTTTTTTTTTTATTTTTTTTTTGCTTCTTTTTCTCGTGTTAATAATATAGCGGCACACCACTGCAACGCTCAGCCGGCACAAGCATGCAATTTTCAAACAAATCTCTCTAACTATCAAAAGTCTTTTTTTTGTTGTTGTTTTATTTGTAAATAGAAAAGCCTGTCATGAATTTGTTTTATTTTTTTTTTATTTTTTTTGTTCTCTTTGACTACTGTGGCTACTGCATAATCTCCTACTGAAATTTCCAATCCCATATCTTTTTCTATGCGATTACTTTTGAACACACATCAACACGATTCGTAATCTCGAATCATTTGGTTTTACCGATCGTGGGATTAGTTTTTATAAGAGATCCGTAGTTGACAGTTTTACGGCACGTTTACTAGTTATATGTTTTATCTTTTTTTTTATCCAGTGTTTCAATGAAACTATGAATAATATGTGATTTGTGAAAAAGTTGATCGTGTTGATGGATGATCAAATTATTCAATCGTTCTAACTTTTTTTTAAATTTCAAACGACAAAGTGTAGTAATACGTAATAAGTAATAATAATTGGCATGAAAGTGCACGATCCCGTGATAAATAGTTGAATAGAAATTTAAAATAAAAAACACGCGTGTATGTGATATATGTAGATGACGAATATATTATATTAGAACGTGTAAAAATACGTGGAAAAAAAAGAACAAAATGAAACCAAACGAAAGCTTGAATTCGACCAAAAAAAAAAAAATAAAATAAAATAAATAAAAACGAAAAGCGTAATGGACTACTAACTTGCAAAATTGCAAGTTCTCGCGAAAGAAACTCATTTTTGATTCGTTTTGAATTTTTTTTTTTTTTAGAATTACGGTCTCCACCCTCCAAGGTTTCTCGTCCTTACGCTGTTTCACGATACTTTGACGATGCTACATTAGACGAAGTTATTTCAAAGGATTTGAAAAGTGTGAAAATTCCCTTTTAAAAATAATATCGTTACATACTACTTCGACATCGTCAATAGCCATCGTGTTTTGCCTTCTCTTTAAGTAATTATTGTTAGTATTGACATCGAACAATGATTAAACAACAAACTAAATTGTAAGTTCTATACTCGTGGGAAATGAAGGGTTCAAATTCGTCATTCTTGATTGCTTCGGATAATTAAACGTAACACTAATACAAGATTGTAAATACATTCTGTCGATTTATAAGGTGCTTTTACATAAATCAATGAATAATATTTCATTGAAATCCAATATAAATGATATATCTATACAACTAATTAATGCATAATTATTATTTATCGTTGTCAATTGAAAATGATATTTATCGGATATTATATCGAGTAGATGATTTATCGTAAAAGCAACTTCAGTATGGATATACAAACTTTTCCGACAGGCAACTGAGGAATTACACAAAACAAACATGGTCGCGATTAGAGGTCTAGGGGAGTGTGCCGAGACAAGAAACTCAATTATTAAGTTCATCATCAAACAACTCGTTCCGTAGGAAATATATATACCCAAAGATGCATTTGTCGGATTAAAAAGAAAAAGAAAATAACGGGCGCCGTTTATTCGCAACCTCTCCCAATATTTTATATTTTAAATTAATGAAATGATGAAATGTACATCGTACATTTACACGTGGCCTGATGGTCAAATTAAATGAAGAACAAAAAATATTTTAAGGAGAGATTACGAAGAAGAAAGTAAATCAGTCGTTGTGAGAATGAATTTTGTTTGATGCTTGAGAAATTATATTACATTTTGTATTTTATTTTTTAATTGGCATTGCATTGGAGTGCTTTGAAAGAAAAAACGAACGAACGGACGAACGAACGAACGGATTTATGATTTTGAAGGGAAGTGTCGATGATGATACAGAGTTTTGTAATCATTGAGAGGTTGTATATTTTTTTTTTTTTTTTTTTGGTACATTATGCCACTCTAGTGTACTACAAATAGAAACAGATAGAAAGAAAATGGAGAGAAAGATAGAAACAGATTGATAGATAGAAAGAAAGAAAGAAAGAAAGAAAGAAAGAATGAAAGAATGAAAGAAAGAAAGAAAGAAAGAAAGAAAGAAATATAGAAAGTAATAGGTACGAAGGAAATATAAGTCTCACAGGACCTTTTATTTTGATAGCAATTTGGGGCCTGGCAATCCTACCTTGAAAAGTTGTACGCCTATGACGGCGAACACGAACTGCAGGAGGCTGGTGACGAGGACTATGTTTCCGATAGTCTTTACCGCTACGATGACGCATTGTACTACGTGCTGGGTTCAACATTAATTCATAATATATTGATTTGTCCCTACACGAGAGATATTAGGCGTGATCGGCACACATTGCATATATGATTTTCTTTTTTTTTTTTTTCTTATTCCGTTCTCCACCTCTTTTATCACGTCGCACGAGAACATTTTTGTTTGCAAATTAAAGAAGAACGTGTCTCGTTGCATTACCACCTACATTTCACAATTTAATTCATGACGAATATTTTATAATTCTGGTGCGAGGTTTAAAGAGGAGACAACACAGAGACTTAGCCACGAGATTTTTCGTTTATGTTACACGTCCTCTCACTTTTCCTTGATTCTTCGTCATTCGTCGATAATAAACGCGCGTCGGATACATTGATACGTATCGGTTGCGTTTGTTAAACACTCTTTTTGTTTTTCTTTTGCTATACGAATATTACGTTTTACTCGTTCCGCGACGTGTGTTTGTCTTTACGCACAAGTACACACACACACGGAAGTAGATAAACGGGTAGAACAAACTACCCTCGTAGAATTTGTTAAATACTTCATTTAAAAGATGAATTTCGATGGTTTTAGATAGAATTGTTAAGAGAAATCGCCCTACCTTTAATCCCTTGGCACGATTTATGGCACGTAAAGGTCTCAATACGCGTAGCACCCTGAGTATTTTGACCACCGATATAGCCCCAGAACTGAAAAAATAAAAAATAACAATTAAAGACAGATCAGGAAAACACCAATTACCCAAAACTCTTTTTTTTTTTTCTTAATTACCTCCAAACTGTGGAAACTAGAGAAACGCAAACGACGAGAAGATCGAGTAGGTTGAAGGCCGATCGGCAAAATGCACCGTCGTGCATAACGAAACCGTACGATATCATTTTCAGGCAGATCTCGATCGTGAATACGGTAGTAAAGAAATTATCGAAGTAATTCAGGATCTGGAATATACGAAAAGATCGCAAGAATGACACATTTTCGTAGAATCTTCGTTGAGTCTTTGATGATTTCTTTCATTTCTCCCCGAAAAAAAATAAAATAAGAAACGATTTACACACGTGTTAAGCTTTTCTACCTGATTTCTGTACGAAAGTGCACTTAACGGATCCTCTGCAGCCAACATGGCCGAGGATATCATGATGCAGGCTAGGATCACATTACCAAAGTAGCTATGGTTACAAAGCCAATGACAAAAAACTCGAAACCTGTAAATTCAAAGTGTCGTCGCGTGAAACTCTAAACAAAATAATTCGATTGATTATGGAAAGATATAAAGCGTGGCATTGCATTTACCTGTTGGTCTGAGAAAATAGAAAGAAAGAGGAACCAGGTGGGATGGGTTGTTTTTTCGTAGCCGTGTTGTATTCTGACATTCTTCGTGGCCTGGCCGATACTTCTTGTCCTTCGTCTAACAATGAAAAATCTTTAACATCACAATCTACAATATAAGAAAAGATTAATTTACCCTGTATCTCATTTTGTTCGGCCTCTTCTTCTTCTTCAGCTTCCTCGTCAGACTCGATATTTAAACGTACTTTGTGGGTGTTGCCGTCCTCGCTTTTCTCCGATCTAAAATCGTTCGTTCGGTGGGATAGTAATGTGACGTGTGCGATACAGTTATAGTGATTGCGTGATTGAAATTACAAGGAAGGATTGTGTTAAAGGGTTGTTAGGTATACATATGTAAATCGAGCCTTCGAAATTGACACCATTATGACGTTTGGTCGCGACAAGGTGTCGCGAAGGGTGCACTAATAAGATGGCAAACTATCTAACTAGTAACAGTAATAATATAGGGGTGGGTGGCTTACGTTTCCGTATCCAAAGCAGCTTCGTAATCCTCTATAGTTTCATTAGGATCTTGCTCCATATCGGTAACACCACCCTCATCTTCGCCACCGGTTTCACCTTCGTCACCATGTTCACCGCTGATCTCGTCTCTTGCAGGTGAACCACTGTGAGATTTGTTCTTCTCCGCCTATTAGAATTCAATTTTTCAAAGTATTTTGCTAATGGCACAAATTTGTTAGCACGAGTCAGACTCCTGGTTATAGGCCAAGGGGTTAAACGCATTCGATTATCTATATTTAGTTTGATATATGAAGAGTAATGCGTGCACGTGTGGGTAGGTAAAGTTGTTCCGAGCTTACATCGAATACGGGGGGTGGTGCATGGGGAAAAGGATTCGCAACGAGCGTTAAAAGTCCGTTCAAGCGGGTTCGAACATCATCGACGCGAGTTATATGCAAGTGTGTCACACAGAGCAGGTTCTCTCATAAATGGCTATAAAAGCAAGCGATCACTTGCCGCTCTACTTTTTTTTCTATGCACTGTCACCGGTATACATTATCGTCATAGCTAACACGAGTGAACGTTTAATGTTTCATAAGGTAAACGAAGCTACTCGCGCAACGTATTGGACAATGAGTCAAAAAAGGAAATAGATAGGAAAAAAAATCTTTTCTCAAAGTCACGGCTATGAAAAAAAAAAATTATGCGATAAAAATAGATGATGCATTTGTAAATGATGCAACCTTACCTCTTCTTCGGCCTCCTTTTCAATGGCCGTTAACGATTCCGCATCTGCAAGATTGTCCACAGCGATGGCCAAGAACACGTTCAGAAGGATATCTGTGTTGCTTCGTTCGTTAAGGATTTAATACGCTATTAATTTGCGAATAAAATATCTCTCATTGTCGAATAGTTTGAAACACTGTTGTCAATCAATGAGAAAAAAGGATACAGTTACCGCATATGAATAGAACGATGAAATAAGTGCAAGCTATAACACCGGGACTAGAAACACCCCCGTAAGCACGAATTCCAACGTACATTACTGCATTCCAATCCTCACCTGTTAATATCTAGAAACGTAGGATCCAAAAATGACAAAATAAACTTTCCCGTTAATGAATATAATATAAAAACTAGTGATAGTACACGCATAGATACACGCACGCTATCAGGGATACGGAAACAGGGTAGGTACAGTTGCTACCTATGCGTGACGTTTCAATTGTCCACTTTGCAATTAGTTTCGTTAATTAAAGTCGCGTTAGGAAACGTTATCTTTTCATCTACTCGTGTATAAAAATATATATATCTTTATATATAAAAATTCAGTGTCACGTTGTTGGTTTGCTATGGACCCTGAAACTACTCAACCGATCTTAATGACATTTGTTTTATTTTTTATTGTTAATTTAAAGATTTATTATTTAGAGGTTTTCTAAGTCTCTAGGCTCTGTATAAATAGTTTAGAATTATATTAAATTCTCTTACCTGAAAAACGGTGAGTAAACTTTGCCAAAAACTATCGAAATTGTGCCGTGGTTTGTCTTGGAGATCGGCGAAATTAAACTTTCCACCGAATACCTGTAAAACAAATGTTCTAAGATAGAAAACTGTCAAATGATCAAAAAAACAATCAAGAAAAAACGTACCTGCATTCCTAAGAGCGCGAAAATGACGATAAAAAGGAAGAGCAGAAGTAAAAGCGAGGCGATAGATTGAATCGAATTCAACAAAGAAGCCACCAAGTTCGAGAGCGATCTCCAATATCTACAAAAAGAATTCAATTGGATCGTTTGATGTGACAAAATCCCTGAATGAACGATCTAAATAATTTCTTTTAGAAGAAGATGTAAGAAGTTCAAATGATCATACCTTTTTTTCGAACAGGTACTTACTTTGTTACTTTGAATACTCTCAACAGTCTTACACAACGGAGCACGGAAACTCCGAGGGGTGGCATTACATTTGTATTCGTAAGGATCATCTCGGTTATCGAGCCGATTACCACGAAACAATCGAAACGATTGAACAAAGATACGAAATAACCCTAAGGAAATATATATATATTTATAAATTATATACAAAAAGAAATACAAAACAACGCGATGTGAGAATATTTGTACCTGAAATCCTAAACTGTACATCTTCAGGATCATCTCCATGGAGAATAGCGCGATAAAAAACATGTTGGTGATCTCTGTAATTGAAAAACACACAAGAGAAAAAAAAACAGAGGAAAAAGATAAAGAAAGAAAGATAAGGAAGAAAAAAATCAAAGTATAACGTTTCAAAGCGGAGAAATGACAACTCTCCCCGCACAATCGGTTTTACCTTGAAACTCGTCCAACCAATGAGGCTGATTGTAATGTTCGGTAGCGAGTACTACGGTGTTTAAAAAAACGAGTACTATGATGAGCCAATAGAAGGCTTGCGATTTGACGGCTTTTCTACAAGCTCGTCTTAATCGTCGATTAACCCTGGAAAAAATTCACCGAGGGAAGAAAATCGTTTTGAACAATATTTCGAGTGCGATAGGAAAAAAAAGGATTCGAAATGTTGTCAAAATAATACCTATCTAAATCTCGTTTCTTTCTTTTCCAAACTGGTTCCTGTTGAACACCTTTAAAGTCTTCGTCACCCTCCAATTGATCTGTACTCTCCATTTCATTTTGTTGTTTAGCTGAACAAAATAAAAAAAATGTCCAAACTACTTTCGCTCGATTCTCGAGAGGATAGAAAATAAAAAGGGGTAGTTTGGTAAATCCCTATAGGAGAAGATATTGCACTCACATTTTCCGTCTTGCGTTTTTGGCTCGTCCGCTTCCGGTTCGATATCCTCCGCTTGAGTTATCCAATCGAGATATCCTCGAAGATCGTCCTCTATCTGTTGTTTTTCTCTTAACTTGTGAAAATCACCGCGTGCCTTAGCCTTCTCTCTTTCCTTTGAGAACTCTCTACGAAATTAGAGTAAAAAAAAATGCATAGACGAATTGTAATCGCGGAATTTTAAGTGAACTTTAACACATTGAGTACGAGAATGCAAACGTATTTTTATCAAAAAGAAAACGATCTTTATAATTGTCGTCAATTAATATTTAAAATAGGATTTGATGAATTTGTAACAAAAAAAAACACGTTCCCAGGTACGTATGTACACCTTTACATATATATATGTATATATCTGGACTCGAGAGACGAGTTAAACATAAAAAGGTAGGGAAAATAAACGCCTATCGTCGATATCGTTTTCACGCATCGATCGGCTCGTTTACTTTGCCGATATGCAACGGAGTGTGTCGCGGTACCTAAAGAAAGAGATATTTATATCTCATCCCCAGTCGAGGATTACAAAACTCCCTCAGGACGGGATACCGACGAGCGCGTACTTAAGATACCTACGCAAGAAGTATCTACACAAAAGTGGATCAAACTCGTTTTTAATACGTTCAACGTTGCATCGCATTTCACCTTACACGCGAACGTATTATTGTTTAATGAAATATTACTTATAAAAACCCACAAAAGTGTATATAGGATGCAACGAGAAAATATAGTTTTAGTTCTATTGAAAAGTATGATAAAAGTTCATCGATGTATATAGTCTTGCAAAACAAACGATACCACAGACCAGCGTGGTACTTTTAAACAGTTTTAATACTTTGACGTCAATTTGAAATTTTCAATCGGCTTAATTCTGCTTATATTATTTAAAAAGTTAAAATATACTCTTCGAAAGAGAAATTAACCATAAGATTGATTTTTTCTCATGCAAATTGATATTATATTATTTTTGTTCTATTTATCACTTACCCAGACAACACACCGAGAATCAAATTCATCACGAAGAAAGCTCCAAGTATAACCATTGAAATAAAATAAATCCATTGCCAAGAACTTCCCATCGCATCTTCTATCTGTAGAAGAAGAAAAAACAAACGAGAGAAAGAGAACAAAACTAAAATGAATTTAAATTCTTTTTTCTTTGCGAACGATTGTTAAAAGGAAACTTACGTTGTAAAGTACTTCGGTCCAGCCCTCGAGGGTGATGCATTGAAAGACTGTGAGCATGGCCAAACCAAAGTTATCGAAATTGGTGATGCCATCGTTCGGACCTTCCCAAAATTGATTGCTGCAGTGATAGTCCGGGCCAACGTTGCTACACTGAAAACCCATAGGACCACAGGGAACTGGATCGCTCATTACCTCATCTGCGAAATATAAAAAACGAAATTTTCCCAGTTAGATTAAAGCTTTGGAAAAGGTTGTTCTAATATGATATATCATAATATTTTAGAATGATATCGTATCTCGATAAAAAAAAGAAGTATGTCTCGTCCCGAGAACAGATCCTCCTCGCGAATATTGCTACAATTTTTTTTGACTCCCTCTTGATGTCTCGCTCTACCCTGGCAAAAATTTTACCCCTGAAAAATCATTGTAAAAATGTGAATGTGTCAGATGTTATCGTTTCTCTCCCCCTATTCCTCCCTCACCCTCTCTCTTTCTCTCCACTACGAACCATTAACTCGACGATCGATCGTAGTTTCCATCCAGCACGAGTTCGTACTTGCGATAAAATAATTTGGCAAGAACGCAAAAGAACAAAACGGAGCACCATATTTTATATTCTTCTTATACTCACACTATTATTCTTGATTTTTCCGTATAACGCCTCCTCCTTTTTTCTTCTTTCTTTCTTCCAAAAATTCTTACGTGTATTTTTTATATGTCAGCGTGAAAACCGTCACTACTCGTTTATGATTTTCTCGTAAAGCAGCTGTTATTACTCGATAAGAAAAGAACTTTACATACGAAAAAAGTCACGGATTTAACAAGCGGGAAGAATAATTAGACATGGCTGAATCATATCTAAAATAACTTAACTCGAAAACTATGTTTTCAGGTTAAACCGAAAAATATTTTCCTCGATTTCCAAGCCAAACTAAAACCCCCGTTCTTATCACCCTCTTTTTTCTCCCCTCGTTTGTTTTATCGAACATGAAACGACGATCAACGGGAAAAAGTTTCTCTCAAAAAAAGTTGTGCATTTTTTATTTCAATTCCCCCCCCCCCCCCATTGCATAATTTATTTGCTATAAAATTTTACTTTGAAAGAAGAAAAATAAATATATTTCGTTGGATAATTGTTGAAAGATATGAAAGTGTGTCATTACCAGTTACGTTGTGTCTACAAGTCTTGTGCATCTTTCCGGAAAATAGCTCGAGGCCAATGATAGCGTAAATGATGATGACGAATAGTACCAACAAGGCAATGTGCAACAGCGGAATCATAGCTCTTAAAATAGAGTTTAGGACCACCTGAAGACCTGTTGAATTGAAAATGAACATTAAAAACGTCCCATAGTATTTTAATTACCACTAACCACAACCCTTTTATGTATGTATGAGAATGGGGGTATTTGATAATTAATTGCATTCTCTTGAAATGCAATTTTCTTACTTGGTACACCGGAAACCAGCCTTAGAGGTCGTAACACTCGAAAAGCCCTCAACGCTTTAACATCGAATCCTTCCTTCATAAGCATCGCTAATATGGTACTCATCATTCTACAAACAAAATAAAATAACAAAAGATGGTTTTTACTATTTGACGATGTCCAAGATATTATACTGAATCAAATTTGATCTTGAAATTCTTGATAATTTGTTCAAAAAAATAGAACAATTTCAAACGTTTCCTTTATGATCTTAAAAAATACATAAAAGATATATTTTTATCGTTACGAGATTTCATATATAATATATGTGTGTGTCTGTGTGTGTTTTACGACGTCGTGAAAAGTTTGTCTTCGTATCTAACTCGTAACCAAGACGACACTTGCAATCCTTGTGCGTCCTTGATTTCTTTTTTCTTTATTTTTTTTTTTTTATTTCCAATAGCAAAGCCTCTAGATCGTACAACCGGTGACACAACGGCCAAGAATCGGTCTTTTATTTCTTGCATAAGTAAATCACTACGATTGAACGCGTAAGGATTTTTCATATAAGAAACTACGAGTTAGAAGAACGTTTATTAATTCAAGCTAGGAATCGTTAGAGTATCATCGTATATTATATGATTGTAAGCTTTTGCTTAGGAATAGAAGAATATCTATTTTTATACTTCTTTTGAAGTTAGCATTCGCGCGCATAAAGTACACACTATGGTGCGCAACCCTATCGATCGTTATCATGTTTGACCAATTAGATTAGAATCAATAATAGACGCTACTTCATTTTTAGTTCAATTTGCAACGATTTAATAACCATGTCTACTCGAATTATTAATAGTTAAGGGAAAGTTAGGAGTTTTTTTTTCAACGGTGTATTCAAAATTATAACTCACCCTATGACGACTATCGTAAAATCAAGCACGTTCCAGCCATTTCGTAGATAGGCACCCGGATGGGCGACGAATCCATACGCTATGATCTTCATTATGCACTCTGCCGTAAATATCACGAGAAATACGTATTCTATTTTTTCCTGAAATGAACAAAATATATAAATTTCGTTAACCTTCTCAAAAGTATCGATGATACATTGACAATCAAGTTCGATTTGAGTGTTGTTAGAATCTCATTGTATGTTCTTTTGATAGAATTGATTTTCCATTTGATGTGTGTGTAACGTATTAATATCAAGAACACGTCACGTTTTACTTGCGAGGGTGTAAACATCCGTACAACCTACGCGTTCGAAGTATCATGCGTTGTCGTACAACTCCCTTCCTCCCTCCTCAAGAAAATGTAGGAAAGCCCATCGATTTTTCGATAAAAAGAAAGCGTTCTTAACTGTTAATCGCGTTTTCAAACCTTCTTGACCATTAGTATACTATACATATATGTATATATATATGTGACAACACACGTGCGCGATATTTTTAATCTTTTATATAGATAGGCACCTTTATAGAACCAACCGTGTCATATAAAAAAGAATAACTTATTTTAGTCAGTGAGCCGGACTAATTAAGAGTAACAGGTATCTGAGTGAAAGAAGGGAAAATTGCATTCTTGTAAGGTACAATAATGCATCTCTACATATGTATTAGATAGATAGATAAATAAATAGATGGGTAGGGTGGGATGTACTGTAAGCGAGCTCGGTCTCCTATATTTTTTTCTTTTTTTTTTTTTCCAATGTAAGAAGAGTTTGTTTTCTCACGCAGAACGCTAAAAGCCGATTGTAACCTTTTTAAATGAATCCCAAGAGAGAAAGGTAAGAAATATTGTATTTCTTTTGTCAAGTCTCTGATGTATCGTCGTAGAACGCGTATTGTACTATCCAATTACTGTGCGCTAGGATGCACTCCGATGCCGACAAGATTGAACAATTATTGAACTTTAAGCTCGAATGCCTTTCGTGCCACGAACCCTGCCCTCTCGTAATCGATAACGCGGCACGTTCGAACGGTTCGACGAACGGAACTTATACTATCTTCTTTTAGTTATAGTTATACATCTACATTTCTTTGTTTTTTTTCTTTACTTTTCGTCGACTAGCTCTCTCTATTCCTAGTTACTCTCACGGACGACCTATGATACGATAGCAGAGTTCCGTTAGAAAGTTAATAATGAACTTTACGACGAGTACTTACCAAATATTGGTTGGTCTGATTGGAATCACCGAACGGATACGGCGTGTAGAAAGCCAAGGCGATGCAATTTGCAAATATCGTCATCAAGATGAGCCATTCGAATGGTCTGTAAAAGATTCTTATTAAGGAAAAATACGAATTGGTGTCAATTATTTTTAATGAAGATTTTTCTTTTCTTGATTAAAACTTTCTTCTCGCGAGAGAATCCTTGCAAACATTACAGAGAAATTCTTTTTTCTTTTTCTTCATCTTCCCCCTTGTCAAGGAAAAATTCTATCATATATATTTACGTATTCCAATGCGAGATAACAAAAAGTCTTCATAAATGCAGGAACAGGGGCATCGCGGAAATGCGGTCAGGCATTTTTCTACTATAGGTAGCCATTTCTTGATGGCTCACAGCCCATTTCAAACGAAATTCATGGTCATACCATTTTGCACCCACGCGCCATTGACTCATTGCTTTGTAAATACCCAAGTTATATATGCTCTGTACTATTGAGTAGGGAATTTTCTTGACTCGACAAATGAAAAAAGGATACTTCCACTCGACGACGCCGATGCAGAGTTTTCTAAGAGGATTTTTGAGGGGTAGACAAAATAGGGCCCTGGTAGGCCTGTCGGGTGGCGGTTTGCCAGCGCGACGGGCGGGCCTTTTTGCAGCGGCCTTGGGAGCAGCAGCCCCAGCTGTCGGAGCACCGGTAGGTGGGCCAGTTGGAGGACCACCGCCTGGGGGAACAACAGCTGGGCCAGGGCTCGCGGAGGAACGGGCCTGGACCGCGCCGGTGTGGGGGGTCGCGGTCGAGGGGGTCGCGGCCATTGGCTGGGAGCCCGGCACCCCTGACGGAGCCAATGCCGAGCCCCCATCCCCCCCCGCGCTCATCGGTCGGTGGTGTCGAGCTCCGTGCTGCTTCTCCAACCGAGATCGCTCCTTCTTCTTCTTCTTCTCCTCCTCTTCCTGCTCCTGGTCCTGGTTCTGGTCCTATCGCTATTACTTATTATTCGAGTACCCTTCTCGAGGGACTGTCTCACCACCACCACGGCTGACTCAATAGCGCACCAACGGCTCACCCAGCACGCCAGCATGCTACGGCACTGGGCTCCTACGAACCTTCCTCCCTGACCTATAACATATTTTAACATATATATTTATATTATTTCTTATTAAAACTTGCCAAGATAGTACGGGAAGAGAAAAGTATGTAGGTCTCGAGTCCACTCGAATAAACCACAAAACCTATCTTTCTTCTAACATACATATTCATGCAAAGTGGTCCCTCGGGTACCACTCTAATTCGATCCAATCAACAGGTCACACAACACACTCCATGTGTCCTACCTGCTTGACGCGAGTGGAAAGCTTGTTAAGAGCTAAAGCTACGAGACAGAAACTCGACACGTGCCAAGAAATCGTGTGCCCCCGATGCGAATAAAATATTTTCAATTTACTGACACGTACGTGGGTTGGATTTAGATGAGAAACTTCGTTACACTTTGTATATTATACTTTTCATCGTGAATTTCTATCGAGAAAAAAAGAAATAATCGTGCTAGTGAATGTATACGATGGCTATCTATTAGGGGTTTCCATTGCGTTGGAAATTGCGTTAGATTTGCGTTAGCTCTCTGAGTAGAATGATAAAAGAAAGAACGGGAAAATATCTAGGCCACTAAAGAGGGTGCAACGTTCAAACGACGCAATTACCCCCTTTGAGAGTTTCAAAGAGCGAACGAACGTGGTCGTAGAAAATACAAGACGATCTTAACATCAGCACGTAACTCCTAACAGTATTAATCCGAGACGCGTATGACCTTTTCATCGTTTCATCCCACCATAGCCGTTGGTCGAGAGTTAGATGGAAAAAAAAAGAAGAAGAAAAAATAATCTCTACTCTCGGAGGATAAATATAAACCAAAGTTATTTAAATTGACAAACATCTAGCTAGGCCTTAGAATATTGGAATATCAAAAGTTGCGTGAGTTTCGATAAGAAATCTAATGAACGTTGTGTCTGAAAATGATACCAAGCGAAAAATCGTATGGTCGATTAGGTACTTTGGAGAAAAATATCTTTTGCGTAGGCCTGGGTTCAACGCAACGATCTTTTGTCGATTGTTTTATCTCGAACAGTAAGCAGATAGACAAAAGTATAATATAAGAGCGTTGCTTATACTATTCTAGGAATAAAGATAGAAATTAATTTAACGAGAAAAAGCCGTGCGTTTCTTTGATGAGAATGCTTTTGCTCGCTCTATTTTCAAAGAACAATAGGGCACGTCTCCTTCATGCCAGTTTGCCCAGAAAAGACCCCCGTACTCTAACCCGATTCCTTTTTCCTCCTTTTGTTCGTTTTACTCTTCCTTGGTTACTTTGTTTCTGCGATTCGTTGAATGACTGATCCGGATATTTTATTGCAAAATTATGTATACGGTGTGTAGTTACATCTCGTTAAGAATAATCCTGAAAAATGGAATATTTTTCATGGATGTTGGATCTCAATGCTGTGGGTGGTGCATCGATCACATCGGTCAGACTTTTTAACATCCGATTCTAGAAAAGACGTGGCACAACAGTAAGAGAACAGCATTACGGAGGCCTCGCCGAATCCGGGAGCTTGGGGATTTATAGCCGTAACGCGTGTGCTATATTTAGTCAGCCCAAAAACTAGAATGCTATACCTGCGAACAAGCTTTTATACTACGTACGTCTCCCGATGCATGAACTTGAACATAATTTTCTGTAATACATTTAACGATGTCCGTTTATTTATTTAACGCAATCAACCCTTTTTCAACATTTTCCAAACTCGTTAATTATCGTTACTTACTTTAGAGTATCATCGCTAGATTCATTGACGTACATCACGGAAAATGTTAATGAATCATAATGATAAAATTTAGAAAGTATAGTCAGGTACGCCTTTGAAATAAATTTATTGATAGGAATAAGAGGAAGAGAGTCACAACTCTCGTTAATGAATCCTACGTTATTTTTACTAATTTGTTTAACGAATAAAAGTAGCTTATATGATTTCTATTCATATATTATTCGTATACAGGTGCAATGGTAACTTTTCAATTTTAGATAATACCCAAACGTACGATTCTTTGAGAGACAAAAAGGGGAGCTTAAAAAAGCAAGTATAAAAAACGAAAGGGATAATATCTTGTGCTTGACTGACACTAGCGTCGACGTAGATGAATAGATACAAAGACGTGTGGTGGCTAACTGTTGTAAGATACATGCCCGAGTATTGCTAACGGAGTTATATTTAGTTCGGCACTTTGCTTTCGAGCAAAGGCCGCCGGACTCCCTGGTCCGGTTACCTGATGTTGTATCTGCTGTTCGTTCTTCGAACATACGAAACGATCGAACCGAGTTTAACCAGTTAACTGAGTTTGACTAGTATACTTGTCATGCGTAAAAAGTAGTGTCACCATTTGCTATTTAAATTGTAATTTTAAGAACAAATTCAAAATTTCTAAATTATTTTGAGTTTATTTTATCCTAAAAATGAGCAATTTCAACCTCGACTTGTCACCGGTCGATTTTCGCGACACACAGCGGTGCGCACCTTCAAAACGAAGCGTCACAGTTAGCTGGTTAACTAAAAGGGCCGAGTACCCTCTTTAGGGAACTCTCTCTCTCTACTACACGGTAATTGAAACTAAGCTTAAACGGTAATAATCATTTTCTATTTAATAATTGAATATAGAAATGAAACTGTCAATCAAGAGCTTAGCATCGAACGATTGGCATTTCGGTTATCCAAAATCTCTGATTGGTTAACACAAGAATTTCTGGCATCGATCTCTAGCGGTTTACCATTAATTACGTCTTTCTCGTGCCTGATAATAATCTTCTCCCCGTGATATCGATCCTAAATCGAAATAGAATATTCAGAGGATGAAAATCTATACTTGGCCTTGAAATTCTTCAATTCATCTTACAATTTTATTCGTCTCTCGTGAATGACATAAGGACGGATACAACCGTTTTTAAATATGACTTTCTATTTTTGTTACGTTCTTTTTCTTTTGCCATCTTCCTTGGGAACATATCATCTCTTGTCCGCGTATATATTTGCTCAAAAATATGAGACATATTTTTCACAAAACAAAATTTTACGATACATACGTGCAATTCATTTTCTTTCTTTTTGTTTGATCTTTTTGTCCAAGTTTTCTCACCTCCTTCAAATCAAATCTTTCATTCATAATTTAAACGCGAGTCTTTTAATTCGATAGTCCTTCCCTTAAACTCTTTTTTCGAACTTTATATTCCCTCGAACGATACAATATTCTGACGTTACTTTTGAAACTTCTGTAAAGAAATATACAGAATCGTTCGTGAAATATTCAGTCACTAGACCTGAAGTGTCTCTTACTCTCCGAACTTCTTTACGAAGATGAGTTTCGAACTGAACTATGGAACTATTTTGAAAATCCAAATACCCTTATATATTATCCTTAGACTAAATCTTGATTTATTTATGCAACTGAAAAATGAAAATGTTCAAGTAAAAAAAAAAACGAAATAATTTAGAGAAAGAAAAAAAAAGGAAAACACGATTTATATTCTTCTAGTCGTCCTACATTACTTACAATATTTATTTTTCTTTACCGAAACTGTATTCCGAAAATTTCCACCCTTACTATCGAATATACACAATATATATATTACGCTGTTTACTCTACCGTGAAACTCATCGATTCCGGAGACCGAGCGTGATTTATAAAGAATCCAAAAGAAATGCCGAAGTAAGGTATTTATTGCACCATCGTAAAAGCATTTTTACATTCGTCGAATAATCCAAGTTACATTTTTTCTATTCATCATATTTCACAAGAAATAAATAAATAAATACTCGCGTTAGACTAAGGTAGACGTTTTCATTTTCTTTTTTAACACTAGATTGCCCAAGGCAGTCATTTTGACTGTTTTTTATTTTCAATTAGAAAAACAATTATGTATATAATGACACAATTTCTTAGAATTTGGTTTTTATTGTTAATATTTACTAATAACTTGTTGTATAACTGTAAATAATATAAGAAATATTAAAAATTAATTTTAAACAAATTTGTTTACACATTAGTTATTTTTTCACAATGCAGTCATTTTGACTGTTTTTGGGCAATATAGCTATACAAGAAATCTCGGGCAATCTAGTGTTAACAAAGATACGCTGTCATTCGATTAAAATAATACTGCCATTTCAATTTCGCATTCGGATAGGATTAAGCGTAAAGGCAAGTTCATTTGAGTTTACAATTAAAAGAAGAAATTGTACGCTCGAACGTCGATTCGTGTTTGAAAAGCGCACTTTGTCCCGCATCCGTTCGTTCCACTTAGAGTGGCACCACCCGCCGCCAACCACCACCACAAACATCCCTTCTTCAGTTCCACCATATTTTCAATGTAAATGACAGAGAAGCGATATGACGACAACTGAGAGGAATATATCCAATATATATAAGCGTGTGTGTACGTCAGAAAAGAAGGAAAAAAGAGATTAAATTGAGAAAATGAGAGAAAGAGGATAAGGAGGTAAAGAAAGAAAGAAAGAAAAAAAAGAAAAAATAGTTGACACCCTGGGTCACGAAGGCGGGGGACTAATCGGGACCGAGGCACCTTTGTAAAACTGCAGAATGAGCGTTTTGCTTGTTGAAGAGACACTTGAAAGAGCACACGCCGGGGTAACTCTCGTCGTTGCAAGTGGAAGATGACCTTACGAGTTAAAACTACGATGACGATATACAATGGCAAGGACAATGATCACCCCCTTTTCATATTTCAGGGAACCTACCATAAATACTGCGTATAGGATAGTGATTTTAAAGATAACACGTCTCAAAAAATATAATCGATTTTCTTGAGAAACGTGTAAATATCTTTTCATCTTCAAACGAGACGAGAAAAAAGATGATTTTTTTCCTTCTCCATTTACGACGGGGATTCCCTCGATAAGTTTTGTGCGAAAAGCTTTGCCCTTATTATCCGAATTACGAGAGTCGTTGCGCTTGGCTTTACATCCACCACACCCTTCCTAACCTTTTTTTTTTTCTTCCATTCCGTTTGTTTTAGCTTCTTTCCTTTACTTTTCCGATCGCCCTTTTACTTTTTTTCTGCTCGCTAATTCACGAAATCTTTCTCTTGTTCTTTTCTTCCCTTCGTTGCCAGAGGAGAGACAAATAATTCTTCTATCTTTTTACCTTCCACCTCACCTTATTTCACCTATCTATTCTACGATTATCCTTTGTATTGGAAACTATAATATAATATACAGTTTGTGGTTTAAGAATTGACCACATTTCTGGAGAAATCTTTGTCATTTCAAACGTATTATATCAAGGTAGTTATTGCTTTGGGTACAAAACCACGTGCTCTTTTTCCCCCTTTTCTATCCCATATTATTTCAAGAAATACGGTTGGTTGGTTGGTTGTCAAGCTTCTTAGAACCATCGTGAACCACAACCCACTTTCGTGATACGATAAGAAAGTAACTTTCGTCATACCCTTCTGTAGGATTGTCGCCCCTATAGGATCCCTAAAGGTTAATTCGTTCTTGGTGCTCTTTGTTTTTTTCCTTCCCCTTTTCTACTCGTACAATTATGACGCACGTAGGTGGATAATCCTGGTAAAGGTATTTATTCAAGGAATTTTGCAATATATTTGTAAAAGGAAAAGCGAGTAGTAGTTCTCAATGGAAAGTTTGGAAAATCCGCTTAGTAAAACGAGACGACGGCAAATTATTATCGGTTCTATCATCCTTGTCTTTTAATGAAGAGGGACAGAAAGAGAAGGAGAGTGAGAACCTTCCTTCCGATTACCGTAGATCGATATCTTTGCGTTGAAATCTCTAGAGGCTCACGGAAACAGGCTGTCACGGAACCAAAGGAAACGCTATTTCCCTGGTGTTAAAGCAGTGAAGCAGATATTCCAACGGGTACTGGGTATTCGGAGATATTCTGACATTGGAATATGGATGTTAAATCGATGACATCTTTAACGTCGGACTCGGATTCTAATAAACAATAAAACGATAAAACAGATCATCGTTTAATTGGATGTTTTTTTCTCTTTTTTTCTTTCTGTATATTTCTTCTTTTTTTCTACCACTGATAATAATTCAATAACGAAGTAACCTCGAAAGTCTTGACTCGTTTTCATATAAAATGCATCGACGGAATGAGGATTTTCTGTATCAAACGTTGAAAAATTTATTTGCCATATACGCGAATCAATTTTGGGAAAAGGTATTTTCTTGGGAAAAGGAAGCAAACCAAGTATTCGAAAGTGGATTAAAGTAAGAGGAGACCATAAGAAACGAAACTGCGCACATTTCATGCTGGAATTAAATAAATTACGGAAAAGACACAAATTCGATAACGGAGGTAGGAGTGTATTTTAACGCTTTTTCTTATCCTTCCTTTTTTATTTTCTTTTTCTATCTCTTTTGAGACATAAAAAAACAAAACGAGAATTTCATAGATAAACGAATTGCACCTTGCATACATATATATATTATAAATGAATCGTTTTTTCGTTACGAGCAACAAAGCTTCCCTTTTATTCTTATAGGTACACGTGTACCTATAGAAATTTAAACTATTCGAAGGGAGCAATAGAGATCTTCCATATAGATGTATAAGCAAGAGTATAACGACGAGGGGAGGGTGGCCGGGAGAAAGATAATGACAGAGAGATACGACAATTTTTCCTATGAAAAGGAAATAGAAAAAGTACCTTTTTTTGTATCCAGTTATGATGAGATGCCAAAGTAAGGAATAATATACCAGGCAACAAATGATTTTAATTCTACCTAACTTTTGTTTAGAAATAAATTGTCAAGAGAAGTACGAGATGACGTAAAATAAAAAATAAAATCAAACCAGGCCCTCTACTCATAGCTGCTTTTTAGGGAATTTTCCGTTCATTTCTATTTCTAACTTTTTACAAAAGTATCATCATCGTACCTTGTTAATAGTTCTGAATGGATAGTCATGTATACATTCCGATGGTGGGTGCTTGTTTTTTTTATTATGCGAATTCTTAACATCAAGCGCAACGATAAATGTTCATTATCTTTGAACGAGTTTCAGCCCCCATCCCCCACACCCCCTTTTTCTCTCTCTCTCATTTCCCAATGGCGCTTACAAGACTTACTTTTTGTTAGAAAAACGCGTATCGACTTACTCTCTCTCTTGAAGTTTTCCAATTCCTCTCGTAAAACGCGACAATGACTCAGAGAGACCGATTATCTCGAACGCGAATGTAGAATTCATTGGAGCGTGGCTAGGCTTGTATTGGCTAGACTCGTTGAAAGCTTTTCTTCAATTCTAGCAACCAACCCCACGTATCCATTTTTTTTCACAACTAGAATCGAAACTCGATCCATTGTTTCGCGATGCACCGACTTTTTCCATTATATATTCCTTTACTTTTCTTTTCTTTCTGTACTCTTCTTCGTTGACTTTTTTCTTCTTCTTCTTCTTCTTCTTCTACTTTATTTTTTAACATTCATTGAATATTTAACACGTATATTTTAAATAAAAATGAAATGTGCGATATGAAAACGCGATGAAAATGTTGATTAACACTAAACCTACATTCCTAACATGATCAAACGTGTACTATGATTTGAAATAATGCATAAAATGTATATTTCATTCATTTCTAAATAAAAGAAAATTCATTAAAATCTCATTCTATATTAATTGTCTTTTTTTAAAACGGTTCATTTGATCCACACGGTTGGAATAAAGTTATACATGAAGTGTCACGGTAGGTTTATTGTTAAAGTTACTGCGAACAGGGACGAATCCAAGAAAGAATAAGGTACGTTTTCTATTTGCAAGAACGCCAAGAGACAAACTTTGTTGCACTGGCGCCGTGTCTATTATTTTCCCGTCGAATTCGAGGTCAGCATAATTTCGCTTTTATCAGAGGCGAGAGAATTGGCTTGTAACATTGTAAATCGTATCGTATCGTTTTTCATCGTACCGATCGATAGACGTTTTTTAAACAAATTGCCAATCTGCTTTAGTATTTTAAACAGATATATATTAGTAGTATATATATATATATATATATATTAGTAGAACATATATCGTTTGAACGCGTGTCGATTCGCATATACAAAACTGGCGTCTTAATTTAGCCAGCCGATACTAATATGCCTTGGTTTTGGTCCGTAGAGGTTGATTGACGTTGAAATTAACGGAAACATAAATCACTTTGGAGAGCTAGTATCGGAGCTTGCGTATCGAGCTTTACATATCGGCTCCCGTAACCGAAACAGGAATAATTCAATCTTTTAAAACACGTGTGGTGTACAACATACGTTTGACAGATTTGAAATTCTATATTGCATATAAATTGGAAAGGAGACTTTTCGTTTTATTTTAAATATGAATAATTAGAATTGTAAATAAAGTGGACAAAAATTAGAAAACACTTGGGGTGGTAGGATTCTATAGAACACGGTGTTGTTTCTGGTTGATCCCTTTTTGTAAAACATAACGGGTTCGGTTCTGCCCATGTCGCAAGATCGAAAATGAAATCCAAATCTGAGACGTAGATGAAATGTCAAAGGAGCGCATTTATAAATACATTGAAATCTTTGGCTTATTTATAACAGCCTCGAACTCGAACACTGTCGTGAGACAATCGATATTCTTTCTCAAATAGGCGCGCGTGTATAAGTATAAACCATAAGAAATCATTTTTTGAAGGTGTACAATATAATTTTTTGAGTCTTCCAAATTATATGTAAGGCTAATAAATGGATGCAATTTTGTGCGTTTGTTGTGTGCACTATGGGAACTATAACACATGAGAAAGAGAGTAAGGATACACGGTTAATTCAACGTGTTTTGTGCGATAAAAGATATTGATCGGAAAGTTTCCATCCGTAAGGAAAAGGAAGAGGAGGAAGAACGGAAGGAAGGAAGGAAGGAAAAGAAGGGTAGGGGAATAGTTGGTCGTGGTGTACGGAACGCTTGGACATAAAAATCTTTTCCTTCATGGCAATAAGTTTGCTCAGAGTTTGCTCGACGTTCGACTACTCGAGTCGAGAAAGAAAGAGAGAACGACTTTTCGTTTCTTCGAGGTTACCTCGAGGACGATAAAAAAGAACGACACCATTCTGAGGCAAATCAAAGTCGATTTTCAACGTATATGTTTTCTACTCTCCCTCTTGATTTCTATATATATGTATGTGTGTGTATGTATTCTATCCGATCACTGCTCGTTTTACTTCGCACGACTAAGTTTCGTCGATATCGAATATCATTAGCCCGAATATCGCGCAAACACGCTCCAACGAATCTAAGCTTTTGTTTCTCAAACGAATAGCTCGAATAGTACATATGTATACATTTACAAAAAGAAACAGAGAGAATACTTTTCCCCCGTTAGATCTAGCCAAGTGTCACGAAGCTTCAACTCGGTTAAAAATAATATATCATTGCTACGAATACGATTATACTGGCAAGGGAAGAAAAAAAAATGTCGACTGTTTATCTTTTGCGAAACAAACTGTCGGCCAGTAAACCCTTCTATATGCTAGTTACATATCTTTAAAGTTAACTCGAATGATTTAAAAAAAAAGAAGGTGAGAGATTCAAATTAAATTTTCTTCTATTTTTTATCTGAAAGACTAAGAAAGCAACGTCGTTGTCTGCATCAACGTATCACGTTGGTGATACGTTGAAAGAAGAGGACCTTCGTTAAAGTTCATCGCACGTATTTAAACCGGATAAATCCCGCACATTCCACAACCGCAAATCCTTCGTTCTCTTGGCAAAGCTGTCGGACGAAAGAATACGTTGAAACGAAAGACTTTTCTTAGAGATCGAAAAAGCCTCCTTCCCGATGTGAAACATCGGCTGAACAACTGCCCCTGACTTCTTCTACATATGTGTTATGTTTCCAAATTTTCCTTTTTTTACTCTCTCTCTCTCTCTCAGAACCCGTCAGCTTTGCTACGAGCCATCGTATATTTATTTTATCACGATCCACATTCGCGTACTACTCGGGAATAGAGGAGGAAGAAGGAAGGGAAAGAGGGGGGGAAAAAGAGAGATTCGTTAAATTTATTCGTAGAACGTGCGCAAGAAAAAAAGCTGGAAAGGAGAATCTGGTGGTGAATCTGTCGGAAGAACGTAGCCAAAGACTATTACTATTACTACGATTACTACTACTACTATTACGGCTTTGGGCCTTGGTATTTTTCTTGTTGGATCGTACTAACTTGGAATTAGGTTGACTACCCATCTTCCGAAAGCCTTGTTTCCGTCAAGCTCTTCGCGTTATCTATTTTATCGCGTTGCACGTGTGCTCGAATCAATAATTTCGGTCGAGGCTCCGTAACGAAGAATGAAATCTTTTTTCTTTTTTTTCTTTATAGTAGTATAGCACGTATGTATATAGAAATACGACGAGACCGATAAAAAAAGGGAGTATTTGCTTTATATATCGCTAAATGTAATCACCCTATTAACCGTATTAATCTGATCAAAAGGTAAACACACAAATTTTTTGCATTTATATATTTTAGAATGAATATCGTTATTATATGAAAATAATCTGTACGCGTGGATAAATATTTTGCATAAACGATTAGGCCGTTACCTCTGCGTGCGAGGATGAACATTTCACATAAATTTTATATCAACGATGCAATAAATTATCATATTTCTCTTTCACCCCTTCTTCTTCTTCTCCATGTCTAAGGAGAGAAAAATTTCTCTTTATTTATTTTTTTTTATTTTTTTTTCTTCCCGTCTAGAATTTATTCTCAAAAGCATTGCACCGTTTACTGGGTCGCATTTTACACGTCGAGTATAGTAAAATGACGTACCTATGTACGTACGTACGTACGACATAAGTACCAGAAGTCGTGCGTTATCCAGGACGGAAAATACGCGCGCCATTTTAATAACTGCCACTTCGAGAGAGAGACCTATGAATGTATATGTCTCTAACGATGATGGTATCCAAGCTTGTGTGTGTTTCTACCAACAGAATCCTTCGTTATTATAAATCGGCGCCATAGAGAAAAGAGTACATTTGAGATTTTTCTTTCCTTTTCCCCCATCTTTTTCAATTCGAATTTCGCGAGTCGTCCGGTTGATCGACCTCGATGCTAAAATTACTTTAGGACCGTTCGTTATAATCATTAAATAGATACCTATCTGGCAATTGGCTTGGCAGTCGACAGCACAGCTGACTCAAGTTCTTACTCAAATTTATTATTTCCTACATTTTTTTTATCGCAGCCTCGCGAGAGAATCATCGAGAATAAAACAAAGTGGCGTAAAGTAGGAGAGAGCCAGTTTATTTATGATACTAAACCTATCGAGAAAGAGGAAATTGTTTTTTTGTTTTGTTTTTATTTAGGTCCCCTGTCCGAAGGAAAAAAAAGAAGGTCGAGACTCGTTCTATCTAATTGTAAGGGAAAGTTTAAAAAAATAATGTTGCATTAGTTAGGCAGAAAGTTAACATCTTCTCAGAAGTATAGAAAAAAAAAAAAGGCATATACGATTACCACGTTGATCTCTCTCGGGCCTACATAGAAGAAGACGCCGAGTTTCTTCGTGCACGTAGAAAACGATTCCAAGAAAAGTTGGCAAATGTTCTCCGAGGACCATCGGTTCGATGAATCATCGGGATTAGAATTTCGGATAGTAACGTCCGATACTACACTACGAATTTATTCTACCAAACGAAAGTATATCTCAACGATAAGAAAAAATTTAGTATAGTCTCGACGAATGTAGAAATAAAAAAAAACAAGGGAGAGAGAAAAAACGTTTCCTATATCTGTTTCATTCTTTCTCTTTCCCTGTTCGCAATCGGAGTCCGTTGACTCTCGGAGGTGTGTGCACGACGTGCGTTTTTTTTCATACAAAAAAATAACCACATCGTGGTGAGGTAGTTGAGACTGTAAGATTTTGGTACACAGTGCAAAAGGTGCTCACAAACTTACCGCATATCTTTGGAAGAGAGAAAAACTTTGGCGATTAGAAACGATCTTGTGCGTATCATGTGAACCGGGCGTATCCGCTCCTCATATCCGTCTTAAACGAGACGTCGTTAGCGTTATTATACACTTGTTTTCCCTTCTCTCTCTCTCTCTCTCTCTCTCTCTCACACTCTTTCTCTCTAAAGGAAAAAGAGCGTTGCCGGACGAAGAAGAAACTAAGGAATAAAAACGTGCAAGGATATCTCGTCTTAACCGGAATTCTCGCACCTTTTTTCTTGAAGATTTTTCGCTAAAGTTTACACGGCCGCACTCTGAAAAATTTCTTCTTCTTACGTACGCAGCACCATCGTCGTCACCAACACCACCATCATCATCATCATAATCATCATAATCATCATCATCATCCTCCACATGATCATCATCATCACAAACGACACCCCAAAGATAACGTAGCACTAGACCAGCAGTAGCGAGCAACGTCACGATCGTCGCTGCTACTCTCTCTCTCTCTCTCTCTCTCTCTTGTGTAAACTTATAAATAGATATCTGGGTACGTTCGATTATATTTATATATATGTACCGACGTATACGCGAGCGGTACGCATATGTCTATACATATATATATATATACACGCGCGTGAAAAGAGAAACGAGAGAAGAGGTGGCGACCAAGATAACTTGGTAGGGGGTTGGTTAAACGTGTTCGCGGCACTACGGGGTAGTTTATCGCACCGTGCTTTTCTTTCGGTCGTTCCGGTCGGTTGGTTGATTGGTTGATTCGTCGGATCCCAAATCGGTTGGCGCGCTAGCTCGATCGTTTCTGGGAAGAGGAACGAGCGCGTTAATGGTGCGCGCAGATATACCTCTCCCTTTTATTTCCCTTGGAGCGCGCCTCCTTCCGGATCTGCCGTGGACAAACACATGAGGACGGATATCATACAATTTACTACTTTGTTGTTCTTTTTATTCCCCCAAAAGCACACTTTTCCTATCTCTATCTCCTATATTTCTCCCACGCACACACGTCAACGTCCCTTTACTCGTCTCTCTCTCTCTCTCTCTCTCTCTCTCTCCACGGCCAGTGCACCCTACGAATATGTGAGTTTCTCTCTCTCTCTCTCTGTCTCTCTTTTGGTGACGGGTGGAGAATGGAAAATACCACGAAATGAAAAGAGAGTTAAAAAGATTAGGGGAGATTTTCTTTTTCCTTTTCTTCTTTCCCTTCCTATCTCCTTCTCTTTTTCTCTCTTTTTCTCTCTCTCTCTCCTCTCTCTTTCGTTTTACGAAAGGAAATTGTTGTAAGATCCACACACTACTAATCCGAAAAAAAGACGTAGACGACGATCACGATCACGATTACGACGACAACGACGAAGATGACGAAGAAGACGACGACGACGACGACGACGACGACGAAGAAGACGACGGCACACGACACGCTCGAGTCGACGATACGTCGCCGGCTCGACGTCAGCGACGCCTGGCGTCGCGACGCCCCACCCCCACCATCGTCGAGTCGACGCACCGTCTTTTACCTCCTTCCCTCCCTTTATCCGGCCAACACCATCCGCGCCTTTCCCTTTTCACGCACGCGCCTGATAAAGAACACAAAACAGGGTGGAGAAGGTAAATGCCTCCTTTTTACCCGATATATCCACCGCAACACGAACGGAGATCCAGCCTGGAGAAAATCGATGAGGGAGGGCGGGGGCACGAGGGGTTGCTTGCTTGGTTGGAACAGAGTACTATTTTTTTATTTTAATATTCTTATATTATTTGTCGTTGTTATTAGTTGAAATATTTATCAAATATAAGCAAAACCCCTTTCGTAGGGATCCTTTACCGTCGACTGGGAGTTTCGACTAATTTAAAAGCTAAAGAAATATCTCTGTCGCATTATTGCAAGCCCGCTCGTAGAACGATCATTAGCGCGCGTGCAAGGACATTGTACCCTGGGGAAATTAAAATAACGTAAGTGGAGGCCGTACGAATGTACTACTACTAGGTGCTGTACGTTTGTATGGTCGCGCATTTAGATAGATATGCGTTGTTCTTCTTCTTTTCATCTCTTTTTTCTTCTTCTTCTTCTTCTTCTTCTTCTTCTTCTTCTTCTTCTTCTTCTTTATTGCGGCCGCGATGTAAATGCTAGTTTTTCGAAATGAAATAACTTTCAAGTTCTTCCTCTAACTATAGATAGAAAAAAGAAGAGACATTTTGTCGACGATCTCTATCACATGTTTTATTCAAATATAATTGTGAAAATGGATTATTATAATTGAAACGAACGAGGAATATCATTTCCTAAGAATGTTTGCCTATCTCTTATTTAGTTTTGTTATTATTCTTCGAGTTTTCTTTCCCTTCCGAAGAAAAGAAAGCAAAAGACTCTAATTATACATCTTGTCCAAATGAAAATACTGTGATCACTGAACCAAAATGGCGGAGGGATGGGATAATGACCCTTCGCCTTACTTGTATAGCATGTTGTATTTTGTACTTGGTCGTTTGATAAGAGCGTTTGCGTCTGTGCATATATTGCATACACCCATTCCTTCGAATACAAGACACGTTTTATGCTTGTATATAGGTCAGACTGATTCTAATACCAAGCAGGTTGCATGTTACACGTGTCGTATTTAACCGCGCGATTCATTAGCGCACGCCTTTATTTAAAATAATCGCCATGTCGTATATCCTTGTCATCCAATAGATTCTAATCTCCTGAACGATGCAAATAGATACTGGAGAAATTGGTGAAAAAATTGAGCCGCTTGACTGAGTGAGCCGGGAGTAGAATCATGGATCTTTTGGAAATCCATTGAGCTATACAAGGCCCATCGTCCAATCTTCCTAGGAATACCTATTTAAGTATTTGAACATGGAGGTAAGCACTCGTCCCACACTCTACCATCCCCTGCAATAATATTCAACCTCGAATATTACATCTAAACTCTATGATGACATTCTCATCAAGGAACGTTGCTGAGCTCTTAAAGGCATCTTTATCTAGTTCCCCAGTCAACTTATTCGCGTCGCTACAGTCGTGAAAATCCTGAACACCTGCTACTGGACATTTAACCCAATCGAAAATTGCCAAGTGACAAGACGATAGCCTTTGTCATATTCACATCCAAAATTGCAGACTGTCAAGAACTTTTATTTTTTCTTTAAAGCAACAGATTTCTCTGTTATAGACTTTGCCTCATAGATAGCACCACTACACATTTCATAAAGCGCGATCTCGCGCAAGTTTACGGTACTTACGTAGTAGTAACTGTATACGAGTTTAGTTCTTTTAACCAACCGCTAGTGTCGATATGATCAACTAAACTTTTTTCATAAATTTCAATTCTTTTTTTTTATTTGTTCCAGACTATCATGCGTGTTACGAAACAAATCTATATCCTGGCTGATTCCCTAATCAGGATTTGTGAAAAAACTGGACTGACTTTGCTGAACCAATGTCTCGAACCACGAATTGTTTTTCGTTCAATAGTCCAATTATCTCACGAATGCCTATTTAAGTAATTGGACATGGAGACGGTTATCCAACAATAACTTTTGTTACATCGAAGCTATTCTATGAACAATGTCCAAATTAAATACTTAAAAGCCATTTTCTTATGGAAATTGGAATAAGAAGCATGAAATTAGAAGAGTTTATTTGAAAATATGAAGAAACCATGAACATTCAGTGAAGCCAGATCGTGAAATCATAAAAAATATACACGTACACAGATTAAATGTGTATGTATTTCTCCGCGGCGCGTGGTGTGGATACAGCGACCCCAGAGACTTTAGTTCGTCTGATCGACACAGGGGCGCAAAATTATCGTACGCGGCAGAAAATTATCGTACGCCCCGGGAAAATTTGAAATCGGACAAATCTCGGCCAAAATTTTGAAAAAGTCGGAAAAAGTGTCCAAGTTCCTACTTTTTCAAGTTGATGACTCTTTTTTTTTAGGTAGAAAACGTTCACTATTCGTTTAGTCTACTCGGCGGTTCGATAGCTCCACGGGAAGATCTTCAAATCAAGAAAAAAAATTTCTCCTCTGATCGCGCAGCTAATCTCGGCTTCCTCGGCTTTTTCGGTTTCCCGACTCACCGAACGTACATTTCACTGTGAAATGTAGCAGCAGTGCTGTCAGATCGTGGGTAAATCTTACCCTCTCCCTGTGCCACTGGGATTGCACACAATGAAAGTTTTCCATGTCCGTGTGTTTGGGATGTCGAGGAAAGCCGAGTGTAACCGAAGTTACAAGATAAAACTTCGGTAAAACTTCGGTTACACTCGGCTTTCCTCGACATCCCAAACACACGGACATGGAAAACTTTCATTGTGTGCAATCCCAGTGGCACAGGGAGAGGGTAAGATTTACCCACGATCTGACAGCACTGCTGCTACATTTCACAGTGAAATGTACGTTCGGTGAGTCGGGAAACCGAAAGAAGCCGAGGGAAGCCGAGATTAGCTGCGCGATCAGAGGAGAAATTTTTTTTTCTTGATTTGAAGATCTTCCCGTGGAGCTATCGAACCGCCGAGTAGACTAAACGAATAGTGAACGTTTTCTACCTAAAAAAAAGAGTCATCAACTTGAAAAAGTAGGAACTTGGACACTTTTTCCGACTTTTTCAAAATTTTGGCCGAGATTTGTCCGATTTCAAATTTTCCCGGGGCGTACGATAATTTTCTGCCGCGTACGATAATTTTGCGCCCCTGTGTCGATCAAACGAACTAAAGTCTCTGGGATCACTGATTTCACAACACGTACATTTCACGACACGTAACCATGAAGATACCTGAACGCCATCTTGGAGCAACTCTTAAACTACCAACTGTTATTCGATTGCAAGATAATTGGTGTACGAGGTATGGTAAAATAAATATTAGGAGAAATATGGAAGAATGAAAAGCCTATAAAAGATTGATAGAAAAATCACACAAAAAAAAGAGAATCACATTTCTTAATTGCTCGATTCTCACTGTCAATTTTTGATCGAAATACATAGGTAAGTATAGCCTATAATTAACAGTACGCTCATAGAACCTTTATGCTATTCTTAAACTCTTACACTAAAAAAAGGATAAGGTAGGGTTACCGAAGAGCTGAGTTTTATTTATATAATCTTGGCGTGACTATATTTATATATTTAACAAATGGACTCTTTCTCTAATCTTTTTCAAGATTTTTGAAGTATGGACAAACATATTGATTTTTCAATTGGATATCAAGCAGTCGATGTAAAATATGTGTTTATTTGATGAAAATAAATGGAATCACATTAAACAAGTCCACTTGGTCGAAGAGCGTGACGTAAATAATAAAATGATTGTCATGGTTGAACTGGACATAAGACAGTACAAAGAAGAGGACTCTGATGGTAGTAACGCCTAAGTAGCAGAATCGTATTGGAGGAAAATAATGTGAAGGTGCGTTTCCAACGCATGCACGAGGCAATGAGTAACAAAACACAAACGCGAAAGAGAAGAAACCGGATGTGATGCTGTAAAAAAATAGAGAATTTTATGTTTATACGGAATAAAGGTGGAAACCAAACAATGGATGCCTTTTTCTCTCTCTTCTCTCTTTCTTTCAAGGTCTAATGAAAGTCCGTCTTTGTTATAAAGCACAAAGATGGAGGATGAAAGAAACTACTAATTGCGATGACGAGGTGAATGGTTTAACGCTCGCATTTGTTGAAAACTATGCATATAAACAAACTTTCAACTTTTCTCTTCTACGAGGCTATACAAATGATGTGATATTTCTATAATTAATCCTGAAAGAGAAGAGGGCTCTTACTTGCTTCCGGCGAAATCTAGTATACCATTGGAGGAGAAACAGTTAGTGGGGGTCAACGGAAGAGCCAATAAGTCGGCTCAGAGTATAGTATGCAATAGAAAATTACTCTTTCCTGCATAAACTGTAACCGGCGCCGGGTTTCCTAAGGAGCTCTTGTAAAGACGCGTGCAAAGTAAATCATTTCCGGAGCGTAAAACTTTTATATATCGTCAAAAAGTTTTTTGGCGCTCAAATTAATCTCAAAAGAAGTTTCATCTCGTATCTGTAGTTAATCAATTACTTTGATTGTTCTCCTACTACCTTAACGATGGCGACGGTTGAGTGCTACCAAAACCAAGCTCAGGCTGCTTCCGAAAATGATCAACAATCACAGAGCCAACAAAGTCAACCAAATGTACAACAAAATCAACAGCCTGCATCACAGCCGACCGCTGGAATTCCTGGAAAGGATGACGAGCGTAAGCTCTTCGTCGGTGGTTTATCAAGAAATACCACAGACAAAGAATTGCGTGATCATTTTGGTAAATTTGGAGACATCGAAAGCGTTACAGTGAAAATCGATCCGTATACCGGCGTCTCTAGAGGATTCGCATTTATGGTTTTCGCTAATCCTAAAACCATCGACAAATTGTTGGCTTCTGGAGAGCATTACATCAACAAACGAAAGGTAGGAATTTCTTATAAATCCTAAGGATTTTACATAAAGGTTGCTCCGATTCGCTACGAAATAATAGCACGTTGCGTGTCAAGGGAATTTTTTTTCCCTCCTTTCTTCAACCGTTTATTCAACCGTTTCTCCATCCGCCTGTGCTGCTTGCTATATAATAAAAAATAATTCTTTTTGACGCGCGCCCGACCTATTTAAAAGTATTTCAAAGTATTGAGTAGTAATTTCCTTTGAAGTCCATAATTTATTTCTATTTTTACTACCTTCGAAAGAACTCTCCTTGGTTCTTTTATCCAAATATTCGATTGTTTCTGAATCATGTATTATCTTTCATACTATCCTTTATTATACTAACACATGGATAAAATTTATATGCTTTTATATTATTTCAAAGGTTGATCCAAAAAGAGTTAGCACGAAACAACAACATGGAAAGATTTTTGTTGGCGGTCTTACTCCTGAAATTACCGACGACGATATCAAGTCATACTTCAGTCAATATGGGACTATAGTTGAACTGCAGGCTCCATTTGATAAAGTAAAAAATCAACGGAAGGGTTACTGTTTCATAACATTTGATTCTAAAGAAGTTGTATATAAATTACTAAAAACTCCCAAACAAACAATAAATGGCAAGGAAGTAGACATTAAAAAGGTTAAATCGAATCCAGATCTTAGACCACAAGGATTTTGGGGACCAGGATACAGTTATGGATATGCTGGTGGCTATGGTTATATACCGGAATACTGTAATGGATATCAAGGAGGCTATGACGATATGTATGGGAATTATGATTACACTTGTTACGATGGCTATGAAAATATGGGTTATTCCGCTCAAGGTAAACCACGAGGTAATGGACAAGGACCTCGTCAGTTTCAAAGACATCAACCATACTAAACGTCGACCATATTAGAAATACACAATCTTTACATGTTTATGATCAAGTTTAATACAAGAGCTAAGTAGGGAGGTTTACCGTTAATATCTAATTGCAGTCTGACTGAAACAAGGGAACTCAGATGGAATAAGGTATTATAAATGCCCGATAATCATCTCCCTTAAATTTCAATAATTTCGTACGTCATGTCTGTACAATATTAGATACCTTTATGTAAATTTGTTGAAAAAAATTTTCTCACTAGTTTGGCGCAATGATAAATGATGTTAAGAATTTAAATGATACGGATGATAAAATTTCTAGAAAATGCACATTTTGCCTCCCCATCTATGGATTAAAAATAAAAAAACTAATATAAAAGATGAACAAGTATTAATAGAATTTGCATCTTCTTAAATACAAGCAAAACTATTAATGCCAACTATAATTTTACTAAATTTGAATAAAAATATTTACAAAAATAATCTTTCATGATCTATGTTTCGACACGTAATTATAAAAATTTTTTAGGTCCCTAGAAAAAAATCAGAGGTTGAATGACATATTATCTACTTGTTACTCATCTCTCATACTAATAATACATCTACTAAATAATTCTATTTCTTTGGCTATTCCATAGCTATTTCCATAACCACTCTTTAGAATTTTAGGTTGCATTATGATATACTCTTTATTCTTTGCTTGGTGTTATTTTTATCTTAAAAAATGAAACAAGAACTCTGTATAGCTTGCATTTGTTTTTTTCTTTTTCTCGGTGGTGTGAAAGTTTTTTTTATTAAATATGTTTCTATTATATTGCAAATTGCCAATTATGGACCAAAAATTTGCTCTCATTAAATCATATTTCTTCCTTGTAAGATTATTATTCTATATCCATGCTCAATTATATGTAATTGTTTATAAACTAAAGATAAATCTCGTAACTTATGTGAAATTATTAATATGTGCATACATGTGTGCATAGGCAAGTTAACCTAAGTATATATACTGATATAGGAATTAAGTTAAAACATTTGAAAAATGTATAATTAAAATATAAACGTCCTGGGTATTAAACATAAGGAATACTTGCGCGACGTTAAATTACGAATAATATTTCTATGTAATAATTCGTATATCATGAAAATTGTCATTGAAGGAACTTTAACATTAAGAAAAGAAAAGAAAAGGAAAAAAACAAACATAAATATATTACTTGCTTTATGTATATATGTATATATATATATATATGTATGTGTATATATTATGTATGTATACATACATACGTATTGTATATACATATATACATATATATATATTTATATACATATATATATATATATATTTATATATGTATGTATCAACGACCTATTGAAGTTTCAATAGATCATTTCTACAAGTATATAAGTGTATTTGATCTTCTCTTTAATTATAACATAATGTTGTAGTATAGTTTAGACGTCGCGTTTGTACTCATTATGTCGTAAAAGTCACACGAATACGGCGAAAACATTACATCTAAGCGCGTAAAGCAAAAGCAAAGTTTGTTTAAGACAGACACTGGAGTAACAGAATGTTTCTAAATACGAAATATGAATGAAGAACAATTTATAAGTTAGGAAACAATTTAGGCTACATTGACATTTCTTTCGCATTTCTATCGAGAGAGTAGCAGTTATACCGTTTGATATTACAAACTTCTGCTCTTTATATCGCGAAAAGACTGTTCAAACACGTAGTATATCATTCGATATGATACAATAATCTAGACAATTCGATAATTGGTATTATTATTATTCGTATAATTTTTTGACCGCTAAATTCAACTCATTAACGTCGTTTAGAATTATAAAACGACTAAGAGGGGAAAGAAAAAAGAAAGGCATTACTAAATAATGCACCAAACAAAACTACGTTAAATACATCGAAATTATGTCGTTTACAAGGCTGTCCAAGCTTAATACATTCGAGAAAGACATTCAATGGTTACAAAAGTATCTACGGTTTGGCTTAAATCTAATATATATATATATATCATGGTACCATTGATTGGGTTTTTACATATGAGATTTTAAGCCAAACCAATTATGCTTTTGAAATTCAATATGTATACTATGTATACTATTTTGCTGCGTGTGAAAAAAAAAATATATATATAAAAAAAAGAAAAAAAAATAAGAAAAAAAAAAGAAAAAGTGTGTGAAATTAAAGGAAATAACATGATAATATTTTGTTACGATTAATTAATATTCGCCTGTTTCACCCATGACACAGTGTATATTTTAATTATAGCAAGAAATAAAATGCCTATTACTTAAAAAAAAGTAAACAAAAACAAAATTCATTTCAATCACTATTAAAAAAAATGTATTCATTCATATTCGATACATTGCAAAATTCTAACTTTGTCCTTTGTCAGATAATATCAAACATTTGATATTCAGTTTGCGTTGTTTTTTTTTTTTCTTCTAGAACAATTCATGATACCAAATTTCGATCTATTATTATTAATCGAACAACACACCGATCTAAATAAAACGTTTCTAATAATAACATAAGAAATATACAGAATCATAGAATTATTTATTATTACAGCTTTCTCTCCGTAGCTAAATAATCTATATAATAAGATCGTTAAAATAACGAAACTAATTAATAATACCGTTAATACGCGCGATTGGTCGATTATATTTTTCGAATTAGACCAATCCGGAGTAAGGATCTATATTTTAGATATATTTTCGTCATGTAGTGTAGTTATTTCATGACGCGTTTGCACGTTCAAGAACGAATATTTGTCCACCAATAGCCAATGATCCGAAGTTACTAATCGAATTCTCATTCGTCGAGAATCGTACTAAAAAATATTCCTGTATAGTAAAACTGGTATGTGAACTAGGATTAAACATTAAAGTGGCAGCTGCATGGGTGTAATCACAAGGGCAGATAGGCAGCTGCTGCAGTGTCATCGCTTTGCATTACATCGAACGGAGGTGTCCTAAGGGTGTACGACGAATAAGAAGCGAGCTGTTACAACACTATGTTTCACATAGGACTGGTACAATTAATAGAGCGGATTATGCTGAATCGTCGGCCGTGGGATTTTGTCATGTAGCCTCCCGCGGACGAAATATAACCACACGCTTGTTTATATACCATCGATGTACCGAAGGATATCGAAAGCGTTTGCTGCAAAAGCTCCAGAGTTGAGGGGTCGCATGAAGTCGATATCACCGACGTTACAACACCAACAACCGTTGTTGTCATCGTCGTCGTTGTTACCACTGTTGTCGTCTAGTTTCTCATCCTATTCTTCCTCGTCGACGTCGTCGTCGTCGTCGTCGTCGTCGTCGTCGTCGTCGTCGTCGTCTTCGTCGGCGTCGTCGTCGTCGTCGTCGTCGTCGACATCGACATCGACATCGACATCATCGTCGTTGTCGTCGTCGTCGTCGTCGTCGTCGTCAACGTCGTCGAAATTTTTCTCATTTTTCCAAAGTACTATTTCTCACACTTTGATATCACGATCCTGATCATGCAGTAAGCTTTTTTTCAAACAACGACTCAAAAATTCGTCTACAATTTAAATCTCGGTAAGTTGAGCACGTTTATTTTCTATTTGCCAATAGCGTTACATGTGGAATTTTCCGCTAAAGTCATCATACATGTTCATTGCACCGTGTCTCTTGTTTATGTGTTGGACGGACGACAACTGACTTTTGCCTACATATTATTACGACACTTTTGCATTTGTTCCCTCTTTCGTTTATATGTGTATGTATTATTTGTGTGTGTGTGTGTATGCGTAACTTTACTCTTGTGTTACGAATAATCAGCCGTAAATGGAATTGGCTCGTCACATGAGAAACATTATACGTTGAAAAATACTCTCACTTAACATAGTGAGAATTTGATGGTTATACCGGTGACAATGAATTTATTGAACACGAATAAAATTAACGCAGGGTTGGTTTGTTGCGCTTCATCTATCTTCATAGCCTACAAATTTGCATTCGTTTTTTTATACTTTTGATTAATATTTCCAATGATAGTATTATCGCGAATAAGAGACCAATATTATATAATGAAGTAAATATTGTGTTATACGATTAGTACGTTCATCAAAGATCTATTATGCATTTTAATGTCAATCGAGATTAATTTATTTAGTATTTTTTCTTGTTGTTGTTGTTGTATTTTATTGGATTTTGAATACGTAGTTTTTTTGTTTGAATATGATGGAGATATTTAAGTAACGTTGTATACAAAAATATTGCTTTATAATGTAATAATATGAAATAATAACTAATTAAGTTCCAGATATGGAGTTGATAAATGCCAGGAGATTGTATCAAATCTGAACGAAGACATTGATATTGAAAAACTATTGTATTTGTGTTATCAAACTGTTTACCTTGGTACTTAACCTAGGAGAAAAAGAAGATGTCACAATTAAATATAAGTACAGGAAAAAAAGGAAGGGGTGTTGCCAGTACCTCAGCTTCATCCGTATCAGCTTTAACCAGTTCAACTGATTTAGCTAGCCTATTCGAATGTCCTGTTTGTTTCGATTATGTACTACCACCTATCTTGCAGTGTCAAAGTGGACATCTCGTTTGTAGTAATTGTCGACCAAAACTTACCTGTTGCCCTACTTGTAGAGGCCCATTAGGTACGTCTAATGTATATTCATATGCTCTTAATCTAATGCTAAAACAATTATCTAATACGGCGTGCAATATACACAAAGTTTTAATCTTATCTTTCTTATTTTTCTTCTCTTTTTTCCTATTATCTAAGCAAAATAAGTTTGTATTAATCGTTTGGAAACGTTCGTTATTCATTTAATTAAACACGATTAGAGTAGTTCTTGACAAAGAAAAGCTGACAAAAATGCTGAATAAATAGTTTTGAATGTATCATTTATCGTATTTGTTTTCCTTTAAATTAGGTAATATTCGCAATCTGGCTATGGAAAAGGTAGCAAGTAATGTAATGTTTCCTTGCAAATACTCTATTAGCGGATGCACGGTATCTTTGATGCATACCGAAAAACCAGATCACGAGGATGTGTGCGAATTCCGTCCATATAGTTGTCCTTGCCCTGGTGCATCTTGTAAATGGCAAGGATCTCTCGAACAAGTTATGCCGCATCTTGTTACGAGTCATAAAAGCATTACTACACTTCAAGGTATGCGTCCTATTATTACATTTGTATAATATGTAATAACGTTAGTTATTATTTTCCATCGCGATTTATCTCTTAGGAGAAGACATAGTTTTTCTGGCAACTGATATAAATCTTCCGGGAGCTGTGGATTGGGTAATGATGCAATCATGTTACGGTCATCATTTCATGTTGGTACTGGAAAAGCAGGAAAAATATGACGGTCATCAACAATTTTTTGCAATTGTTCAATTGATTGGTTCGAGAAAGCAAGCAGAAAACTTTGCTTACAGGTAAAATTTACTTTCATTTTCTTATCATTCTAAATAAATATAATTATTAAACGTATAGTTAGTTATATCAATGTGCATGATTTTCAATAGGCTAGAATTAAATGGACATAAAAGACGCCTTACGTGGGAAGCAATGCCGCGTTCTATACATGAAGGGGTCTCGTCTGCTATTTTAAATTCCGACTGCCTTGTATTTGATACGTCTGTTGCTAATTTTTTTGCGGATAATGGAAACCTAGGAATTAATGTTACAATTTCTATGGCATGAGGAAAGCCGGAAAAAACAGTTTAGAATCATTCAGACATATCGTGGTCTTCGAATTGAACTCCTAAACTGACGCGAAAGATTGCCTGTTATGCATACATAATTTCTTTCATGTTACCACAGATGAATATTAGCAATATGGATGTTAGAAAATATTGGAAATGGATTGACAAAGTGCAACATTTACACACTTGGTTACAGAACATCCGTGTAGGAGCTTTAAAGTATACTTGTATGTGATATTAATAATACATGTGAATAGAAGATAAACAGCTATTTGGTTAAAGCAGCTAAAAAAGCCAATTTATAGAAAGTACCTGACAGTCATAACACGATGCTTTCTTTTAGTCATCTCTTATCAATTTTTTATTTATAATATTCCTTAGCGAATTTTATATTAATTTAAATGTTAAGAGAGTACATCACAAATATCATCAACACATCACATTTAATACGATTTACCTAACAGACTCGTCTATATCTTAATATCTAATCTATTTAAACATTTTCATTTCTCTCTCTCTCTTTTTCTTTCTTTCTCTATTTTTGTTTAGATGTATCATGCACTACTAATGAAAAGTGACGGTCAATTCTACCGACATAATTAATATCTTTGAATTTTGACAGGTATATTTGACTTTGAATTAATTTTATTTTACAAATTTTCAAATCTTTCTTCATATAAACATTATCTTGTATTATTTTACGCAATTGTATACAGATATTTAGATTTTAATGTATAAAACACATATACAAAAGTACAGCCACACAGGTATTATTTTATACGCTGTAAGTTAATTATTAAATTGTAAATTACACAATATTTTCAAACATGTGCGTATTGCCCATGATATCAAGCAAGATAAATTCACTAAGAATGGTGATATCTTATAAACCTATTAACTATATTGTTTGCAGTTTGGAAGAGTGAAATGTCATCATTTTATATGCAGACATTTTCCGTGAAATAGCTTGAGAATAAATTCTGTGGTCATGAAGTGAACCTAGTACTGCATACAAAACACGTGCTTGTTACACGTATATGTATATATATACATACTTATATAAAATATACATGCATATATGTGTATGTATGTCTTATATATTACTTATCATGAGTCACGTAGCGACACGATTGCAAATTCTTGTTTTTCTATCCGTCATACAATCCGAACCCTTAAGGTGATGGCAAGAAGCTAAACATTATAATAACGTGTATCAATTAAACTATTCTGTAAAAGATAGTTTATTTCTTGATACATAATTAAACTAAATAAACTAAAGAAAAAATTGTAAAATCATAGTCAAAGTAAGAATAAGTTTGGAAAGATCAAGGATACATTTTTCATCGTATTAGTTTTTATAATTAATTAGAATATTATAACTAATATTTATTCTTTCTCATTTTCTTTCTTATTATTATATTATATCATATTGTAGCGTGGTATTTTTGTTTTCTTTTTAATTATATCAAATTTATAAGAATCGCATAAACCTTTCGATTCATACTTTAGTACGATTAAATTAATGATTTACTTGAATCGGACATCACGTTCATAAGTAATTAGTTTTAATTAGTTTGAAAGAATGTAAATTAAGATAGGTTTAGATTTAAAGCGATAGAGATCTTTTCGTTTATAGAGATAATCCAGACTGAAATATGACTACAATTGTGAATATTAGGCTAAGTAAAATATATTCAACAATTCTATATTAACTTTTTTTTTGTCATTTTTATTTGCATGTTAAATGAATTCGGTAAAATTTTATTGTTAATTTGGATTGCTTTTAGATCTGTTTCATTATACGTATAAAAAAAAGACTCTCATAGTAATAATTATTATTATTATTACTATTACTACTACTACTACTACTACTACTACTACTATTACTATTATTATTATTATTATTATTCATTAGAATTAATTATACTTTAATTTCATACTTTGTAATATAGAAAAATTAAGCAGGAGAAATGTTCCCATTGCTCTATCTAACTATATACATATACATATATACATATACATATGTATATTTAAATTGTAGGTAAAGAATAAAATATGTTATTGTAAATAAATTAAAACTTCCTATGTGATACAATAAATAATAATGTAAATTCTGCTGATACACATATCGACAGTTGAAAAACAATGCCTCACATGTTCAGCTTTTATTGCTTAAATGTTGATTTCAATTCAAAGAAGTCTCATCTCTTCTATGGATTGAAAGGAATATTTTAACATAAGAAAAATTGTATATACGAGGTAATATTTTTTAACAGTTGATATCTATGATACTGTGAGAAACGGGAACCAACTGCACATTATGTACACATATGAGATTACGTGCATATATGCTTATATCGTTATATTTACATTTACATACGTATGCATTAGATAACCAGTTAATTTTGAATAGAAATAAGGATGAGACACTTTTGGCGGTTATTCCCAAAATTGATATTGAAATTTCATGTTAATTGTTGCTCTGCTATTGTATATACAAGAAAATAATTATTTTACCTGTAATATTGAAAACAATGGAAAGTAAAAGTTCCGTAACATAGGATTGGTATAAAACATTTATTAATGAATTATTGAACTATGATCATTTTGGTAATAGCACAAACTGATATAAATAATATGTAAAATGAATAATTACACAATATTATTGATAATTATAAGCGTAACTTACGTAATTCCCTTTCAGTAGGGTATAATAATCATAACGCATGTACAGAAACGTAATTCGCGTTAAACAACAAAAATATACTATACAATAAGGAATCTGTACATAAATTATTAAAATATGCTTTAGGGCTGATAGCGTTTAAATTCTTATTATAATAATTTATTTTTTAGCAAACATTCTTTGCGAATAATAATGGTATCGTTCAGTGAAGGTATCGCAAAAGTTTCACGTTTAATTTAATCTTCATGATTTTTCTTTTCTTTTGATTATTATTATTATTTCTGTGTGCAGTCGTAGTTATAAATATATATTATTTAATTTAACTAAAAGTATCTGAAGAATTAATAGAACTTCGGACATTTTAATATCAATTTCATTTAATATCTTTTCTTTATTTAATCATTTACTTTTGACATACCTTTACTTTGTAAGTTATTTAACACTCTAATGCCTTGGAATGTTAGAAATGTGTAATGATTTTTAAATACATGTACCTTCGCAAAATAAGATTATCATCTGTATTTCTTAATTGTACAGTTCCACTTTCCTTCTATTAAAGTGAATAACTTTATTAAATTAGCGTTTAATTAAATTAGTTCTTTGTTTGATCGTAAATTTCAAATCAATTTCAAATAGTTAACAATTGATTTTAAGACAGCGACGATAATTATTATATAATTAATACTAAACCTGTCTTCATGTATACCTATTCCTACCGTGAGTGGTTAACAAAAAAATATAACTTAATTAAATTAATATAGAATGAGATTTTAACCAATAGGATTTGCAAGTAATATATTTTCTTTTATTTATAAATGAATAATGTACATTTTTCGCGTGTTTTAGCACATTTATTTATTTTTTTTCAAATTACAGGACGCGGTTATTTGACCCTGCGTGATAAGTTTAGCGTTAAAATAATTGTATTAAATCGGGGAAAAGTGAATACGAAACGTTTTTAATAAGTTATGCGAATTATTACGAATAATATATTAAATATAGATTATGCCTTATACTAAGATGTATAAGTTAGACGAATGTATCTTCTTGAATGAATTAATTACTGGTTGTAATAGGTAAGTTTTCGCGAACAATTAGCTTCATTGATTGACATGCATTTGCCAAATTGTACGCTCCATTCTGCTTCTTCGTCGCAGGTGTATACAGCGGTCTTGAAGCCCTTGCAATAATAGACATTTTTGCATGAGACTGGATCTGGGAAGAATTTGCCCTCGGAACCCTTGTAATTTTTGCAAACAGTCGTGATTGGACATCTGTCCGAATTATCGCACACTTGACTGTACGGGTTGAAATATTTTCCTTCGGGACATTCTTGAAGTTGTTTTCCGTTAGCTGTACACTGGTAGAACAAGTAGCAACGCGTTTCGTGTGGCAAATTGGTGCCCACGGGTGTATTCGAGCAAGTCCATGATGGATCCCAAGAAACCGTTCCCGATGGCGTTGACTTACTTACTTGCGATGCAGTGGTACAATTTGCTTTTGATGGGAAGTCGCAAACTTGGTACAAAGCATTGAAGTGTAATCTTCGTGTTTTAGCTTTGTTCATAAACGGACAATCCATCAAAATCTTTTCTCCGTCCAGACATTTATAAAATTTAGTGCAATCGGTTTCGTGTCTTATATGTACCGTGGCATCATCTGAATCTACATCCGGGCATCTCGTTGGGATCGGAAGAATTGGTGTATCAACAGCAAACACCGTAACCAGGGTAGCCGCGAATGCGACTGTTGCTAAAAGCCCACCTGTTCAAATGATTCATATAAATAATAATAATTGTTTGCCCTTTTTTCTACTAATATTGATTAATCAAATTAAAAAAGAAATAGCTTCGCGAATATATACGATAATTTAATTAAGCGTTAAGTTTCTTCAGTAACTTGCCTTTCATGATGAGAACCGAACGTTGATATATATTTTTCCCTCTGTATTTGTTCTTTGAGCTTAATTGATCGTTAACTGGTAATATCAAGAGAAAAAAAGTTACTTATATAACCGTGTCCCCCAACCCTCTTATCATTTTTTTTTCACACATTTTATATCTCATATATATTTTTTTTATCTAATCTGATTTTAATTTTATCATTACAGACTTTAGCATTTTTTCTTTTTCTTTTTTTTTTAATAAGCCCAAAGGTTACAATTAAAATTTCATCGATTTTCAGAAATACGACAAAATATCTATCGGAATAATATATTTTACATCGAAATGATTAATACGAAATTAATGATTTGCTATAGATCCTTCTTATGTTAAATTCGATTACATTTTTTTCCTTATGTCCCTTTATTATTCATGTGATCTGAAAAAAGAAAGACAAAAATTGAAGAATAAATTCTATTACATTAGAATTATATAATTATTGCAATAAAAGAAAATGAATAAAAATTAATTATGTACAACTCACGAATAATTATATAGTTTTAAATACGTATTGAATATATAATATATTTATCAAACGTATGAAGTCATGACTATTGTTAAGAGCCCATGTACTTTAACCATCCTTATGAATAAGACGATAATTGATGAATCGTGCTAAACTACGTCACCATTCATAGCTTAGAGTATGACGAATCGTTTAAACTCGTTTGACAAAAAAGGTTGATTTCCGAGATAACGATTATTCTTCCAAATTCAACGAACTGTAGTATAAAGTATTTGAAAATAATCTTTGATCAAATTAATTGATGTCAAAAGTTATCCCTTATACGTGCACAAATGCAATGCTTCAAGATTTATTCTAATTTTTTGTGGTTGTTCATGCATTTAGGGAAGGAAAATAAAAGAAGAAAACTTTCAAGCCTTTTTACGTGCATCCTAATGTTTTTTATGTACAACTTTTGATTAATTAAAGAACAAAATATTATTTTTCATAGATAAAAACTATACTTCTCATGTAGACAATATGTTTAAAAGGCTTATCAAAAAATTTCTGATAAATAAATCGATTTATAGAGATATTCGTGGTCGATATGTGGCATACTTCAAATATTGCCTAATACTATCAGCTCTCCTTATTCTTTCGGCATATTGCGTTTGTACGATTTCTAGAATGATCGATTTTCTATTTTCAATATCGATCAATCGAAAATTCGTAGAAAATGTCTCAAGGTATTCTTTTATAAAATCATATTTTATCTGAGCTTTAAGTCAAGGGATTTATTCGAAAATCTTTCGATATACTTACAGGAATGACGTATTATTTCGTATGAATTTTCAAGAATTCGATTGCGTTGTTGTATTCGAAAAATAAAATATAGTTTTATATTAGTCCTTGATTGTGTCGTGTTATCGGTTGTTGTTAGCCAACTTTTGTTATCGTTCAAAAAGATTGGTATCTTTTAATAGATCGGGAAGTATATCAATGATTTGGAGTATTGAAAAGAAAATATTTCACAAGCAAAAAGTTGAATTCATTGCAAAATGAATAAATTATTTGTACCTATAATCTTTCGAAAGGACGAAAACGGATTTGAACGCGACCCTTAAACACGAGGATGAACATATCTTATATAGTGATTAATGAGTCATAATTTTGGATAGTTTAAACTATCATCTAAGTAAGAAAAGGAGGTGAAAAAGAATAGGATAATGTACTTCAAATTTTACCATCATAGGAATACTTGAATTAATCTTGCAAGGGATTATATGCTTGTTGTTCAAAGAGAACAAATAAGGAAGAAATTAAAGTGTGTTTGAAACTTTAATAGAATCGTTCCTTGGAGCTCCCACTTTTCGCTAATCGAACTTTGACCTCATTACGATATTGATCAATTTTTATCTTTATAGCATACAATCCAATCTCTTTTCGTGTATTTGCAAAAATATCGGGGAAGGGTGAACCATCTTAGTTATCTTCGTTGGTCATTACATTAGGACAGGTTTTGAGAGTTTTAATTATTCTGTTAGATACGAGTAACACGTTGTATATAGTCGATGCAGACGACAATTATACTTGGATCAACGAACGAATGTAGGAACGAACGAACTGACGAATTATTCGTACACGCTCATATGCGTTTTAATAACTTCATTTATCCTTAATGAGCGAATTCCAAATTAAATCGTACGAGTTTTCAACGATTTTTATATTTCCTAACGATAAATATATAAATGTATTTCTGTTTAATTCCATCTGTAGATCAATAGGAAATGATATAATATCTTTTGGATTGCACAATATTAGATTATCGATACTATCGTATTATTTTTCGCGTTTATTTGAATCTCGATGTAAAAGCGGAAACATGTTCATATGAAAAATTCATTGGAATTCGAGTATTGCGATATTATTTTCTGATAAATAAATTTCAAATCAATCTTGAACTGATCGATATTAAATAAAAAAAAAAACAACATCACGCGGGGTGTGTTGCATCGAGTAATTGTTTATAATAATACGAATTGAAGAAGAATAAAGAAAAGTTGGGGAAGAGGGTTGCCTTATCTTTTCTGAGAACCACCACCACCCCTGTTTTAACTCAAAAGGGAGAAACACGCTAACGGACGGAACAACAGAAACGTTGACAATTTCAAGAGGAAACTTTGGACCAAAAGCGTAGCTATCTCAGCTCGTTACCTCAGGTTTCCGGCACGTTTTCTCGCATCGGCCAAGTTTACAGAAAACTCGCGCCTCCTGTTCTCTACTTTATTTTCCTGATATAATTTTACCTTGCTTTAAACAGAGAACCCCCGGTACCCGTGTGTTTCCCAGAGTTTTGTCAGATAAAGTAACCGAGATGGTTACTTTATCTGCCAACAAGTACAGAACAATTCTTGGCAGTAACTAAATGGCTATTTTCTTTCATATTTTTTCTTTTTCTTATTTAAAGGGGAGAAACCACTTATTGGATTTTCAAAAACATTTTAAATGATCCCTTAAAGGGTCCATTACCTTCAACATCAGTACATTAACTTATATATATATATATCATAAGAACATATAATGTAGGAGAGTTGAGAAACTGATTATGATTGGTATTGTTGTTAAAGCTAATTAACGAGTACCTTCAGTTAAAATTACGATGAAATAATAAAGGATGAAAATTCTCCTCGCGGGTAAGCAAGAAAATTATCCCTTTTCGACGTAGCTGAAAGTAGTAAGTGAGCAATGTAAATGGAGCCGAGCTAAGGAAAAGGTAAAAGGGGGGAGGAAGAAATACGAGAATTCTTCCTTTCTCGATTCTTCTCGTAGATGCCAGATAAGTTTTCTAGGACTACGTTCCTATCTTCTTTCTCGTTGATCCCGACGACGACGAAGGGGTTCCATGCCGAACTTTTTCTACAGTTCGAACCTTACAACTTACTACCGAGGAAGGATTTCGTTGGAGTCCAAAGTCTTCGCGAGAATTCAAACTTAACAGGGAATTTCTACTTCTTTTTTTATTATTTTAATTAAACCAACGTTATATACACGGTAACCATGTTTAAACGTGAACTAATTTCAACGTCAATTTCATTTGTTAAACGTGACACGAATTTATTTCTTACTTTCCAATATTGCACTTTTTTTCAAGTACAGGTGTAACTCTCCTAAAACTGCATTTTCTAGGAATCTCTCTCTCTCTTTTCTCTTGTGATTATAAAAGAATTATCTGTAGATTCGTAAACGAATTCAAACGTTAGTTAATTTAGTTTTTATTCCAAATGGAACATCTCTCGTTCTATTTGAAGTACTTTTCTTCTATGATCTTTTCGACATTAAATCGTCAGTAAAAAAGAAAAACAATTGAGGTACTAATTGTTAGAAAAAGAAAAAGAAGAAGAAGAAGAAAAAGAAGTAGAAAAGAAAATATATATGTATACACCCACACACATAGACGAGGGCGGATGTAAGAGAGTTCTTTTTGTTTTCTACTTTTTTACTCATTCCTATCTATCTAGCTATCTAGCTATCTATCTCTCTATCCATCTATCCGTCTATTTCTCTGTCTTTTCAACCCCCGTTGTCTCCTCCTCTTCCTCCTCCTCCTTCTTTTTCTACTTCCTTTTCTTTCTCCGCCTCCTATTTAACCCGAGACGTCGAGAAGTGGCGGCTCGCTAAGTCCAGATGGAAGAAAAATATTATTCGCTTGAATCCTTTTATCGGAAGATCTATTTTTCAGAGTTAATATCCTTCGGTTGGAGGCTTGTGGGTGGATGGGTTGCTCTCCGAGACGTGAAAGATCGTGAGAAGTATGCCGGGGAGGGGGAAGGGTGTTGGAAAAGGGTGCGAGATAGGGGTGAAATCGATGTGAGAGAAAGAAATTGCTAAGAGCGTGGAAGAAACCTAATGTCTATCTTCTCTAAAACGTAACTTTCCGAGTCTCTGTGTATTTTCGTTTCCTGTAAGTATTAAAAAGGTGTGTACGTGTATGTGTGTACGAAGATCATAAGCAATTACAAAGATAAGTCGTTGGAGTTCTTTTTTTTTTTTTTTCTTTTGATTGCACTTCAAGAACGATTAAACGATCAATCATGACAGTTTAAAACAAACCTTAGTCATCATTCTTATTTTTCTAGAAGTAGAAAAGCATTATAGCGTTTAACGAATTGTTATCTCGCGTGAAAGTTTAATCGAGTGTTTTTTACGTTTAAAAAGGTTCATACCAAGAGAAGAAGAAGAAGAAGAAGAAGAAGAAGAAGAAACGTAAAAGGTTGAAAAACACATTGGAAAGGATTCTTTGAGAGAAATTTTCATTGAAATGGGAGTTAATTCAATAAGTATGACGATAAAGAGAGTATGAAATAGGTCAATATAGATGTGGGGAATGATGAAAGAACAGAGAAAGACGAATAAAAAGGAAAAGGGGAGAAAAAAAACCCAGAGGACTTTTAGATATTAAAGTTTGGATGGTGTTATTTCAAACGCCTCTTTTTTATTTTTCCTCCCACCGTGACCGTTTAAAAAGTCTCAACGATGAGAAAAAAAGACGGGGATGAACGGGAGACCAAAATAAAGTAAAAAACGGTTGGTAGACTTTTGCCAGGTGGTAAGAACATGAATATGTACCAACGATGACGACTACGATACAACATTGGCCCCTGTTCGCCTTTCTTTCTAACAAAATCCATTGCCCCCATACTTTTCTTAATTTCCTGTTCTTTTTATTCTCTTTCCTCTCGTTTACTTTTTTACTTCTTCCTTACTTTTCTAGCCTTTTTACTTTTTTGTTTTCATCTTAGAACATAACTTAACTCTTGGGTCCCTCCTTTCACCCTTCCACCACCCACCAGCATGAAGACTAGTAGATAAAAGTAGAAACGAGAATCGTAATTTTAAGAATAAATAAGAGAGAAAAATAAAAGAAATTCTCGTTCGGGATTCTTCCTGTCTCGTGAATAAATAATTTCAGACTATCTTTTTCTTTCTTTCTTTTTTTTTTTTTATCTTTCATTCTTGGTAGTTTCTTTTAGTAGAAATGGAAGGAAAAGTGATCGCGAAAACGATGACTATAGGAGCTACTACTATAGGAGAGACTCTCTCTGTCGCAGTGCCAATGCCGAAAGCTTCCACCTAGAGAAATCCGATAAAGTCCGACCAGTGACAATTCCCATGACCGTCTCCTGAATTTTCCATGTCAATGTTCTGCAGACACTGTCACTCCCCTTCCTCTTTTCCGCCGACATCCACCCCTATCCTTTGGAATTTGCCTCGCGAAAATGGTCATACGATGGATATATATATTTTTTTGTTTTATTCTTTCCTCCCTCTACCTCCTCCCATTCTCATCCTCTCCTTTTGATTTTTATTGTCGTTGTTTTTTTTTTTTTTTTTATTAATTTTTTGTATCGTCAGTCATGGAATTTCCAACATACATGGGCGACCCACACGATTTCCGGAAGAGTGCTCTCCAATAACGAGATTTCCTTTTGCCGAAACCAATAACATCGCGTCCTCTGACCCGTAATTAAAGTTTAATTAGAAATGCGGGTATATCGTCGTAGTTCCGCGTTTTCTACACACATACACGCATACATATAAACAATTCGAAAACCCAGTGGGTCTCTATTCATCTAGGGAAACCTGTACTCATCTAATAGCACCACCAATGCGTTTTACCGATCCTACTAACCTTTTCGAAGATCCTTAAATGAAGATCCCCTATTTTCGTCAGAGTTTAATCGTCGTTGTCGTTGTCATTGTCGTTGTCGCCTACTGAACGTGTAAATCTGTTCATATTACCTGGTACATGATCGAGTTAAAGCCACAAGAGTACTTAAACTCTCTGGTATAAACTATAGTTGTTTCTTCAAGTTGTTTCGCCAAGGAGGTTGAAAAGCTGGGAGACAAGGAGGACCGAAGTCAGAGAGGATGTTTCAGGTGGAAGGAGAAAACGAACGCGGTAAAATCTTATCATCGATATCCTTCGGGATTTCAAGTGCCAGGTAAACAGGACTCTTATTTGAGATTTCCCATGCGGGATTGATACTGAGAGAGAAAAGCTACGACAACGATGAAAACGAAGAAAAAGAATCAAAAAGGATAAGGAGTCAGTGACAAGGAGGTGTGTACATTTGTTCCAAAGAGAGAGAGAGAGAGAGAGAGAGAGAGAGAGAGAGATATACTTGAGTGAATCGTATTCGTAGCCAACTGAAAAACGAATAAAACTAAACGAACGTCCCTAAAGACATTCATCGTCTCGGTAAAAAGTTTTGTTCAACGTCCGAATCAAGCAAAGAAATTTTTTACATTCGTCCTACTTACTTTTATTTGATTTTTTTCATTTTTATAATTAATATTATAATAAATAAACTCTACAATTATTTGCGCACACCTGATTTTTTTTCCTTTTCTTGTTGTCGTCAAATTTATTCGTTAGGGATTACCAAAAATAAGCCGTCAATCCGCACGATTCCGTAGGATTATGAAATAAAATGTTTGTCAAAAGTTATATTTAAAAAAATGTTTACCCATAGCATACAATCGTTGCTGCACCTGCGGGAGTTAACGAATGAAACTTGAAAAACAGTCGTATACAAGCTGTGACTAATCTACCAACAGGTTATTGAACATACAACTGGTACAAGTAATATCCGATTTGTTTCGTCGAACGATGATATATCATTGATTAAAAGCTCGACACGAGCTAGTTCTTTCTCTCACGCGTTAATTTTTCGATCGTTAGATTCGACTTGTATTTTTTAACGAGCAATATGAAGGGTGGGGAATCGTAATTCTGAAAAATTGCAGTCGATTTTCAGTCACGCGTACCGCACGGCGATTGAAAATAGGGATTGTTAACAGAGTTTAATCAATAAGCAAATTGTTGAATGTGTCATTTTTTATCCTTCATTATTGTTTTACCTTTTTTTTTCTTTATTATTAATGGTAAATAAATTGAGAGTATAGAATCCACTCTACTCGTGAATCGAGTTTGTAAATTGTAGAACATCCCAACCGTTTATATGTCTTTATGCATCAACATTCCGATCGGTGGTTTTCTGTCAAAATGAATAAGGTTAACAGGGCATATTACAAAATTGTATCTTTATTTTTTTTTTTTTTGATCCACGATTATTGATTTTTGTTTCGATCGTAAATAAATTGCTAGAGTAAATAACTAGCTTTGCAAACAAACTATCACTCCCGTCACCGCGTTTATGTTTCCTCGCGTGACAAAAATTCCGCGGATGGTTGTGTTTTCGTCAAAATTAATATGGTTAACAACGATGAATAGTCAAAATCGATTTTCACGCTTATAACAAACGTATCAAAAAGAAAAAATAACACGAAAAAATAATCCAATTATTGGATTAATTCAAATTGACGATACACTCTTCAACGGTACTAATAATATACCTAAATCCCTAAAGAAAGAAAATATTAACCTAGCAAAAATGGTGTCCGAAAGAATAAAATACGCGATGGCTCATCTATCGCGTAAACAACACACCAGATTATTGGCACGTCCAAATTGGAGAAGACTTCGTAGACCGGACGCGAACATAGTGGTAAATAAAAAGAATTTAAATCAACATCGTTGTAACTCAAAACAACCATGTAAAATTAGATCGATTTAATAAATTAGGTTGATCCAAATGCTATATCTCGTGCAGCACTAAAGTGTAAACCTTCTAAACGTATCAAGATAATGGCTAGACCAAAATACGTAACCAAGAAATACGATGCTCTGTAAGCGGCGTCGTTTAACGTTTTCCTTTTTTTTTTTTAAAAGTTGATCCCACCTAAACCTGGTAAGCTCTTATACCTACTGGTACTACCTTATCAAATGTATTTTTCATACAGAAGAGATTATCCAGCACCGTACCAACGAGTTCATCCAAAGACACTTGCAGCGACGGCTACTACTCGTATTCGGAATTTGGCTGTGCCGAAAAAGCGGTGGGTTCGTACTTGGAATTTAAAATGCTCCTAGTTTCCCATACTCGTTCTATCTCATTATTCTCACGGAGAATCCTTCTGGCAACTGAGAGAAACCATGGCGCGATATATAAAAATATATATATATATATATATATGCATGCTTGTGTGTGAGTTTGTAAAGTAAACGCGAAATAAAATCCAATCGCGTTTGGGATCTAAGGAACCGTGAAAAATCTTCAGCTTCGTTCATCCGTGAGCCAACCAAGTTGCACCCAAAAGCACTATTCTAAAAACTTTTATATAATCGAAGTATGCGCGTTTTACATATCTCTATGTAAGTATATGTACGTACGTATAAACATTGATGATAAAAAAATATGAAAATTTTCTATTTACGATATCTCATTTTGAATATTTCGGGAGGCTTTAATCCATTAAAACGATAAGTCGGTTTCGTGAGAAAACATTGATTGATTTTTTTGTTTTCTTTTTTTGTCGACGAGAAGAAGGGATTCGCGTTTGAACTTTTTCGTCGTTGATAAGTCGAATCGATCGTTTTCGAATGAACACTCATCAAATCAAACTAAATTTATTCGTTAAAGAAAGAAGAAGAGGAATTCTTGGAACGATGTAATGCGAACGAAGGGTATTTCATTGCCAGGAGATAGAAGAAAAGGTTGTAATAGTAGTAGTAGTAAGAGACTTCACACAAGTTTCCACTTTGCCTTCGTTCGGCCGTGGAAAAAGAAAGTCCGAAGTGATCGGACACGTTCTCGTAAACGGGAAGAACGAGAAGGAAAACGATGAATCGCAGCAGCATCTTTCCAACTCAACGTCGATCTCGATTTCACGAGAGGACGAACCTAATCGGATTGTCCTTCGAACACTTGCCACTCGCGATAGAGTAGTCCCGTATAAAGTCGGATTTAGATTTCTGAGTAACCTCTTATTCGACATTCGTACCTACACATACTCTATATACACCATATATACTTTATATATAACCTACATATACTTAGTATATACCTTTATATAAAGACACGTCATATATCTGATACACATTATACGTAAATGTACACTTGTACATTCAGTTTACTCTTTCAAACGGTGTAAAACGAGTTACTCCCTTTCTTTGGCTTTTACCTTTCTCTTCTTATCATTTTCTACTTTTCTATAGCAAAATAGTTGCGTCATTTCCTTTTTGATTCTTCCCTTTTTTCAAATCTTTCTATGCTCTCGTCAAAGATAAAAGATGAAAACAACTTTCTAGTTTTATTATTATTATTTTAGTATTTTTTGTATTATATTAATGGCGATCACAAAAATATATTTCATATGTTCGATATAGTCAGTTAGTTAGGTAGGATAAGGATTTTTTCTCGTAGCCTCATATAAAAAGAGAAAGCATGTGCAGCACGGGGGATTTGCTTTGAATACAAAATCCTCTTTTCGATTTCAGCGTTCTAGAGCAGCGTATTTTCGAGTTTCGTAAGCCACCTCCGAGGGATCACGATTGGGAAAGACACAGAATGATCATACAGAAACTGGCAACCCCAAAAATTTATCGCAAGCCAAAACCCTTTGTAATTAACATTTTTATCGAGTAACCAAAATTTGTTTCTAATTTTCTTTTATCATAATAAGTGGGAGGACAACACCAATTCGAGTACGATTGATTATTTATTCTCAATGAGTCCCATTTATTACGATTCATTATTCTTCATAAAAGTTTAGTCGATAGTTTTTGAAATGAAATAATGAAATTTATCGATCAATGTGTCACCGATAAAACAAACGACAGAGATTTAATACGTAATTGTAGGTTCCGAGAAAGAGGTGGAGGCCGTTCAACATGAGACGAATAGAGAATTTAGCTGAGCCGGTGATCAGAGAGATTCCTATTGACAGAGATCCCTTTAAGGTATCACGATCCGCTCTGAAGTACAGGATCACCGACCGTATCATGCGGCTATACTATCCAAAGACCGAATTTAAAGTTATGAAGCCAAGAATACCAGGAGCAGTTTCACGAGCAGCCTTGAAAGCAATTGGTAACATTGCATATGTGTTTCATATATGTATATCTCATATTTAAAAGAAAAAAAAATGTTTTTTTTTTACTTTGGTCAATTCGTTAACTTGAAAAGAACCACTGTTTCATTATATTTCTTTTTAATTTCTTTTTTTCATTCTTTCTATTAACTCGGACTCGACCAATGGCTAAGTCAAGAATGTTTCTTTTTTTTCTAACCAACCTCGAAACGCGTTCAATCGTCGAAAAAGACTACGTTTTTCTGGAACACGGCAAGCAGCATGTGGGTCAGGTCTTCTTCATTTTAGCCTCGGTTCATTCGAATTGAGGGATTGGTTTAAACACTTTTGTCGGATATCCACCCAAAGAGTAAAAACGAAATTCCCCTATTGACAAAGCCGAGTTATTTCGGTACACACGGTCAAGCTCGTGCCATTTTTTTTTTCATAGAGACATAAAGTACAAGAACGTTGCCGCAAAGAGTTTCGTCATTTTTTTATTAAGTATTTTACGATCTTTATCCGAGATTCCATCTGAAAAAATAAATTTTATAATCTAGCAAAAGATAAAATTGAAATCGCATCTACGAAGAATAAAAACCCGTGTAGTAGCTCGATGGAATTCATTTAATAACGCGATAAGGTATTTTCACGCTATAACACATATTTTGCTACGTCATATTATTAAATCCGAGTTGAGAAAGTTATTATATCGATCGTATTAACTATATTGCAGTACTATTATATTGTATATACGGATATAATCGTCACGTTCGCAAAAAAACCAAAAATTATTTTCCCCGTGCTGTGTGTGGCCCGTATACCACCCATCCCCACTTGAAATTCTCCAAAAATTATAAACAACTTTTTGTAATCTTTAAAGTATGGTTCGTATATACCCCACGCGGCTTGAATAGAAAATCTTCAAAAATTGCCATAGCATACATGGAACGTGTTAAGAAAAGTACAACCCCGTTCAAGCTCGAAGCAATTTCACGGTTATTAGTTTCCTTACACCTTCTTCTTTTTCTTTTTTTTGCTCTAACACAAGGTACGCCTGATTAAACTTACCTTTTTCTATTGGCCGAGAACGATACCGTCGTCGTCCCATTCGTGGTCTCATTTCTCGTCCCATTTCTTGTCCTATTCGTCGTCCTCGTCGTCGTAGTAACTCTCTTTTATTTGTCGTAGTCGTCTTTGTAACATCGACCATTGAATTCATTTTATTTCGAGTCATTTGTCTAGCGATGTGGGAGTGGGGTGCCTTTTAAAAGCAACATAATGCATGTTTCTTAATTTTGTAGCTTCCTCGAGGACGATATTTCTGGCCAAACCATCGAAACGTCCTGCAGGAATGGAAACTGATCTCAGGGAAGACGCCTTTACAGTTTCACCGGCAGCTTTGAAAGCAAAATGTTCGAGACGATTGAAAAAGCTCGCAAAACCGAGAAATTACAAGCCTAGAAAACGTTGATTTGTTTTTTTATTTTCGATTGAAAATTTTTCTTTGCAAAAATATCTTATTATATCTGTACACACACACGCGTTATTACATAATAATTTAATACGTGTACGATACGCGTTATAAGTCCGACACATAACGTCGTCTAGAGGATTAATAATAAATTTATAATTAACAGCTGGGGTAGAGGAAAGTTGCCGTTTACTCTACGTCTATTACTCGACTTTATACGATCTAAGCTTTATCCCATACATAGATTCTAATTAGTAGAAATTTTCTCTACGTTGCGTCATGTTTAATATTTGCTAAATTTCTACTTGATAGAAATCTAGCCGTGTTTACAAAGACGGATTATATTGTTCGCAAATCTTGCACACATTTTCTTTTTGTAGAAATCAATTTATTTTTTCTATTTTAACTTTTTTCTCTATCAATGAATTCTAACATTATATTTAGTTGATCAAATTTGATCTAGCTGGCAAAGATCTTAATAGTTTCAATCGTTTTTCAATTGAAAAACTGCAAACAAGGCTTAACTTATCAAAAATATGGAAAGTTTCTTTAGGAAAGTTTTTCAAAGAGAGATAAAAGTTCATTTCAAAGAGTCGAATTTCCTGTTACTTGCTTGTTTTCAAGCCTAGAAATTCAAACGAGAAACTTTATCATTATACAACGAGTTATAAAATTCTTCTAACGAAGCAAAATGAAATTTGCTAACGAAGACTGTTAGACTGTTGTTGAAAGTCCTTGATCTTTCTTTTTAGTTAGCTAGCTTAATAACAGTCGTTTGCCTATATTTTGGTGGAAAGAAAATGGAATTAGAATTACGAAACAGGATTCTATAGCAACAGGCGCTGTTTATAACGGATCAATGTTTCTCAGTATGCCAGGTGTAGTAACACGACTTTGTTAGGTGTCGCGTAGTATAACTTTCTCAATTGAAATTTTATTGGAAAATACAAACCTTTTATCGAGAACTAGATGCAAATACCTTTCTCACGATCCATTTTTCTATATTTTATTTTTTTTTTCCATTCAACGAACACAAAATTCGTTAGTTCGATCTTTGGTTTCGTTTCGTGAAATTTTTCAAAATTCTTATTCATACGTTAGGACAATAATTTCATTTATTTTTTTCTTAAAATGAGTAACTGTGAACTGACCACTCGTTGTGTTAAACTCGTCGAACAATTATTATCGATCAAATCAACTCTCACAAGCGTTTATACGATACCATTTATGGAACGCAATGAAATATTTTGTATTTAACGGAACACGCTCGATCAAATGAGCTTTAATTATGTACTAAGTTAAATATTCATGAATTTTCTTTTTCTTTCTTTTCTTTTTGTTTGAAATAACTGTGTGTAGGAATTTAAAATATTGACAAGAGTATGGTGATTGTAAAATGTCTATTATCGGGATTGGAAATTCAACGGGTGCAAACCTACGTAAAATGACCGTATGACGTAGTTACAATTTATTGTGTATTTTACATCGTGTTCATTGATTTTAATTAGCAATTTAGCGTAACTCGAGATATAATCATTTAGTAATGATGTCGCGCGAAATAGGATTCGTTTGGAAACTTTGCGAAACATTGCAGCGACTATTACTACTACTATTATCAATACTTGACCACTCATATAATTATTATATATACATGTACAAGTGTACTTTTAATCATACGTTCAAAGATAAATGAGAAAACGATATAACCGTATACATTGACGAAATTCATCCCCCGAGAAAATATCTGAATTCGAACCCTTCTTGATTGTCATGGTTGCATCAGGGTTTGTAATTACGACTGATAAGGTTTAATCATTGAACGCTTTTCTTAAGTGGGGCAAATCAAAAATTCTATAACACTAAATGGATGTGGAAGATCGCGTGTCGTACGAAATCGCATGACATCATCCTCGTCGTCGTAATACGCGTTAGACAACAACTTCTTCGTTGTTTGACGTTGGACTTTAGAGAGATAGAATTGCAAGAGAAAACGTATGGTATACGCGCGCATAAGGATGACAGGATGTGTGCAACGCGAAGAAAGAGGGGAACGGTGGGATCCTTCGCAAATATACTCTCTCTCTCTCTTCTTTCGCATAGCGACCTCTCGGCGAATGGAATATAAATGGAAAGGGTCGGACTATGCTCTTGCGAATCCTCTTGCGAATCCTCTTACAATTCCATCCACGTCCGAACACTCCTACGTTCTGCTGTCACCGTCGTACCAGAGAAACGTACCCTACCTAACATCCTACCAGGGTAGGGTAGGGTAGGGTACGTACCAACACCAGGACATCTTCCTTCTACTTGATCTATTATACTTTTTTTTGTTTTCAATTGATTCATCTATTTCTATTTACGATTACTTATAGGTAATCTGCGTATTATATAGAACTTGATCTAATAATTAATAATTGTTAAATTTAGATACAGTATTTTGCAACGGTGGATAATAAATGAAACGACCTGAATTTTCTTAACATCTAACTCGACTGCTCATTGTCAGAGTTAATCAGTTAAAAGAACGTAAAAAAAAAACCCACACCGTGAGCATTCATTCGCCTCACGTCGTTTTGACAGTGAATGAATTTTTGCTGCTTCGAAAAGTTTTTTTTTTCTAACTAGACGAATCGACAAGCATAACAAACGAACCACCACCACCACCCACCTCCCCCACAAAACACGCGAGACGACGGCGCCGAGTCTTTTTTTTTTGTTGTTCTTTTTCTTTCTATTTTTCTATTCTCTTTGCTCGGCGTTCCAACAACCCCGGACCCATTCCCGCCTTTTGCACGGTGTTGTTATAATTTCGGAATAGCTGTAAAGCATTGTTGCCTTTACGTTTTACGCATGAACGTGTTTCGATGATGCCTCTAGGCTTTCTATCCTTTCAAGAAATGCCAACCAGGAAACGGTGATGCCTTTCAAAATTAACAATCATCCATTCCACTCTCTGATCATTGATAAACAACAAATATAATACACGCACGTTCTATTCTAAAGATAGATTACTATGAACACGATTAATTTACTTAACAAGATATTTCAATAGTTTTTTCTTCAACTTTTTGATGGTGGTAACAGCAATTAGAAATTTTATGCACCTCGAATAGAACAAGGTGCAATTTTTTGGGAAACTTTTGATATAATAGATCAAGGTATACTACACATACGTGTATTCGATCGCGTCTCAACACCAGATACATATCGGTGTGTTGTAAAGCTCTGAAAGGTTATGGTTCGAAATCCGAGCTAACGAGAGAGAAAGAGAGAGTCGAGTTTCTCGTTATTGGAAATTGGAAAATCGCCCCCTGATGCTGGTGCTGATGTTGGTGCTGATGCTAGTGCTGATGCTCCTTCATCGTCTCCGATCCTTTGCGGTCTTTAGAATCTCGCTTTTTTTTTGTTTTACTACGACTATGTATTTTTCCAAAAGACTCAAAATATCCACCCTTTCTTTCCCCTTACTACTACTCTTATTTTTTCGTTTCTGTATACATGTATAATTTTGTTGTCCAATTTTGTTTTCCAATTCTTACACGTCACTTCTTTCTTAACCGAATTAATTGTCTTATTGATCTATCAGAAATGAAATAGATCTGTACGGTTCATAGATTCTTCGCTTAACCGATAATGAATCGAATTATTATTTTTTTTATCTCGTAATTTGATCGTTCAGAAGGATTATATTAATAAACGATCGTCATGATAGATCGATCATATCGAAAGGTGATATTTTTGTCGAATAAATGTCGGAAGGGGTCAGTGCTTTGGTTTTTTTTTTTATACAGGATTGACTAAATAAAAAGTATAAAAGTAAGAGAAATAGGTACAGCATCGATATAACTCGGATTACTCTCGACGATTAATCGTTTGTGTGAGAAAACTATCGTTATGAAAAATCACCAGTCGGATATAATATAATAGTTAATTTTATTGATTGTTTTTTTTTACCCCCGCAACTACCACCTCGTGTGGATTAAGGAAATCTTCATCTTCTTTGCTTTTTTCTTTTTTTTGCGAAATAAAACTCATGAGAGAGAGAGAGAGAGAGAGAGAGAGAGGTATAGTTCGTCGGATTATTGTGGATCAGCGGAACTAAATTTTCGTAACGTTGAACGTTTTCACGATTCTTTTTTTCAAAGATATTCACCAAGTTCTTCCGTGCAAGAATCGAGAAAAGATATCCGTTTGCTAAAGGGGGGTGGTAGTTGTTATAGCGATCAGAATAAAGGTGAAAACTTTTCTTACCGCGTTTATGGCTTTTAAGTGGGGGTGGGAGGATTTTCTTCGAATTGCCGACGAGAAATGCCACGTTTGCTGGAAAAATGCTACTTTCTTCTTTATATAAGAAGGGGTCAGGGATTTAAATGGGTAAAACGCCAAAATATCTTCTTTACTTACTTACTTCGAAAGAACTATTTTACTAAAATATACACGTAATACAAATCGAACGATTCTCTAGAGAAATCCCCAAAAGTGTTTTTATACTCTTACGTTTATCCATTATTCGTGTTTCCAATATGAAATAATAATTGTCGTATTTTATTATTCCTAGTTGCAAACGATAAAGAAAACATTTTTCTAAAAAAAAACTTTAAAAAAAGAATAAGGAAGAACTTCTTATAAACGAAATTGAAATAAATTTCAAACGAATTCAGCTAAAACGAATCCTATCTAGGTTCCTATCTCTCTCTCTCTCTCTCTCTGTCTCTCTCTCAACGCTTTCATATTTATACCAAATATATACGGAGTAGGGAACTTTTCGCACATTTGAGAGAGAGATCCTTGTCGCATTCTTTAACGTCGACATTTTCTCTATTTCTCTCTCTCATTTCTTCTCTTTGTGCACATCTTCAAAGTTTGAGCCGTTATCGTCACTCTCTGATGAAACGTAGAACGATGATGTACTTTACAAGGGTGTACTTTATACATTTCATCCTATATACATATATATATATATATATATATATATATATATATTGTGTCTGTTGGAAATAGGCTAGAACAATAGAGAAAGATGCAACAATAACAAAAAGAAAAAAGAAAAAAACGTATACATCAAGCAAAGAGGTCTTGTTGGAATAATACAGTACCTCTCTCTCTCCCTCTCTCTTTCGTACATACGTTATGTATCTCAGAATAGAGAGAGAGAGAGAGAGAGAGAGAGAGAGAGAGAGAGAGAGATAGTACATATAAGTATCAAGGTACTTTGCAGAACTGATCGTTAGAGATCGGGTTTATGTACATGCAAAAGATACATACAATGTATAATAACTGTGTGTTTCGAAACTAGGTGTCAATCATTTCTATCTTCTCTAATACGTCGTAAACTATCGTGAGCTTTATCGGAGACATATAGTTCAAAGTTGCCAAGTTATAGCTTGTTGTATATAAATCTACTACTAATAAAGAGAATTTGCTCGTAGAGAGAGCGTGTGGGAATCCTAATCAATAGTGACATAATTGATTACCCATCTTTCACTATCACGTCGGATAACGGAACTATTATTTTTTATTCCCAACTCCGTGGAATATTACATAGTTTCGTAAATAAGTTTACGTTTTATTTTCAATTTGTGTTTATGAAAAAATAATAACTCACAAAATTGATATTGATAAATATATTCTCGTTAAAATTATATTTGATATTATTTATCGTCGAATGTATTCTATTTATGATCGATGATTCGTAATTTTACTAATATCATCGATAATAATCTTTATACAAATGGACAATCATACATTTTCATATCATAATGATGATGAGATGATTTGAAGATACATACTACTAATCGAATTTGTATGTAAAAGAGATCGATAAAATGAAATTTTATATATGAATTTTGTTTTAACAAATTTTCCATTACAACAAGTTTCCACGTATGGAGTATATATAAGATGTATTAAAATTGATGAAAATAAGCCGATTTACTTTGAATGTTTTAATCGATATTTATATTTGATGGGTACTCTCACACACAATACAGAGAGTGGCTTACTTAATCCTGAACGACTCGTTTGGATTTTCATGAATCATTAGGTACTAAATACTTTTATGAATCGGCTTTGATCGATCGTTATAATTCATTATTCGTTACTATTATTAAAAGAAGAAGAAAAGAAAAAAAAAGCTAGGCTAGATAAGTCTCAGTTATCCGTGAAATTAGTTGACCGATATACCTTTGTTAACGCTTTGTTAAATCTTTTTTAATAATCCTTTGCGATAGTACAGTTTTCTATTCTTTTTTTTAACTTTCTTTTCCTTTCGCACTTCCTTTCCTTCCTCTGACACCCGCCACCCCCACTTCTTCCGCAAGCGTGGCAATTTATGACGTTGACATTGTTCAAAAGTTTTGCCATCAGAACATTTGCCCGTTTTCTCGCGTTCACGAGTTACGCGTGAGTTTACATATATATATGTATATATATATATATATACACACATAATTTGTCTGTGCCATAACGCAACTTTTTTTCACCTTTGTACACACGCACACGCAAACATTCCAACCCGTTCCTCACATTCTATATGTTATCCCATATATCGTTTTTGTACGGAGAAAAATTTAAGGGACACGATGCAACCACAGGAAAAATCTTTCCTCATCCTACCTACCCCCCGTGAGGTGAAATGATTGCAAAACAACCCCCCAGTACTGGTAACCTCGAAACGTAATTTTCCATTCGAATGAGAGCAGCAAAATAAAAAGATAGATTTGAAATCCGTTTTCAAGACACGAACACTAGGGGTTCCACATTTTTTTTTCTGGTCACCAACTACCACTATGATGGTTTATTAGTAGACTTTTTGTTCTGTGGTCGAGTCGAACGACATTACCTATCTCACGACTTTATGATTTTCCATCGATATTCCTTGTCGTTGAGTCGTCAATCATGACCTGCCCGTTTCATACCATCTATTCTCTTTTTTTCCCTCTAACCCACCCCATAACCTTTTCGTTCCAAATACATAGATACATCATACATTCTTTACTCGTGGATTACAAAAGAATCTACGTGGTTTTTTGTCTATTATTTTGATACAAATCTAATTGACCCTTTTTTGTGATTATGATCAATTTATTCTATGTTTTATGATTATTTCAAGCATTTATACAAGGTCTAGCGAATTGTCTTGGACATGGAACACTGAGGGAATTTAACAAAAGGGCCAATGTCCCTGTGCAAAGGATTAACGATGCCCCATTTGACGTCAAAAATATTACGGACACCTAGGGTGTGCGCAGTCACCCAACCAGTCACCCAATCCAGTCACCCAACCAGCCAGCAAGTCAGCCATCCACAGACAGCCTGGCTAAATTCCGCGGCTGGAAGTTTCGCGCGATCGTTCGAGAACGGTTCTCTAATAACTTTAATATCCAATTTCAGATATTGCGTCGAAAGTTTATTCCGTAGGTACGACGACGAATACTACGACGAGAAATAGAAAGAGAAAGAAAATGGATAGATTGGACGTAAAAGGCGAAAGAAACGAGAAGAAAGTAAAAAAAAAAAAAGAAAAGTATTAAAAAAAACACAAGGATTTTATTTCCAATTCGATAGATTAGAAATCGGTTGGAAAGTAGAAGATAAAAATGAGATAAAAATGAGATAAAAATAAGATAAAAATGAGATAAAAATGAGATAAAAAGACAGAAGTTTGATTAAGCTCGATAACGACGTAAAACTGACAGTTAATTATTAACTAAATCGACGTGTTAAGATACGAGGTATAATTAATGACCACAAAAAATAATCTTAAAGATGGAGTGTATTTTTCTATTAGGCCGATACGATAATTAATTTCAACGTTCTGCGTAGTCTGACACTTTGAAAACGATAAAAAGCACATTTTTTTTTCTTCCTAAACAAATTATAGTACTCGACAAGGAGAATACGAGAGATGTGACCCTTGGTTAATTGGAAAAAATGGAGGAAGTAGTTTGTAGTACTTCGAGAGAACCTGGAAGAGAAATCAGGACGACGGAGTTAAGGACGAAAAGGACTACTCTCTCGTCTTGGTTTGGATTGCCAACATGTTGGACGTGTGTAGTACGTGCCGTAGTAGAAAGCAACGGCTCCAACCTACACCAACCTCTCTCTCTCTCTCTCCCTTGCTTTTCAATTTGTCCCTCACGAAATGCCGCCATTTGTCTTTATTTTCCCTTAAACCGAGCCTCCACCCGACTTATCGTTATCGGCTATGGCACGCGAGTACTCGGTTTCCTCAGGAAACCACACATTCTCTTGCTCCGCTAGGATTCAATCTCACGAAACAATCTGCTTTACTTTCATCAAAGACGATTTCGAGATAGAAAATATTGGGGGGAGAGGGAGGAAATACATAAATTCCTTTGGGTCTTTTCTTTATTGTCAAACCAACTTGAGTAAGTTCGCTTCATTAAAAGTAAAACCCTTTTCTTTCTCATCGATTAAAATAAGATCCAAATGTATACCTGTATATATATTAACACTTTAACGACCGTTAGCCTATTAATAGGCTTTTTTTTATTACCGATGTTTACCGATCAAAAATTTATTAATCAGCTTTTAGTTATCGGTTAACATTGCGATAAAGAGTCACAATCATTATATGAACAATAATTTGTTATTCGAAGCTTATTTAGCAACCTATTAAAATTGGTTAATAGAATCTGCGGTTGAACTGTTGGTCAGACGTACATATGCTGTTGAAACCCTAGCGATCGGTAAAGTGTTAATCTCGAATGAAACGCGAAACAATGGTGTTGGTCTTATAACAATTAATTAAAAATTCGTATAATGAATAGCAACACGGGGGAGAAACATTTTTCAGATTACACGGTTGGGAAACATGTTTTACAATTTCCTGGAAAAGCTTTATACGCGAAATCCCTTTTCGTAAGCTTCTTTCGAAAATGTTTCTCGGTGCTGGGAGGTCATGTGTGTATATGTGCGTATATATCTGTGTGCGTGTATTCTCGTACGAATATTTTACTCGAAGAAAAGGTAAATTAAGGTAGCAGGTGGAGAAATTCAAAAGTTGCAGAAGAGAAATTGATCGTAGAGAAATTTTGGGCTTTTCTCTTGAATCAAAGTTACGAACTAACCATTAAGCTGGTACCTCCTAAATACATATCGATGATGATGATGATGATGATGATGATAATAGGTAGTAGTGTAATGAATGCTAGTAGCGCGAGAAAGCTTTGCGACCCTTGAAAAGCAAGCTTCGCTATTACTGTTTGCTGTCTGTCTACCAGCGCGTTACTGAAACGTTACTGAGCTTCTGTATATATCGTGGAAATTTAATCGTGATGCTGGCCTGCTGTAATACGAGTTAATGGATAATAATCTAATATAGGTTCGCGTGCATGCTAGTAGAGACTTTTGCGAACCGTGTGGGGCTGGTTACGCACTCGGAGTTTCAAGTGCTATACCCTGCTTGGCTTTTCAGAGTGTTTCGAGTATGCTTCCCATAGGAACAGGAACAGGAACAGGAAGAGAAAAATCGTTGATACGACACGCATCAACTTGGATTTCATTCTCCAACGATCCTACTCTTTATTTGCAAGTTCTATTACAAAATAGATCACCAATAAAAAGATATCGATCTTCATTCTTCCTGCTCTCGATTCCCACATCCACTTCTCATACGATATCGGTGAGTGATATTCATAAATTTAAAGTATTATTCGTTCTTCTTGTCACCACTACTGAATAGTTTTTTTTTAGAACTATGAAGACAAGATGAGGATTGAAAAAATCCCTAGCACGAAGATTTTTCAACGATTTGTAGTACTCCTACGTAAGATGAAAAAGTCAAGTCGTAGGAAAGTAAAAAAATATTGTTTTTTTTTCTCTCCTTTATAAAAAGTAGGACAAAGTCATAGAAACTTCGTGCAGATTGTATAAGGGGGGAATACAGTTTTTTGGTTTTTTTTTTCGCGAAGAAGAGAACGAAATTCACAGGTAAGTAAAACGGTCGGGAACAGCAGCGAAATGCATAAATCTGGGTTGAAGGAAAAAAAAATGGGTGGTGGCTTTAAAGTTCCCAATTTGACAATGACGAATCACGTTGGCCTGTAGTAACGCGGGAAATCCGAAATACAGGGAAAATAGCTTGACAAGGGAAGGTAGCATGAGCGTCATAAGCATGAGCGATCGTCAAGGGACGTGCCGTTCATTCCGGAAAACCCGGTCGTCTTATTCGCGACAACTAAGAACCCTTTAAATTCTACTTTTCTTTCTTTCTTCCTTATTATCATTGTTATTATTATTCCCAAGATAGTAAAGGGAAAGAGAAAGGGAAGTAAAATTATTTGTTCTCGCGTAAACGAGCTCATTGCACAACGACGGAATGGAACACGCCTACTTTCTCGATCGCGTGTTTCCTAATATATACGTACGAGTTTTCTTATCAACCCTTAATAATCTAACCCTTATCTTTACGCTACTTACTACTTATACTCATTTCCATGAATCATCTTTAATCGCGATTGATAGAAAGGAAGATCGAATTCATATTTTTTTCAAATCCTATTTTTTTTATTATTATTTTTTTAAAACGAATTAAATTAAATTACGTTCTCGTTATAAGCCCTTTGGCCCATCGTTCGTCATTCTAGTCACGTTCGATCCGATTATAAAATAAATAAAAATAATAAAAAAAAAAATAACAAAAGTTCAGTTGCATCGGTGTGGTCGTCGCATCGAAAAATTTCTGCAAAGCTGCAAGCCCCGGTCTCGTGTGCAACCCTCCTCCCTTCTCTTCCCTTTCCTTCCCATCCTTTTTCCTTCTCACTATTTTCGATGCTGCGGTATCAGAGATAATTTACATGGAAATGAGGATCGGCATTGATTTTATGTCGAATCCAGTAACGGAAACTTAGCCGGTGATAGATTGTGCCCGTTTTACCTGACGTCCTCCTCCTCCCCCCCCCTCTCCTCTTACGACGCTTTCTTACGAAGAAAACGAAAAGGGATGTTCTTTGATATGCGTTTTAGATCGATTTTTAAATTCACGAATTGAAAAAAAAATACGATTTCAAGTATTCTACGAAAAAACGCGATCAATCTATCACAACACATTTCTTATCCTTTTATCAGAAAAGAAAATCACATGCACTTGTAATCCTTATTGATTAAAATGAGTATTTATAAATTTTTGATCGTGCTATATACGCGACGAGTATCGTAGATCACATCGATAACAATAATATTGATAAAAATATTGATTGTATGTTTTTTTTTTAAGTATATTATATTATATCGTAAAATGCGAGTACTTATATACTATTAATAATAATGCATACATAACAACAATGTATCCAAATTGTTTTTAATAACAAATCGAAAAAAAATAAAAATTTGTTTACGTAAAAATCGCTAATATTTTATTTCTAGTCAAATTATAATTGAAAGATAAGATTTTTGTCAGTGCAAGTGCACCCAAGTTGCAAAATAAAAATAAAACGATAAAATAAATTAACTAGACAAGCATACACAACTCTCTCGCGATATTATTTATAATATAATAAGTATAATTTTAAATAGAAAAAAATATTTCACTTATGTTAGAATTAAACGAGCTTCGTATTCCCGAGTACGCACGTAGGAGCTTGGAATTTAATCTACCATACTTAACTCACAACATCGACGGTAAACGTATTACCGTTTCAGGAAACTCGTACAGATAACGCACGGTAATTGGTAAGAATGTACATAGATGAGAGAATCGAAGAGAAGTGGAAGAGGGAAAGAGAAAGAGAGAAAGGGATATATAGAATGGAACATTGTTCCCCCCTATCTTCCCCATCCCTCTCTGAGCTAACCATTTCCGAAGCTTTGAAGAAAGTTGGTGCATAGAATCGTAAGCAAAACGAACTTTGTTTATGAACAACTCGACTCTTTGATCGAGGAGAGGGGGTGGGACCCGTAAATATTTGCATTGGCAATGCACCCTGTGATTTTCCTGGCAGGGGTTTCTAGAAGAACATGATGAGCAGGTAGGCAGGCAGACAGGAAAGCAAGTAGGATGGCTTTCACTTATATTATAGTTACCGCGTGCCACGACGTACAAATTGCACCATTAATTTAACGAGCGAGTTGCTGGCGTTGCCGCCGCACATTTTCCGCTAATTTCTAGAAGGGTCATTAAGGCGTAGCTTATATTTCTTGTAATCGCATTATCGAAAAATCTATAACCCAGGGAGGGGTTGGGGTGGGAAGGGGGATGGGAGTCAATGGCACCGCTTACATTATCCAGGGTACAATCTCCGTTAATTTGTCTGGCCGGTGTGTTCAAACGAAATGTCAACGCTTTCGCTTTTATCAAACGTGATCGAAATTCACGTAACATCAGTTTTACCCTCTCTCTCTTTTTATGGTTTTTTTTTCTTTCCTTTTATGAAATGACATACCAATTGATCGTTACTACTCTATTTTTACATTTATACGTCCTATTTGTTTCTTCTTTTTATTCATTGATTTTATCTTTACGTTACATAAAAAAAGGAACAAAACGATTGAGATAGATAGATAGATAGATAGATAGATAGATAGATAGAGAGAGAGAGAGAGAGAATATAAAACATTCGCAAAATAACGTCGACTCGCACATAGAGATAGATTAAAATTCAGTTCGACCAGTACGTTTTGATGGACGATGCATCAAAACGATTGCATATATCTCTAGTCGTCTGCACATCCTATCTAGCTGAGATTTTATATTTCCTACGTTTGACTCGACGTCAGACTTCGAAACTTCTCTTTATGAAAAATAAAATATAAAAAAAGAAAACCCATTTCTTATCGATTATACAAACATTATTTGAAAATACTTTTTACTCTACACGGATATCTCCGAATTCACGTTAACTTGCGACATATTTTAACGAACAAAACATATTGCATTTTATTTTGAGGAAATTTCAACACAAAAGGAAGTTTAAATAAACAACACTTGTATTTTTCAATAATCATTAATTTCATTTCGATTGCTTATCGTCGATATCAAAGCACGAATCTTATATCCGCTTGGTTTTAATCGAACAACGCCCATGTCAGTTATTTTAACACTAGATTATCAAGACGTGTGAGTCAATTTGATTAAATTAAACGATACTGCGTTGTATTCAATAAATCTTTATCAAAAATCCCCCTTCTTAGTATCCATCCCCCTTCCCTTTATTAAAGTTTGTTTATATTTCTGTTTTTTTTTATCATTTGCAAGGACAAAAAAGAAGTTGAATTTCCAGACCCACCGTCCACCTCATTTAGATTATAATGTTCCCAGTTGATTCTCAAATAAAACACTCGAATATACGGGTGTAAAGAAAAGTAAAAAATGGGAATAAGGATAAAAAAAAGGGTTCTACCCTCTTTGGGTAGACTCGTTATCATTTTTAGCGTAATAAAGATCAGTTCGTTCTCGTTTAACTCATGGAGTAGTAGGAACAGCAACAGAAGTAGCAGCAGCATCAGAAGTAGCAGCCTTGTTTCCATTATTCTCCAGTCTAGCATGTCGTGTCCCGATATCTACCCTACCCGATGAATATCTATAAAAATATCGGGCGTGTTTCCAAAACTTTAAATCGTCGACTATTATTCCAACGAGGAGTAGAATAAGACGAGCCAGAGCTGAAAGTTTTTCGATAAATCATTCGTTGAAGAGTCCGAAAAGAGGATATATATATATATATATATACACATAGCAATATATAACACATATATGACTAGGTCGCATCAGCAACGAAGACGACGACGACGATGGTTCAAGTTAGGACGAAAAGTTACCAAACTAATAAATATTAATATTAGGGATAGTTACTTTATAATCGATCAAGACTTTGGGGATAGGTTCATTGTATTTCAAAATACAAGAGAAGGAGAGAATAATATTGGATAAAATATCATTCAATGAAGAATAAAAAAAAAAATGAAAAAGAAATAGTAATATTTTACAAATAAATTTGAAAAGAAATAAATGAAATATCTATATGTCATGTCAATTGATCTTTGAAGCGTGTAATAACGCGAAATATTATTATATAATATTATAAAGTTTTGGATAAAAGGACACTTGGGTGCTAAAGTAACATCACGATCTTGTAGAATCCTAGCAAAGGGTTTAAACTGAAGAAATATGCGAAGAGAGAACAGCAAATGGGGAAAATAGAGAAAAGCTCGTTTTCATTCGTAATACAGACCGAATACGCAGCACCACGCGTATACATGAGAATTTTCGAAAACGTGGTACGAGTAATTGTCACGTTCCGCATCCCACAGACACTGAAAAGCGGAATGTACGCTTTGCCGTATACGTTGGACGATAGTCACTTGTACCACTATTTTGCATCTGCGAAAAACAGGAGGTAGAATAGAGAAACTAAAAATAATGTGCATAAATGCGTATGTATGATGTATACTTAGAAATAAAAAATAATAAAAAATAAAAGAAAGAAATGATTTTCACGACTTTTCATTTCTTCTTCATTCAATATATATATGTATATTTGATACCTATCATATTCTCTTTTGTTGATCGCCTTCAAAACGTCGTTGGCAGTCTCCATAGATAACTTTGAGGCATTATCTGGATGATAAATCAAAACTGAGGATAATTTATTTTCCAGGACGTTACGAACGATATTGTCGACCGTTTCGATGTGAAAAATTTTGAAGGGTTCCAAGCGATACGTGTTTTGATACTTTGGTATCTGTATGTAGAAAAATAAAACAAGTTTCTTATGCTTATTCTTCCTTATTTTCCTCTTCTTCTTCTTCTTCTGCTTCTATGTGAGTGAGCAGCTTCGAATACTCACCTTTAATCGATCACCACGATAATGAAATTGTAAACGATTTCCATTTGGGACGATCGACAATTTTGACAGAGTTCTTCTTTTACTCTGTAAAATTAATCATCTCGGTACTTCAGTTACGTTACAAAATATCTATCTTCTTTAAACGTACGATTTTTCGTTTCATTTTCTAAACTTTTATGAGCTCAAAGGGAAATAATAATTTTTTTGAAATGAAATATTTTACCTTAAAGCTCTGTCTACGTCCGATTTAAATTATATGAATTAAAAGTATGATTAATTAAAAATATTATATTTATATACATAACCTAAGCAAAAAATATATAATTCACCGGTTTATTATCGCTTTGGGAAGATCCATATCCTTCTTCATCTGATTTAACCGAAATAACGGTTAATACTCGTCTCGTAGATGTTTGTCGGTTTGGTTTGTTGGTCATTGGATTATTACTCATATTTTAATCGTAAAAAAATGTTATATCAACAAATTCACGTTCGTTTAAAAAAAAATTATAAAAGGAAGAAGAACGACACGAACAGAGCTAGAAATGTTAAATCAAACGTTTCGATCGTAAACGTACACGTACGGATTGTCAATCATTCGTTTACAGTTTTATATATCAATGATACAATATCGGATTAGAAATAATTCGAAATAAAGAAAATCCATTTGACTTTTTTTCTCTTTTCTTTTTTTCCGAACTGTGCGTTAGTTGACAATTGAAAAATATTCTCTTTGAATCTAACGGATAAACGCGAATGCTCTTGGACTTTTTAATCGCCTTGTCATAACAAGAAGTAGTTTCCCTTTGAAAAGTTTGTTTCGGTAAGAATAAAAGAGTGTCGGGCTAAAAAAGAGACCGAAAGTTTGTAGTTTTACTTACTATTCTCAGCCCATAGTCGAGAAACGACGAAACTTTTTTTTTCCAAGCATGGATCTTTCTATAAAAGTACTTTTTACTTGGAAAATGAAGTTCTTTGTATTATAAAAAAAGAAAAAATATCTTTAAGGAAATAAAAATTAATCGTTCGTTATGATCAATTTAAATGAAAAGTTCCAAAGGTATCTATTCGTATCGTTATTCTATAAAAAAAAAAAAAAAAAAAATTCATCAATGAACTTATCGAGTACAAAAAAGTGTCGAGATTAATCGATAAATAAATCATAAAGATTTCATGAAGTATATTATTTTTATTTCTACTTTCATAAGTAAAAGTTGTACGAACATGTGTCGTCAAACTCTTTGGTTAAACTCGATAAAACTCTGTCGTTCGGTAAAATCATTTAACCAGCACAGCCACCTCATTGGTCCCTTTTTCTTTTCTTTCTCACGGTTAGAAAATTCCTAAAGAACTTTACAAAAAAGTTCTCTTCTTCTTTTTCTTTTTCTTCTTCGCACTCGATTGAATTGTACACAGACGATGATAACTATTTCTTTTTATTATGTTTTTTCTCCTTTCGTTTTTTATCAAACACGACACGGTTGTTGTACGTGTTATCTTGATAAAATTCATATAAAAAACAAAATCATTTTCACCATCGATTCCTCTTTTAAAAGACAAAAAAAATATACATTAAAAAACTAGTAGAAATGTTTTTTATCGATTTAATTTATAACTATGCGAATCAAAGTACCATTAATATAATCTGGCTAAATGAAAAGCGTTAAGATAAAACATATTCTATCTGCTTATCTTCCTGGCGTAATTTTTCGTTCATTTCCACGATTATTACATTTATCGCGTACCCGAGTCCGACGTTTTTAAAGCCAGCGAAATGTCACGTACGTGCCTTCCATGTGCTTTAGGATAATTCACAGGGTCATATAAAATGCAAGGATATATACGAGGTTATAGTTTAATTTATCTGCAAGCAGAGTGAATTGCAATCACGTAACGCCGAGAATAAAAACACTTTTTATCTTTTTTTTCCACTTTTTCAGTTTTTGCCATCTGACCAATCCGTTGTCAGATTTATTATATGTAAGTATTTCTAACAAAATTATTAGATTTAGAAAAAGAAGTATAAAATCAAGATTTTGTTGTCCACAAATCCTGACGCAACCATCATTTCGCAACCATGCTCATATTTATGTATATATATATATATTAGTAGAACAGAACGTGCAAGCAGAGTTGGGAAAAGGGTGGTTAAAAAAAAAATATTGGGTAGTTGGATCTCTCGTGCGAATGAGAACGAGAAGCATGATTTTGAAGTTTCGTCTAAAACGTCTCATAACTACTCGACTCCTGCCATTTCATCCACGTACATACTTTTATTACATTCACGGTTCTTCCCTCCCAACCACAGCACCCTACCTCTTGTTCCTGAGGTTTCGCGAGACGCTCTAAACTCCTCAATAAAGAAGGCATTTACGTGTATAGTAGAATTCCTTGTATAATTCAACTGGATTTTCTTTAACCCCTTCGCGTGATTTCATTCTATGTTCTCTTTCACTTTATACCACTATATCTCTCTCTCTTCAGCAAACCTTTTTTTGATCATAACGAACATTTAAAAAAGATATTCGAACGGGGGAAGAAAGAAAAAGAAAAACAAACAAACGCATCACCTCTTTTTTCTGAAACTTTCGCATAAAAATGCTTTTCCCATGATAAAGGCAAAGGTGTAGGGGGTGGGTAGAGGTTTTTGCATTTCTTAAAACTGCACGGTTTAATGGTTACCGGAGTACAGAAAGAGTAGTTATGAATTATGCATCAACGGTTAGGCAAAAGTACGCTGAGAAGCAAAAGGAAGAGTAGGGGTAAAGTATTAAGCATTTTTCCATCCTGAACGAACCCCCTATAGGGAATATTTTGAAGTATCGTGTATACAATGACGTTGATATACTACTATCGATCATCTAGCTTACATGGTCAACTCGCTTGCAGCGAATACAACATGGAACCGCATGTCTTCGGTGTTCCGCTAATTATAGTCAGATCACACGGGATCCATTAACGCTAGGTCAACATGTCATTATCCAAAGAGGAAACTGCAGTAAACGTTGCTAAGTGCAATCTAGTTGTTGCTTGAGAAATTTTCACAATATAACGATTATAAGATGGACAATTTCTTCCAAACTTATATTATATCGCGAGGAAGTGGGGATAAAAGTTCGAAAAAAAATCCAATTTCAAAATACTCTCCCTCGTTTGTAAATACTTCGTATAGCGTAATTCAAAGTTTAACCGATAGAAGGGAAAGTACTGATGAGTTTCTCTCTCTCTATCGCACAAGGGAACAAGGAGAATCTCATGAATTTACATAGCCCGATGTGTCTGAGTTTCCGTTTCGTGGTGAGCATCTAACAGATGCTTCTGTGTGATTTGCATAAAATGAAGCCAGCATCCGTAGTACCACCAGCACTCGTGGGACGTGTGTGGACATAGGAAAAGGACGGTAGAAGGAAGGAAGTGGGTGGAAATAGACGAAGATTGAGAAAAAGGAGAAGAAGACAAAGACAAAGAGAAAGAAAAAGAGAGAGAGAGAGGAAAGGAACGCATATTCCAACCTTCGAGTGAGTATATTCCTTTCCTCTTTCATTATTGGGAACGTGACCCCAATTCGTCGATGATAATGCTATTACCAACAAAGGAAAGGTTCTTGTAATTAAGTAACTATAAGATGAATTTGAAAATTCGTTGAAGAATTCGAGAGATTCGCGAGAACGTTGCAACTAACTCGTTTTATGGCAACACTTACTTTACTTCTTGATTCGATGACTTTCTTAGAAAATGTATTTTAACATTGTCATTTGAGAGAAATTTATTAGGCCGTAGCAATGATACATTTCAGGATCGACATGCAATGATACAGATCGACGTTAATTTACAGCGATGAGTTTCGCCGTATTATAGGATACGATGATACGCATCGTGTTTGTCTGTTGTGTCCTGTGTATGTAGATGTGTGTGTACGAGAGTGATCAGAGTAGAACGGGTTACATGAAATTGTCTAAGTCGATAGAAAAGTCAATTTGTTTTTACATATTAGGTACATCGAAGTTCGCGATCACAGTTCCATTCGCGCACCAACATCCTCTTACGTTTATGTATATATATATATATATAGGTATATATTACAGGAACGCGTCGTTCGTTCGATATATAAAATCAGCATCGCTCACCGAAATATCACGATCGGAATAACGATCGCGAGGAACATGATTATTCTTCTGTTGACACTGTCGCTGCCTCCGTGTTGCATCGCCGCAGGATGTTCCCCTGCGAACAGATTTCAAACTAAAGGGCCCAACTAATATTGGCAACGGCATACGAACCCTCCACCCCTGAAGCCACAAATATAGACACACACTTATCTAAAGAAATTGTCAGGAATGAAAGAGAAGCTCCTATATAATATCTCTCACCGTTCAACACGTGAACCACCACGCTAGCTGGTGCAGCCTTGTTCGAGAAGCACGTGTAATTGCCGCTGTCGTTGAGTAACGCGCGCGTTATTACCAACATGCTTTTGGTAAAGCTCTTGCCCTTTTCAGTTTCCAGAGAAACGCCACCCCTATCGAACGTAAGGAATTTCATATGATTGTTTTTTAGTAATCGCGACATTTATATTTTATTTATCTGACGCACCTTGGACTATCAAAGTCGATGACCGAACCAGCGTGATACCAAGTCACGTTGCTCGGTGGGACGTCCTGCATGTCGACGGTACAAGTCAAACTTATTTTACTTCCTTTCTTCACGTATACCTCTTCGGAACCAAGGATTTTCGCTTGTACGTCTTGTGTAACGAAAAACGTCATTTTTACCAATTTAATATCGGATCTATATATATATTATTATTTCATTCCTTAATAATTGCTCACCCAAAACCTTTAAATTGACCGTTCTGTCCATCTTTGGCTCGGTATTAACTTGACACTCGTAAATACCAGCATCGTCAGGTTGTACAGAATCAATTTGCAGATCCCAGTTTGGCGATTTACCGATTATCACGAATCTCTTGTCGGCTGTATACGTCGTCTTCATAGACGTTAAAATCCTTACGTCTTTTTTTCTCATCCAAGATACCTAAGATATAAGAAATCTCAGGTGAAACTTTTCACGAGCTTTTAAACATTATTCCACGTCTTGTTTTTCTTATATAAAATCAAATAAAATAAAACTCACGGTCCTGTTTTTCTAAATTTTCTACGCGACACGACAAAACGGCTGATTGACCAACAGCAACCGTCACGTTTTGAGGAAGATCATCGTAAAAATATGTGTGCCTTTTCATACGAAATTTCTTGTACATCTTCTCGTCGAGATGTTCTTCGTAAAAATGTGCTACGATTGGTGAATATTCGTGATCATCTTTGTGACTTGATCTAACGTCGTCCGCGATTATGCCTGGTACAAAATGTAAATTGGTACAAAATACAACCACGAGCAAGAAATAGAAAAAAATAAATTGATGAAGTCTACCTATATCGCGATGACCGAAAGTTGGTTCCGCGTGTAACAGGTAACCAATTCCTAGCAACAGTAGGACCATGCCGTGGAATGGTGCCATTTTTTATATTCGACTATCGTTCATCTTTGCTCATGGATCATCGAGCTTTTCCAAATTGCATGGCATATTTTTAAATAATCCTTTGCATCTTACAACGATGACAATAATCTCCTGTTTAAATTGATAATTATTTTTTAAACGAATCACGATCCGTGCCTTGTCACGTTTCTCTTCTCAAAATGATGATAATACGTCTTCTTTGAACTTAAGTCAATCGTTGAAAGATTTTTCTTTTTTTTTACACATTTCACCGAGATTAAACTTTCACCGATCGAACAGAAATGATCGTTTGATCTTTTACAGTCTGTAATCATGAACAACTGTAATATGATCGTATGTGTAAATTGATGACAAATCAATTTGAGAAATGATTACCGATCGAGATAACAATTATTTATATTTTATAGTGTCGTTAAAAGAAGAAGAAGGAGAAGAAAAAGAATAGAAATCGATTTAAGAATCCATCTTCGTGGTAATGCGCTCCGGTAGCACCCGAAGTACTAAAGAGTAGGTTTTCATGGGGGTGGATTGAAAGCTCGAATTGAAGGGGTGCATCGCGCCCGCGCTGTACTTTCTTCATCTGCGATTGCGCTTAAGGATCCCATTCACCTATATAACACGATATTATCTTCTTTTTTTTACAAATGAAACATTTATCTTTTTACCTTAGTTATCACAAATTGAGAAAACAAATGGCAGATACATTCTAATGTGCAGTTCTCAACATGTATGAAATTTATTATTGTACATCTTACTGGGAATTTGAAAACATTACTGAGAATCGACTAAGACCAGAAATTTATATATTTGTATAAACCCACGTCATCTTTTTAGAAATTCCTTGTGAATTATTATACACATAGAATGCAGCTGCAATGACAAAAATATATTGGAAAATCTGTATTTTATTACCGACTGTAAAATATGTGCTACCATTTAGCGGTAAAAACTATTACTTTATTTTATCGACTGGTAAAACATTTATTGCCATCTAGCGATAATAACTATTACTTTATTTTACCGACCGGTAAAATATGTGTCGCCATCTAATCGGAAAAGCACATACTACATATTACTTAAAATATATACTAATTATATATTTATAATACACATATTTTACCAGGAATTAAATACATATACGATTAATATTTTATTCTATTAAATATTTATATATTAATTGTAACACAATCGCTGTTATAAAAAATAACAGAATAAAATTCTTCTACATTATTCATGTTTCCACAGGAAAATAAATAATTGATAATATCCAAATTTATAAAAATATCTGATCAATATTATTTACAATGTATAGCACCAATTTACTTTTTAATATAATTACCCTTTGTACCACCTGTTTTCGATACTAATTCTATATTTGTTATTTTCATATTATGTGTAGTGGCTGCATGTTTGCACATATCATAAATTGTAAGTCCAGCTAATGATACGGCTGTTAAAGCCTCCATTTCAACTCCAGTTTTTCCAGTACATCTTACTTCGGCTATAATTTCTACTAAATGCGATTCTTCATTTAATTTTAAGTTTACGTTTATATATGATACATTTAGAGGATGACACAATGGTATTAATTCTGAAGTCCGTTTAGCAGCCATTATGCCAGCTAACTGTGCAACTGATAATACATCTCCCTTCTTTACATTATTTTCTGCTATCAATTTACTTATAACAGGTCCTACCTGAATCTCTCCTTTAGCTATTGCTATTCGTTTACTTTCATTTTTACCTCCTACATCGACCATATTAGCTTTGCCAGTTTCATCTATATGAGAAAGTGTAGAATACATTCTAGCAACTCGCTGATGATGCTGACCAAAGTCATTCATATATGATACATAATTCTCCCAAGAGACATTTTCTAGTAGTTTATGTTTCTTGTATTGCACTTTTGTCTTAAACAAACATTTGTCTCTTTGATTAACTGTATGAAATAAATTGAATTAGCATTATGCTTCATTAAAATTTGTATACTATTAAGAATCTTCTATCTAATATAGCGATAACGTCTGTACAGATATAAAAAATATAGTTTTTTTTTTTAGTAATATGTAGATAGATCATCGATTGGAATAATCTAAATTTAACCACCGATTAAAATCATTGGTCTGTTTTCCATCTGGGATAAATTGAACATTCCTGAAACATATACAGTATAAACGCTATCGCTTTTAAGGAAATCATTCATTTAAGCGAATAAACAATTTATGCGATGTACCTGCATGTTGTTTTTTCTTTCCCCATACTGCTTTACGAATTATTTCTTTTAAATCTTCTTCGGATGTTCCATTGCGAAGAGCGTCTCTTAACGAGACTTCACTATCTCCTTCAAATAAACAAACTTTCAAATTACCATCCGCTGTAATTCTTAATCGATTACAAGAACTACAAAAGTTATGAGTCATAGATGTAATAAAGCCTACTTGTCCAACAAAACCAGGAACTTGATATGCCTAAAAAATAAAGAAAAAGTTCATTATTAAATATATTTTTGAATATTAGCTTACATAAAGAAAAATAACAAAAACCTTGGATGTATCATTTAATTTATTTGGTAGTGCCTGAAACTCTGGATAAGTTTGCCTAATAATCTTTTTCATTTCATTAAATGAAACCATCTTATTTTCTTTCCATTCATTTCCATAAAATGGCATGTATTCTATAAAACGTATATCCAATGGACGATCTTTGGTCATATCAACAAAATCAACTAGTTCATCGTCGTTAAAGCCTCGCATTACTACACAATTCACCTATTCAAATTAAGATGCTTTATGATTGATTATATGTTGTTCTCCATCTTAAAATAATTACTTACTTTTACTGGATTATATCCTAGTTGAACAGCCAAATCTATGGAAGCCATAACTTTTGCCCATCCTTTTCTACGTGTAAATTGCTCAAACCGATCTACTTTAAGAGTATCGAGTGAAATATTTAAAGCATCTAGACCAGCTCTTTGAAGAGCTGGTAATTGACGTGTTAATGTCAAACCATTTGTTGTAATTGCTACTTGTTCTAAATTTTCTAATTTTTTTAGTTCCGCTAAATACATTTAATAAATATAATTATTATACACATTAATATATAGAAATTTATTATTTCAATTTGTTATAGTTACCAATAATATCAACCACATCTTTACGAACTGTAGGCTCACCACCTGTCAATCGTATTTTACATATGCCTTCTTTCGTAAACAAAGCTGCTAGCCTAATTATTTCTTCTGTTGTCAAAATTCCATCTTTTGCAGTTAATTTGACACCTTCCACTGGCATACAATATGTACCTTCATTTGAAAAATGTATAATAAATATAAAATAAAATGTTTTATCAATCTAGACATAGATATAAAGTATATAAAATTACATACAGCGAAGGTTACAACGTTCTGTAATTGAAATCCTAAGATAAGTATGATGTCTTTTAAATGAATCTGTTAGTATATCATTACTATAAGTATTTAATTTCTCTCTAAATTCCTGTATCTAAAATCAAGTAGGAACATTAATAATTTACATATTAAAATGTTCAGAAGTGCATTCTAATTAATTGTTACTGTAAATATGAAATGTATATAAAGTATTTTTAAACTTACTCGATTTGAAGGATTAGTAGATGCGTTTCTTAATGCATTAATTGCATCAGAAAAATTTCTACCAACGTAGATTTTACGAAACATTTGTATATTATATTATATTTGTATAGAATAAACTCAAAATGTAAATATAACCTTAAACCATAACGCATAAACTTTCAAATTTATTTGAAACAATTTACTTTTTATAAAATGCACTGTATATATAATTATTTATTTTAATAATAAAAGAAAATATCGATCTATCTTTACATTATCTACAGTATACATTGAAAATGCTATTCAACAAGATACTGTGACTAGCTTATCTATTCTACAGTAAATAACAATCTAAGGCCTTGAGAATATGAAGAGATATATGATTAAATTGATCCATATGTTTCACTGATAATGTTAATATCATAAAATTACAGTTACGTTTTTACTCTCCCTCTGCTGTAACATTTTGTAAGACATGTATAATTTTACTAATGATATCTACAATTTACAAAATATTCTATTATCAATTATATTAAATATATATATATTGATAGATAAATATACATGTAAAAGAAAATTATACATTGTGATACAAATTCATATGAAGTTTTAATGAATGTTTGTCGTCAAACTAGATTCCAGGTACTCATATACCTGTGTGCAATGTTCTGCATGGATGCAGTTTCTTATTAACGTAAATAAGAAGCTATAAATGAGTTTTTTTATTCGTGACTGAAATATTTTTATACAACGAGTAACATTAATATTAATTCGCGTTTGATTTGTATTTATTTCTATTACTCGTATGATCACTGATTCTAAATTTATTTAAAAACTACTTTGCACTCAATCATTGCACTTCCGGTACAAAAGCGGTAAATTTGAAATTTTCACTAATGCACTGATTCTAATACGCGAACAGTTTGTACAACTATTTAAAGATAAAATTACAATTTTATATAAAAAAAAACTAATAAAATTACTGCTTCGCTCACAGTTAATTTAATATATGAATTTCAAAGTAATTATTTATTTTATAATTGATTTTATTTAATCAATGCTTATGATGATACGTTGAAGTTTTATTATCCGTTGATAATAATTTAATCTACAAGAAATATTTATTATTTTTTATAATCTATCCAAATAGATACGTACATATAAATTGTTCTGTTGTTATTTATTGCATATTTATTTTTATGTAATTATTTTAAAGAAAGCTTTATTAATAATTCAACCTTTTTTATCATATTTTTATAGCGTTCTGTTTTACCGACAACTTGATACAAACGAATTATAGCGCTAATAGTAGCAGAAATGAGAACTAACCTTAAGAACTGTAAGATACATATATATATATATATATATATATATATATATATCTTTGATTGTAAAAGGCCGAAATTGGAGAATGTCAAGATGCACATGGATATTGAGAGATTATGATGAATTTCTCATTTATTTTCAATAAATTTATATCAATTATTGTATTATCTCATTGATTTTAAAAATAATTTTTTAATCGGCTGAAAAATATGAAATTAATAATTAAAATCCTTTTTACAATTAGATCATAGATATCTGTCCGAACGTTGTTTTAGCGTAGAAGATCAATCGCTTCGTTTTACTTTCCGATATCTTTCGAGTATCGATCTTATCGTGTCCGGTAGATTAACACCAAGTAAGGAGACGAATAAGAGTATTTCCGACTATATCGTACAGTCTATAAGAGAAGCTTTAAAGGTGTACTTTAGAAAAAAAAGAAAAAAAAAGAAAAAACAGAAGAGAAAAATGTACGTGACCGCGACACAAGTGAAAATCGCGTCGATATTAACGATAGGAATCGGTAGTTTCATCGTTAGCATTGTACCAGCTTGTTTCGTATCGCGTATAAGAGATTTTCAAGAAAAGTTATTACTTTCCTGTGTATTATGTTTTGGCGGAGGTGTCTTATTAGCAACTTCGATACTTCACATGTTGCCAGAAGTAAGAGAATCTTTACCAAAATACGGAGAACTTGCTATCACATGTGGATTTCTTTTACTTTATTTCGTTGACGAGTGTGTTCATTATTTTTGGGGTAGGAATATCGATCATTCGTCAAACTCACATAATCATGCCCACGGAGGTAGACATTTTCAAGATCGTCGGTAGGTATAATTGAAGAATACAAACATTTTTAACATGCCAAATTATATATTCTTTGTCTTGTTCAAGAGACATTAGAATTAATTAGCTTTTTTTGTTCATTACAAATGTTGTTACGTTCGTAGGAAAGATAGGACAAGTTTTCCTTTGTTACAGGGCTTATGACCTAAGACCTTATATGTTTTCTCGTTCCATATTATGTGTTTTATTCTTCTCCATCTTATCTTTTCAAACCACAAATGGTTTGTAGTAATAAATTGATATACAAACTAACCGAAGATCGATAGCTCGGGTTTAGCACATTTAACGATAAAAATAGAAGTGATGTTGAGAAAAATACATTCGTGTCTCGAGCTATGCGGTATCTTTTATCTTTAGCGTAATCGATTCTCTTGGTCGCTATATTTGGTCGACTTTGAAGCATCAAATTGTTTGGAAAATTCGTTTAGAAGATAAACGCATTATCGGGTGTCTTAAGATGCGCATGCGCTCGGTTGATCGGCCTTTGTGGCGTTTTAAAAAAGCTATCATGTTTGCCAAACGAAATGAAATGAAATGAAACGAAACGAAACGAAACGAAATGAAAAGAAACGAAAATAAACGAAAATAGTATCGACGAGAATACATGTTAACTTAAAAGATTTAACTGATTCTATCTTCGAATGGAAAAAACATTTGCCATTTTTTATTCGAACGTTTTTTTTACATTAGTAGTACCATTTCTATTAAATCTTATTATTTGAAAAAAGCTTTCAAAGTAATTGATAGGACTACGATAAAACCACTAGGTTTATACTCAATCCTTTATGATGACAGATCGATGGGAATTTATCCAAATGCAATCTTTATTATAGAGAAAATCAGCGATCCCATTTTCATCAGATTGGTTACAATGTGGGTAACCAAAATGTGAGAGGCGTTAGTTCAAACGACATTAAAACGACAACGAAGTATCAATCGAATTTACGGGGGACCAATGAATTCCCAAATTGGAGATCAAGTTATTACGGATCGATGCAATACGTACCAAATGCACCTGCGGCTTCACCTTGTCACGAGGAGTTGACATTTTTATGTCATGGCTCTCATTCCGAACCTTGTTCAGATGCCAACGTGGGTCCAGTAGGTCTTTTGCTGGCTCTCACTATTCATTCAATTTTAGAGGGATTGGCTATTGGCTTGCAAAAAAAGCCAGCCGAGGTTCGTAAGATTATTAATTAATGGAACTTCTTAATATATGATTCATTTTAGTAGAATAAAATAAATAATATTTGATTCTGAATGAATTACAGGTTTTACTTTTTGTAGTGGCGGTGGCATCCCATAAGTTTATCGTTGGATTTTGTATGGGTTTGGAATTAATGGGTACTGGTAGTTCCAAATGTAAACTTGCTTTAGCGAGTTTAGTATTCTCCATTAGTTCGGTCATAGGAATAGGAATTGGTATGTTTACATCACAGGTAAGCTATGATTGGAAAAGGAAAACATGTGTGCCGATCACACACTATTATTTTTCTTTCTTTGTAATTATTTATTTAATAATTATAAAAATTCGCGCCTGTCAAGATGTAACCCTCCGGACACACTTTGAAAATTTTGCTTTCGAGCGCCATCTGTTGGAATGGAATTTTTATTCTGCTCGAAAGATAGGCAACCCGTAATACATGCTTGTACAAAAAGTTTGGACTGCATAAAAATTCCGTCCCAGTAGATGGCGCTCGCAAGCAACATTTTCAAAGTGTGTCTGGAGGGTTGCATCCTTACAGGCGCGCATATTTATAAATATTAAATAAATAATTAGAAAAAAAGTAAAAATAATATAATTATACAGTGTGTATGCCTATTCTAAGAAAGTTTTCACTTCAAATAAATGTGCACGCATTTTTAATGAAATTGAATGAACATTTAATATTATTATAAAATTTTAAATGAAAGACATTTTTTTACGCAGGAAAATGCATCTTGGTCTCGAATATTGTTACCGATTTTGCAAGGATTAGCAGGAGGAACGTTACTTTACGTTACCGTCAGCGAAGTTTTGCCACGAGAAAGAGCAAGGTGGCACAAAAGTTCACGTCGTTCAGCCGGTATTTTTCAATTTTTTTCAACTACAACCGGATTTTTACTTATCTTTCTTCTAAATACTTATATCAGTACTTGAACGAAACACATATTGAATACAATGTCCTCACATCTTCATGTATTTCAATTTCTTCTTCGCATCTACAATGATTTCTATTACGGAAGAAGCGTTAGTTACTTTATACCTTTTAAGATATGTACATATATACAATATATATATATATATATATTGTTTGAAGTAAGCAATTTTCCAAATGGAAAAAAGTAGGCTAAGCTGGCCCCTTTCACGAGTGCTCTGTTTCTTCAATGAGGCATAGCAATAATTACACCACCGAATTTAATCCATTAGGGAACAGTTGCCGTTCTTAAAATGTGTATACAGGTAGTAAACTTTAACCGTGTTTTGACAATAATATTCTTAAGCGAGATTTAACATTGATGCAAGTATAATCATTTTTTGTTTGTTTTTTTTTATTTTTCTTATCATTGTACATTTTGCTACGGATATTCGATTTAAAGTAGGATTTTATTTTTCGATACGATATTTTGTTCATATTAATAATATTGCTCGATTAGATATTAATTAAATGAGATGATAGTTTTGCCTATGTGTTATATATATTATATATATATATATATATATATATATATATATATATGACTTGTGTATAAGATTAAATGAAAATATGTTGTAAAGATTACTCGCGAGTATGTTAATGTTAATATTAATTGTTAACAATGGTAAATTTTCTTTTTTTATTATGATATATAATGATATTTGAAATAGGTTATATCGATAAGAATATTTTCTTTGAAAAGCTATTTCGTTTCGAATAGAATACAATAGAAAGTAATCTTAAGTTTTATACTTTCCGATAATATTACTCTTTGTGTAGCATTGTCGAAGATGATGGTCCACCCTTCTAAAGGGATCGATCGATAGAAATATTTTCAAGAAAATAATAAAAGATTAGAATTTTCTTTGAAATTTTCCATTTAAAGAAATATAATACTTTTTCTTCAGTTTATCCAAAATATTGTAACTTATTATTGTTCTCAAATTGAGATGACAAATGGTATAAATGAAACAACATTCGTATTTGTATATCGAAATCTAATCCATGCTGCAATATGCGTGATCATTTTCGCATAATCGTCACGCCATTTCAGCAAGCGGAAATTATGTGATTACACGTGAGAAGCTTTAATTTCACGGTAGTTAACACGTTGCTAACTGTGGCGAATAATTTCATTCCTGTGTTATCATTTCGTTTATGGAATAGGTTTTGCCGTTACTAAGAGAATTTTTGTAATAAGTGTCAAATTAATTATAAGAATTAATATCACGTTTTATAATCAACTTAATTTGTTTTTATAGTTTACTTTAGTCGTCTAAAGGAATTGTAATATATTTATCATATTATTTTAAATCATTATTATTATTATTGTGTCTGGTATACTTAAGGATTTTCATTTTATGTTTAAATTATTATTTTAGACAATTTTTACGTATTACTTTTCACGTGAAATCCTTTATGATTAATCAGAGCGTACAAGCTGCTTTAATTTCGTAAAAAAGAAATAGAACAATATTTTTTCACTTGAGAAATCTCGAATGAAATTTGATTAAATTAATTATTCCTCACTGTACGTTGCATACTTTTTTACCTGGATCATTTTGAATTGGTTATTTGAAGACTGTGATCAAAGAATATTTGAAAAGGTTAACGAAATAGAAAAGAAATAAAATTGGATAGCTTCATAAAGCGATAGCGTGATCGTTCAACTTTGTTCTTTTTCTTTTCTACTCGTAAATTCTGTCGATTATCTTTTTTTATTTCCAGGGGATACTTTTTGCGAACTTTTTCTCATTATATTATCATCAATTTTGTATTTCGCATATTCGTCAAATAATCGAATTATATCAGCGAATGATATTTCTTTTGAATCGAGATGTGAAAAAGTAATTTGATTGATTCATAGTTTTAGGTAGCCTTAGGCGATCATTTATTTCAAGATGAAAGCTGACAACTTCGTAATGTATGGTCAAGAAAAAAGACTATCATTTATTTTCTTAGTGTCGTTGGTGGACCATAAGATAACAGGGGTTTATTTCCTTAAACGTGACAAGTTTTTACAATATTTTTGCAACAATATACATTTAAATCGACGAAGTATTTTTATGTTCCATCTGTTTTAACAGATGGTTGTCAATAAATAAATTCGTTATATTTCTCTTTAATGTATTTTCTTTTTTCTTTTTTACTTTTAATAAGATCAAAAATGGTGACCGTCGAGATTAGATTTACTGTGGACTACTGCGATTTTAATTGAACCGAGTCCTGAGCTTTTAAACGACGTTACTACGTCTTTCCTTGGCATTAGGAATACCAATGAAGAAGTAGGAAGAGAAGTTCGATCGGATTTCTTGAGGTGGCTTCAAGGGGGGTAGATTCTAATATCGCGACACGGAGCGAAAGGAAGAATGAAGGAAGGGTGGAAGAAGAGACCGAGGACTAAGACGACCATGGTGATAGGAAAAGCTAGCTCGGCATCGAGAGAGAGAGAGAGAGAAAAGTAATCGAGTGGGTAAATGAAAAGGGTAGAGAGAAAGAGAATATACGTCAACGGAAATGGTATAGGGTAGGAAAGGGTGGTAGTGGGAGTCCAAAGGAATTTGATAATCGGTTTTCAGGAATCTTTAATATGAAGTTAAAATAATGAGCGATCTTATGGTAAGTCATTTTTTTTTTATTCCCAAAAGCCTATTTCTTTGAATTATCTCATCTTTTAAACCTATCCAACCTATTAATAATATTTCTTGTTTTATTTTTATGAATGTTTTAGCTTAAATATTTTGTAATCTTTCAATATACCTTTTATTCAAATATTCGTATTGTAATATAATATTTGTTGTAACTTTTTGAAAAAAGGAACGTGCATAAGTGAGTCATTTTTCTTTATGCAAACAGGTCTTTTTCTTTCCCCTTTACTTTTCCTTTCTACTTATTCTTACTTTCATGCTTTACTTTCACATAGACCTCTCTTTATGAACTTCTTGTCGTCTCGTAATTAATAATATGGGGTCAAGCAGTGTAGTTTTAATAAGATCCAGAGCCCTTATGCAAATTCAGCGAAATTGTTTTATTTCAAATTATATGATAATGCTAATGTAGATTGTTTTCACGATAAGAATAAAGAACTTTGTTCGTGAGTTGTTATGGATGAAAGTCTTCTGTTCTTATATGTTAAGCATTTTGTTTGTTGCGAGAAGTGTAGTATATATTTCCATGTTATATAAGTATATAACATATATGCTGAATTGCATACATATGAACTGTTATTGTAAGAATACGCTTTTGTATATCTTACTCTTTTCCAATCTCTTAGTCCCTTGAATACTTTTGAGAATCATTGAAGCGATCGTTTATATTGAACCTATTTGAATGATAACTGTATGATACAAAACCTGATTCATGTTAGCACAAGTATATACATGATGATAGTTCTCTTATTTAAAAAGACGATATATGTAACATGTATCTTAACGTTTGAATTTTATAAAAAAAGAAAAGATAGGTGCAATCTGTAAGCATGCACGTAGTATTTTGTAATACCAACTTATACTATATTGAGTTTTCTTTTCCGTGTAGTAAGAGGCATCGATTAGCTATACCCACTTTGTGTTTCTTGATATAAAGCTTGATGCACACACACACACACAACATGTTTGAAGTAGGTCAAAACGTAGTAGTAGTAACACTTTATTGGTATGTTTGTTCAGTAATTGAAGTATTTGCGATGTGAAAAATCTAAGATTATTCCTGTCAAAACACTTTTATCGTCTTACTTGTATGTCGTGATAATTTTGAGAAAGCATTTTTGATTTTTATGATGTATCTTCGATTCGTTGAAATAAAAGATTGGCGGACAAATTGGCAACCAATTTTACAATGGTAGATTGCAAGTTTAATAAAAGTACTTCTGATAGAGAAGAACAATTAAATTAATGAACTTGATATATCCACTTATTATGACGGAATGAGAGGGAGAGATCGAATCAAAGAATACTTAATATGCTCCAGATAATAGAAATATAGGTCAAAGGTATGAGAATAAGGTTATCATTGCGATACTTATACCGGAAAATCGGGAATTATCGAATACTCCAGCAGAACAACAGGAAGACAACGAAAGGTGGACATCGTTGTAGCAAAAAAAAAAATGTTCTGAAAATAATTGTGAAGCTAAAGATAACAGGATGAAGTCCTAATAAAAAGAAGAAAAAGAAGGTTCATTTAAGTGAAATTAATTGCATACCTTTTACAAGTCAATAATTGATTGAATTTATTTATCGTAAAACTACTGCAAACAGTTAATTGATTTTATCATATTACAATGAAATATGAATCCTTCATTTTTGCTGGTTTGTAAAGAAACGAATATAAAACATACTTAATAAAAAATATTCTAAGGAAATATCTGACTATATGTATGCTTCTTAAATACGTTTTTAGAGATAGGGCATCGACCATCATGTTGAAAACCGAATCTCGCCATCTGTGAAAATTAATTAAAATTCATAATAAAAATCCTTTGAAGTTAGGCGAACTGAAAATTGATCATCTGCTGGATAATTAGTGAATGCACTTTCGTTACGGCGTAAGTTACGTGCCACAATTTTATGCTTATGACGTCAGCAATACATACACGTCCAACGACTATCGAACTTCTCTTAAAGTTATAGGCTGCCTCTTAAAATAACTATGTCACACTTTATCTGGATTTACTTTGCTCTTATTCCGTATATCGGTATAAGGTTATAAGAAATCGCTTTTTCTCAAAATAATCGATATACAAAATAATGCTTTTCTTCTTGATAACAAGCTTCATTTATTGTCAAGGATTATGCTGTAACTTTTAAGAAATTTATCCTTTAAGATAACTCGTCCTGATTGTCCTATTTAACACAAGTTTCCTAACTATTTTATTTTCAACTTTTTATTTTTTATCTTTCGATATTTTATCCCCTTACTTATTGTTAGTTAAAGTATTATAATCGTTTATTTTTAACGTTATCTACAGTATTTTTTTTACGATTCATTATCTCAAGTAGAGTATTATGTTTTATATATATGGTAGACAAATAGTTAGTAAATGCGCTATCATCTTGGAAAGGAGAATGGTGTAGACAATGGATTAGGGAAGAAGCTATATTGCTTCCGAAAGCCGTACGGATTAGTATCTGGAAAATCCGACGGTTTCTCTTAACTCGTTATTTAATCGGGGAAAACGTCGTGCACACGGACAGACTTAGTCAATTGCAACATTTTCACGAAACAATCCAATTTACAATAAGAGCTTCATTTATTATCCACAACGTAGACCGATAAAGAAAAAGGAAACCGACCGAAATGCGTATATGTCAATGAATTAAACATCTTCAATATCTTTTTCGTCTTATCTTTTACAATGTCTGTAAATATATAAAAGTTATTAAAAAACATTACAAGGTAATTTCTTTCTTTAGATGAAATGGATAAAATGGAATCAAGGAAAGGAATAAAAATATTATCATTGGAAAATTCAAAGAAACTAATTACAATTATAATGTTCATGGTAAGCGATCTTTGGCTGGATTTTACTTGCAATGGAATGTATAGCATATAAAAATATGTTAAACATTACATAGAAAGTAATATCCATTGCCCAGGTCTAACCACGAGGAGGTAATCGCTTCTGAAGACCCAAGAGGGATGTGCATCCTAAAGATGCCCACATCCGAATTTAATTCAAAGAAAAGAACCTAACTCTTACGTCCCACCATAAGAGTACCTACCATTCAAAAAATCCTTACAATTATTATCGAGAATACGGAGAAAAGTTTGAAAACCCAAAAAAACCAAAATGATAAACGAGGAGTGCAACCCGAATAGAATTTAAATAACATCGATTGTTAGTTGAAACTAACACACCCTAGAATAATTTCAATACATGCACATAAGAAAATTACACACGTTAGGAATATTTTATATTCAATAATTTTTAATCTATCTAAAATATAGTATAATAAACATAAATATATTTGTATAATATTAGATGGTACCTGTAAAAAAAGGTTACCTATAAACTTTTTAACAAGTAAGTTTCATTTTATTTCATTTAATTACAAAAAAATGATAATTTTATAAACGTTGTTCTCTATTTTGTTTATATACGTAATGCATAGCAACCTACGAAGGCTAGTTCATATTTTTGCCGTTAGGGTAAGCCACGCTCCTGCCAGAGATCCCAATACAGGTTTAGTATCGATATTATATATGAGTCTACGTTTCGTAGATGCAGTCGTACACAAACACACATATATACAAAGCTTAGTAGCCAGAAGTGGGGATTACGAAGCAGCGCATAAGGAGGAAACCAAGAATAGGAAAAACTGTATAGATATATTGTGTCTCATTCTCTCGCAGGCTCAAGCCTATATGTTTGTCTCTTTTTTCTTCTTACTTCCGTTTTACCACCGCTCGCCACAACGTTACGTTGCGCTGTGTTTCATTTTTTTCAAATCACTCCCATTATAAAGAAATATTCACTTCAAAAAAACGATATTAGATGCTACCTGTAAAAAAAAAAAGATATTAAATGTTACCTGTAGAAAAAAAGAAGATAAAATAATTCAGTTATTTTTGTAAATAATTATTTTATATTACCCTTTACCATAATTCAGTCCTCTTTTGGTCCATTTCCCCTGTCCTCTTGGACAGAATTTTGCATCCTAGTTAAACCTGTTAACAAAATATTAAAAAGAATAGGAAAGTTATGGTTCGTGTGTGAAATTCTAGGTAAGGATATGATTTTTCCCAATTATTGGAGGTAGGAGAAAATTATGGCTCGCGTAGGGCAGGGTCGTATCCCTGAAGTAGACCCTTTCTTTGAGAAGAAACCAAAGAAAGAATCTATCCTCTACCCATTGAAAAGAGAAACTGGAAATGAGCCTGAAAAAGAAAAAAAAAATTATTTTGGAGGTCTGAAAAGATGCAATGAACACCTACAAATCCATTAGACTTAATCACGTCCTGAAACAAAATAAAATAAAAATTAAGTTCCTAATACTTAGAAAAAAAGATATATTAAAAAATATTATAAAATAATTAGTTTCTATGAATGAAATGAAGAATGAAAAATGAAAGGTGTGGGGTAATTGGAAATTAAAAAATGATATGATATTAAAGTGAAGGGGAATTTGGAATGGGATTTTACTCTATAAAATCAAATTTATCAAATACTCAATTTATTTTTGGCAATAAAAATCTCTGGTAGAGAGAGAGAGTAGAGAGAGAGAGAGAGTTGGTGTGTTAATTTCAACGATGTTCACTTATGACAGAAAGAAAACTATATTAATTACTTCCATTCTTAAAAAACCACTATAAATTATTGACGAGCAAAATAATACAATAATCAAAATATCAAATGACTAACGAGCTATTCGCAAAAATTCAACCATGCTGTTGAATTTGCAAATAACTCATTGAATCTGTAGTTGCCCTCTTGACCCACAATTAAGTGGGGACCTCTTCGGCATTTTGCCTCTTCTTTCTTGATGCCTGCTGTCGGACATTCCCTAGTGCGAGCGTGCGAGCATGAAAAGAATTATTGAGAATATTAGAAAAAAATTTGAATACCAAAAAATATAAAATGATAGACAAGGAGTGTAACCTGAAAAGAAATTCAATAGAATCATCAATGTTTCTTAAAACTAACACACCCTAGAATAACTTCAACTTAAAAAAATACAATCTATATACATTGATATACATAATTTTCAATCTAGATAAAATAAAGTACAATAATTAAAAGCAGCATATACAATTATGAGTTGTTCCATGGAATCTATAAATAAAGAAAATACATTAAAAATAATTATCACACATGTGCGATGCTACAAAGAGAATTATATAAAGATACAAATTTTAATTATATTTATATAAATAATTATTTTAAACTATCCTATATAACCAAATCTACTTCTTGTTCCTTTATGGTCCTCCTTTGGTCCTCCTGTGGTCGTTTCCTCACCGTAGTTTAACCTGCAACAGAAAGCAAATGGATAAAAAAGAGATAAAAAAGAAAAGGGATAAGAAAGAAGGAAGAAGAGTGAAACTTTTAAAGTGGAACGATTTCACGATTTTTTTTTTAAGTGGTTTCCCCCCGGTTGGACTAATCCACTGACTTTAAATTTAGGAGAAACCTACACTCCAAGCTACAGTCCAACACCAATACTAACCGCAGGCTTGAGGAATTAAATCCTTGGGCCCGACTCATCGATAGCGGAAGATGCCTTTCCATACAATGAAACTTCAGTTTCCCATGCTAAATGTATGTCTATCTATGCATATCAAAAAGCCCCAAAAAAAAGACGGTAGTTCCACTTTAAAAGTTAAGTGAACATGATTTTATCCTTGGGAGTAAGATAGAATCATGGCTCGCGTGGGCAGGGTCGCATCACTGAAGTAAATTCTTTATTCGTAAATGGTACCCTTTATTAACAAAAAATTTACCCGCTACCCATTAAATTGCTTCTGAAACAGAAATTTTAAATCAATGTTAATACAATTTCATTTGCAACTAAAACTTAATAAAAAAGTAATTGGAGTATTTTATACTACCTTCCGGTCCAGGAACGCAATCAGGTTGAAGACAGTCATCTGATAAACTGAAAAAATAAATTCATATTAAAATTATTTTCTGCTTAAAGTACGTTAATAGGTATATAACGTTTAAACTACTGCATATGCATTGAAACAATCTGAACAATAATTAGAATGTATAAGAATAATAAAATAATTGTTAAATAATCGAAAAGAATTCGTATTTTAGTTTAGAAGCACTGTGTATATGTTAGGTGTACCGTCTTCCTCGAAATTCCACTTCAGACTGAGCCATTGTTCTCTATAACAAAATTTTGATTAGAAAGTTGTTTATATGGCTTTTTATATGTTGAGCATGTGTGCAAAGATACAAATAATTCTAATAAAGAAAATTCAAGATTATAATGTTTGTATTTTAACATTCTTTTCATTTTAATGTAATTAATTTATTGTTCATGCGCTGTGATGACTCTGAGACTAAAAATTATTTGTAATATAAATAGAGTGTATAAGATTATTATAATAATTGTTAATTAATCGATAGAAGTCTCGATTATGGTTTAAAAGTACGAAATATATTTTTAGAGTACCTTCCTCTTCGAAATTCCCCTTCAAACTGAGCCATTATTCTCTATAAGAAAACTTTGATTAGATAGTTGTTTATATGACTTTTTATATGTAGAGCATGTGTGCAAAGATACAAATAATTCTAATAAAGAAAATTCAAGATTATAACGTTTGGATTTTAACCTTCGTTTCATTCTAATGTAATTAATTTATCGCTCATGCGCAGTGATAACTTGAAGGGTAAACATTTTCATTTTAGAACTTTACCATTTTAATTATATTTCAAATTGTTTTAAAGCATATACATTGGTTTAAAAATTCGATACCTTTTAGCATACATTAAATAGAAAATCATTTTGATACGTTTTTTAATAATATCTTTTTAGATAAACGTCTCTACTAACTTGGTTTCGTAAACAAAAAATGTTCCCGTTACTATAAAATAAATAATTAAAATAATGAATAGTAAATTAATAAATTTTATTAATAAAAAATAAAATGTAATGAATCGAAAATAAAATGTGTCTTTACACATACGTAATTCGACTTTCTTTATAACCACGTTAGTTACACTCCATATGATTATTTATTTAATAAATAAATCAAAAATACTGAAGATATTGAGATTGACGCGTTGGTAATTAATCGATAATGCAAATCATTCCCGCGAAATTTTTATTTATCAATTTAATTCATGGTAGCATGCATGAGAGAAATCTCAATTGTTTTATGCATATTTATATAGACGGACGATTCTCTTCTGTACAGTTATGTTCTTCTGCGTTATGCGATCAGGTTTTCACAGTGTCTAGATTATCATTTTTTATTCATTATTGTTAGAATATTTACAATTGATTTATTTAATAAATAAAATATCATATGGAGTTTGATTAAGTGGATCTAGGAGAAAGACGAACGTGTGTTAAACGAACGAACACGATGCTACATACGTGTGCCGGTTAAGCTTGTGTGCGTGATGAATCTTTTAATTGGTCATTTCAAGTCCGAAATAATAAATCAGCTAATTAGCCAATGAAACGACAGCGATCTTTCGCCAACGTACCGTGAAGGAGAAGTGACCACCATTTTGAATTTGTCATCTATAGTAGTTGTAGCAGATTTGGTCGTCCTGTTATTATCAGGTAATTAAAAGATATTTTCTAACGTTTACACCTTCAAATTATATATTAAACGATAACTAAAAGCATGATTTTGTATACGTGAGTATTTTCAAAACTAAAAAAAAAATTTCCAAAGATATCCGTGAAAATATAATCGTCGACATTTCTCGGTTTCCCGCCAAATATCACCACGGTAATTTATAATTTTTTTTTCTAATTTCTATCTTTTTTTCACGGTATCGATACTTTTTATTATCTTTAATGATGCTTCAATTAATTATTTTTCATAATTATGTATTCAAAAATCGTATATCGTATTAAATTTGATTTCTGTCACATACACATACATACAGGCATATATACATAAGTATAGATAACTCGTGCACATACACTCATATATTTGATTTTCTTTATATTGTACTAATGTAATTTTATTTCTTACTTATTTAGTTTTCCGAGTGTTGGGGAATCCAATACGAATACATATACTCAATCTAAGAATCGTGCTTCCTTTTACATCTATGAGGTAAGTCTATCTCTTTATTTTAAAACAAAAGAAGTGTAATAGAAAGAGTGTGAGATAGAAAGAGAAAACGAGAAAGAAAGAAAAAGAATACAAACATTCGACTTCCAGGTAGTCAAATGTGTTCATATATTTCTAGGAAATTCTCGAGATAAAAATGAAAAAGAAACTGTCGAAAACAAAAGAAAAACAGCCGAGCACTGAGCACTGAGTATCGAGAACCCGAGTATCCCCGAACACCGAGTACCGAGTACCCGAGTACCGAGCACCGAACGTTCGACACTTTCAAGGATAAATAATAACGTCGTATCTCTTTCCCCTTTCGTCCTTCGACACGTAAAGACTGGCAACAGTAACTACGCAATAAATTATTTAATAATTTTATTTCTAAAGTTATCGTTTTGATTTTAATGATTTAAAAAGTTTTGCATTACATAAAATGGTATAAAAAACGGTTTATTTTTTAGGTTACACTTTATTGAGTTATATTTAACATTAATTTTTTATGATAAAACATTTTTTGGGTAGGATACCCATCCTGCAGTCATCAATCAAGACTAAAAGTAAATATGTTTTACTATCAAACATTTCTATGAAAATTTCAATAGATCTTTATGACGACAATGATATTAATTGTTCTTTTTCTTTTTCTGTTTCAGAATATTGCAATCGTGTATGTAGGCAATAAAATACTCGTGTGTTGTATCGTGATAAAATAAAATATAAAAAAGTCGACAAGTAGATTCAGTGTTGATCATCGCATGTTCAAGTTTCGTTTGCTCGTTTAAGAAACTCGCAAGTTTCTTTTATTCGATTTAAAAGCGTGCTCATCGTCATCCTAAGGGTAGGAGACCCCTCGTGCATTTATCGTGCATTTATCGAAGTGAGTATATTTTTGTATTAAATAATTCTTTAAAAATTTTAAATGTTTCCTGTAATATAGTAAAGATATTAATAATATTGTTTTTTATTTATGTTTCAGATTGCAATCGTGCGCGAAGCAATGTACGGGAGTGTTTTAAAAACAGTCGTACAAACTATTCACGTATTAAAGTCAGTGCATTAGTGCATCAGTGAAGATTTAAAATTGTTTGTTTCAATTGAATGTGTGCAATGCAGTCTTTGAATTAGTTGTAGAATCAGTGATCGAGCGAGTAATAAGTTAAAATCAAACGCGAATTAGAGTCAGTGTTGTTCGTCATATAATAAAATTTCGGTTTCACGATAAGAAAGTCATCTATAGTTTCTTATTTTCGTTTATACCGCGTTATTAGATTCACGCGAGGTGCATCACCATGGTGCAATAGAGCTGCATCCCATTGGAATGCATTGTAAGTATTCATTTTTATTTATATTTTATTCGATTTTATTTTATATGATTTTGGATCGAGATTAATTTTGATATGTCGATATTTCGATATTTTAAATAAATGAGCAAGAAGACAAACTCATTCGTGACGGATAGACTTTGCCAGTTAAGTGGTGGCTAAAAGCCCAGTTCTTTCATTAGAACAGCTAACTTAATGAAAGAAAGTCGTCCGAGGTTTTGAAATATATTAATTAAATATATTAACAATTATTTAAAGTCATTATTTATGAAGTAACTTGTAGAGTCCTTAGTCGCTTAGACGAATTTTTATACAAATGTATTTATGTGTTTATGTCTTAATCATATTCTTTAGATCAGGGTTTTCAGCTTCTAATATACTAATCCCCGTTTCTCTCCCCCATATTTTCTGCGTTCTCATTTATGCGTGTGCCCAGGTGTTACACGTATGGGTGAGAAACTATTAATATGGGTTTAGTTTTAATTTTGTCCCTCATTAGCGGCTGTTATTGTGTTAGTGGTTGCACGATGTACTTTACACCTGTGTGTTCGTATTAGGTAATGTGTATTGTACATCGTTTCGCGATATTTTTTATTCATTGAATACATTATTTAATATTCAAAGCGCTACTTCTACGTATCACGCGTGATAAAAAAATACGCGTTCCTGTATTCTTATATTTATATTAAATATTTAAAATTTTTTAAATAACCGTTTTGCATAGTAGAGTTACTGCATTTATTTGTGAAAACTTTGATATACTCGTATATTACTAGTATGCATATATATACTAGTGTATACTTGTATTTTTGCTTTAGTTTTTTATGCAATAATCACTAGCCTTGGCAGCCGATTACAGCAAAAAGTACGTATACCCATTAACATATAAGTTTATGAAACGTGGTTGAACTAGGGTATCGGAGGTGCCCCGGGGCATGCTCTCTAGTTTAGGCTTTTGCACCCTGGTGGTATGTGAGAGAACCGTGGAGTGAGTGGGTGGGTGTGTATGTTTTTTCTTAAAACGGGTAAACATGTGGGTAATAGGCAGGCAGGTAGCATACTTCTTTGGATGAATGTGAAAACTTTAATTTTAAGTAGGTAGGATACAAGGAAGGCATTAGACTTCTTGCTTCCATTCCGGAGTGGAAACTCCGCCTCCTGGTTTATACAGAATTGTTGCAAAATTTTGATCATCTCATTCTATTATGTTTGATTTGTTTATTTATTTTGTAACTATTCTGTGATCTTTATTATGTATCATGATTCAAAGGCATTTGCAACCATTTGAAAAATTCATTTCTACTTCGATTTTATCTCGAACGAGATAGAGTCGAATCAGATTCGCAAATTCCTTGATGCATTTGATACTTAGTTTTAAGTATTTCAGGATTAGCCCTACGCACTATCGCGATTTCGTCTTACAGCTTGAAATATTTGATATAATTAAAGAATAAATTAATAACGAATTAATGAAATAAAATTATTGCAAAAAATGCATTACTTTTATTGCACTATTTATCTCAATTCGATTTTATTACTCGACGTTAAAAGTGCGGAGTGTTATTAGGTCATCGAGGGAAATCATTATCTGCTTGGACATTCGATTAAATGTTCTCGTGTATGGTCAATGAAATCTAAGTTCATTGATGATCCACGAACTAGAAAAGTGAACGCGAATTGTAAATTAATTTTTTAATAATTGTGAATTAGAATCATAACAAAATACGAGTTTATTTGCAAAATTAGTATGAAAGATTTTATCTTGCTCGCACGTAGGGAATGTCCAAATGCAGTTTTCATGGAATGAAGAAAGAAGAGGCTTAACGCCGAAGAGGCTTCCACTTAATTGTGGCTGAAGAGGGCAACTACAGGCTATTGAGTTATTTTCAAAGGTTCAACAGCAAGTTCGAACCTTTAGAGAATGGCTGTCTAGTCATATTTTATATTTTATTGTATAATTTTTTTGCTCGTCATTAATTCGTAGTTGTAATTGGAGATAATGGACGATTCCATCTCCTCGGGACACCAAATTGGTGTCTAATATCTTAAAAAAGATGCATATGTGTTTAGTTAGTTCGAGTCAAAAAATTTAAACTCCCTTATTATTACATTTTCAAGCTTATCGTTTTTTAAATATTAAAGTAATCTCTCTTTTCTTTGTTGTCTTTAATATTTTTAACTGTGATCGTATTTTATTAAATTTGTAATTTTTTCTTTTCTATATAGTGCAGGTTAAAAGTATTAGTCATAATAATTAATAGATATTATTTTCTATAGTAACTTAATATTTGTACTTTTACTTTTTTATTTTATTTTTTATTTTATGTTACAACGGTAAATAGATATTTGATAAAAATAAATAGAGAATTCAATTTGAAAAGAGCATCTGCGAATTGGACGATTCATATGTCAGGCTATTACTGTATCACTTGATTCTATAATTTTCTTTTTGTTACAGGTGATCATTGTTGGATTTAACAACAAACCTTTGAGATCTTTTTCTATTTGAGTTCCTGAAATTGTTTTATTTTGAAATATATGTATAATGGTATTTCAGAAGGCACACACAAAAACTAAATATAACATATACATTGTTAAATGTACACTGTGATACTATTCGCTTACGGAGCAGGAAGGAATTCATTGACGTTGGGGGGTGTTTTTTACTTATTTTTCCTGTCACAGTTTTCACTGTACACGTTATTTTGCTCACCGTAATAAAAATACGACAAATGCAGATTCAATTTCGACTACTAAACGTTTACGAGTTTTCGAGTGTATATTAGTGAGGAAAAAATACTACATCTCGTCTAGCTCAATTTTAGTATTTTATAATCACTTGAAATGGAACGAACAAATTGATTGTCGTTAGTTATTGATATAAAATCAACATTTTATCATGTAGCATTTTTTTTTGTATATTTTTCTTTTTTTCAACCTTTTTCGTTTCCATTGAATTCGACGATTTGGAGAAAAAAGAAATAAAAATGTGGTGCAAACAATTTTTCGTTAAAACATTTCGTTTGAAATATACGAATTAACTGAAAAGTTTATTTAAACATATATATATGTTTAAATATAAATATGTGTGTGTACATACTTATGTAAGTGGACAAATATAAATACACATTAAGGATTTATTTTCTTGAAATGTCGATAACACAATGTCCTTGTTTGAAAAGTGCAAATATTACGAGTATTTCTCAATTTGTTTTTTTTAAAGAAAAGTTTACGAAGCACTCACTTCAGTTGATCTCGACAAATCGAATATGCAACCTTTTACGAAGAACTGTGCAATCTTTGTTACAAAAAACCAAAAGCATGGTCGTATTTGATATTTCAAAGAATTGTTAGACAGTGATGATAAGTATTTCCTTGACGGACAAAAATCTGTAACATACATACGTATATTTAACTCTAGATTTACGGACTGAGCCAATTTGACTCATTTAAAACTTTTTTGCTACATATATATAAAACTTAAATATTATTTTTTAAAAATATATATTCGTTTTTAATTACGTAAATATTAATTCCTACCCTCTACTCAGTTCTTCATTCAAAAAATGTTTGCAAGTCATTAAAAAATAATGAACAAAATATCCGTAAATCTAATGTTAAAATATGTTTAAATAGAAAATAAGAAGGATGAAAATGATTCGTAATTAATCCGGACTAAAACGTCTTTTACAAGATAGATTGATGGTATAGATATAGGTTCGTTGGAGCTTTACCTGGATTTTACGAGGGTTCTTGATGGATACCTAGGAATAGCCATTGTAACTGAGGTATATTATTATTATCTTCTGCCATTAAAACATCCCCTTTAGTTAGCATTTCACCTTGCAACGGGGACAAAGTATCACCGGTGTGGTCGAGGGTATAGCTCTGGTAGAGTCGATCTTACACGTCGTTGCTCGACAAAGAGTACGAACACGATGGTACGTATTAATATCTAGGGCCCATGGCTATCATCCCTCTTCGTAATTCTCGTCTTACCAACGTTACCAACGATTCAAAATCTTTAACGTTGATAAAAGAAATAATATACGTTAACGCATTTCATGATAAAAATTACTCTATGAAAAAACTTGACACAACGTATTATTATATATATTTTTTTAAAGTATATAATGCCTATCGCGCAAATGTTTTATTACGTAGCTTTGTCCTTCTCGTTTTAACTTTGTGTTTCTTTTACGTAGTAGGATACTTTAACAACGGAATAACTAACGCACACTCCGTGTAAGGTTTCTCTCATCTTATTAATTATTCGTTATTTGTGCTGTTATTTTTTTATGTAGAAGAAAAAAACACAGAAGACTGAGAAAAAAATAATAAAATACAGAGAACTAATTTCGTGATTATATATAGTAACTTGTTTATCAGACAGGTAGTCTTGATATAAATAAAAACCAATTATGAAAGGTAACCGATTGTACGCATAAAGTGCTAACGATAAACGACGATGAGTATCGGAAGTTTGAAGGACGACTCGTTGCATCCCTTGGTAAAAGTAAAATCATTTATCCTTTTCAAATTAATTCGTGAACGTTTCACTCGACACGTATCATTTTCCTTTAGCGTGAAAGGATTCAATTTATAAAATTTAATCTGCTGTTTAAGTATAATTCTTGCGTTTGTTTCATTTTGTGTATTTCTCTTACTCCGTTCGTGATTCATTTTACTGAATATATCAAATATATTATAACGTTTTTGACTGAATTCGTGAGAATACACTTTTTCCTCAAGAAACAATTTATTCAACGGTAAATCCGCGACGTATTTTTGAAACATAAATTGAAAACAGCATGTATGTATCATGTTTCTTTTAAGAATATCACTACATGAAATAATTTTTATATTTCACCAGAATGACGTTAAAATATTCATGAAAAATCCTTTATCTTTTATTATCGAAGTTATCGGAAGATAACCTATATACGGCCTTTTATCAAATTAAATAAAACTATTCATTAACACACGTGCTTTTTGATATAATAAAAATTCGTGATAATACACAGGAAACTGTGCATGAAAGCCGTATATCAGAGAATTCAAAGATAACAAAAGAATATAGGAATTTAATTATTGATTTTAATTTCTGTGTATTCTAACGTATTTGATTAATTCGTTATATTAAATTAAATCAAAGGAATGAATGTATTGTGACTAAATTTAAATACGATTTAATAATAGTACGATATGTTTAAGATGCCTCGAAGCTGTAAGATCAATCGATCTGATACTACTGTGCATAAAGTTTATATTAGAAAAAACTTATCCTATCATTCGCGCTTACGTTTGTCTCTACCGTATAATATCGATAAAATAAGTTTTCCGTATGATGATTGGCGTATACTTATGCGAAAACTTACAAAAAAATGATGAAAAGAATAATAACTAGCTGGAGGCATATTCTAGGTGGGGGTGGGAAAGGGATGAAAGTAGGCTCAAGTTTCTGAAGTAAATTGGCTGGAAAATTTGGCATATGCGAGGATGCGCGAAAGTTGCGCACGCGTCTCAGATTTTCGCGGGTTTCATCGGCCGTAGTAGCTGCGTCGTACGGGATGCAGTCGGTTAACAGTCAGTTCACCGTTAACTCGCGACGACGAGTCGTGTTTTATTCTCTTAATTATTAAGAACATACACACGTGTTATTCACATAAAAGGAAACATAGTACGAACCGATAAAAAACTTCCATCTCCTTTATATATATATATATATTTCTCATATCTCTCTTTTTACTTTCTCAATTCTCGTATATCACTTTATTTTTTCTCCCACCGGTAACACTTGAATCTTCTCTTTTTTTTGTTTCTTTTATCTTCTTGGAGAAGTATCAAAAATAGACGACAATTTTCACGAGGAAAAACAATCATACTCGCGAGCGTTCGTCGACATCGAATGGGACGAGGGTAGTTGGGGGTATGGGTGGGGGGTCAAAAAGCATTCTCGAACTTCTCTTTCCACTTTGTTCTAAACCCTCTTCCCTTACCATTACACCATTAACCTATCTCGAACGAATCGGTTTTTCAATTTTCTCCTCTCCTTTTTGCTTTCACCTTACTCCCGCTTAGCCATTGGATAGCTCGAATGGAAACGTCGAGTCAGAATCCCAATCGGTGGCTCTCCTTTCTCTTCATATCGTCATCGACGGGTTGAAGTTGTGTCGATGGCGGTTATCCCCTCTTCGTAACCTATTCAAGAGTTTAACAGATGAGGGAAAGAGAGGAGGGGATCAGTAAAAGGACGCGAGCGTTGGATCGAAGAGGGTACGGATCGAGCTCGCACCCAGTCTTATCTAATCGTACCTTTACCTATTAACTAAGGGACAACAAATCTTCTTATTTCTATTTCTATTTTTTATTATTTTTTGCAAAATAAGTCTAAGAACAATTTACTGGGTAATATATTGAGTTAACAAACGGTTTACAGATCACGTGCGTTTGTTCGAAAAAGGGCGCGCATGCGTGAATTCCGCGATTCCGCGACCAAAGAATCGGCCAGTTGTCCCTTAACTTTAAGTCGTCTTCGGGGACTCGAGAAGGACGTGATTTTTGCTACCTTCTTTTTCTTTTTTCTCTCTCTTTCTCTCCTCTTTCCTCCTCCTCCTCTTCCTCCTCCTACTCCTGTCTTCGAATATTCATGAACGGTGGAAGAAAAATAAGAGTGAATCATGTTTACGTGGCCTTGTCCTTCGTAATTTTTTCGCGTGTTCGATATTAAGTTCGAGTTTTAGAGATTTACGTAGTTGCGTTTGCTTCTTTTAAACTGCTCGATTAACAAGGAGGTACGGAATAAATTATCGAGGAAGGACATTCGTGTAGTAAGCTGTGCCATTTTTTAATTTTTTTTTTCATTCATTAATTTAGATACGTTCCTGCGAAAATTTGATCATTTTCATTGAATTTGACTAGCTGTTGTATTTTTCTCCCTTTTCGTTGGTTTCTTTATTATTATATTTACATAACTTCATTACAAAGTTTTGTTCATGAGAAATACGGGAATATTGTGAAGAATTTTTTGTAAGAATCAAATCCACATAAGTCACGGCCAATCGAAATCCTAAGGTTTCATGATGCAGTGATCAACGATATTGCCACTCGTCTATCTTCGATACGAAAAAGGGACATGGATAAAGACAGGAATGCACAGGGTGAGTCTTTATTTTGTCACAATACTCTTTGTGTCTTACCTTAAAGATCGGTGGAACAATAGCAATTGTATTCCGATAAAGAAAAAATTGGACACGCTACGAATTTATTTGTAAGGTTCAAGCCAAAACTGGGCTTTGGGAAATATTCGTTTAATATTTTCTTCTACGTGTATACAGAACGATTTGTTCTTTTTCTTTTTTTCTTAGAAAAATCAATCAAAATAAAATTTGTTTAATTGTACACATCTTTCGACTAGATTTTTTCTTTTATAAAATTGATTGGTGATCATTAAAAAAGTTTATACGTTTCGTGATTTGCTGTTTCCTGATTCCTAGTTATCTATGTCGGAGAAAGTTCATCGAGAAAATTGGACGTTAGTTCGAAAACTTTGAGCTTCAATTGAACAAACAAAAATAAAAGAGTAAGTAATTTGAAAAGTGTAATTTGTAATGAGAATTATTTGATCTCTTTTATTAATTAATTTGAACTAGGACAGGAAAGGATTAATTGAGATCATTCGATTCCTAGAATATTCTGCACTTGTGTTAGATTTTTACGAATTTGTCAGATTTTCCTTTTTTAAGCATTTTAGAATTTTATTTTCTCGTTAGCTAATTATACTTTGTCTAAATCTTTTTTTAATCCTTTCAAAGGAAAGTTCTTATTCAAATAAAAAATTACTTTAATCGTGCAAAGAATATGTGGTACGTGAATACGATTACTTTCATATAATAGAATTGTTAATAAATATTTTTTATTGCGATCTGTATCAATTAGCTTGATTACAATAATAGATATTATATTTGTTTAATATCTATCAGTACAAATTAATGTCTATAAAAATATCGTCACAAACGAATGTCTATTTCCAATATTTTTCATCGAACTTAGTGTGATGTGTATTTTTAAAATCGTTCTGTATGCATACGGATATTGTATACTTTATCGATAAATTTAAATTGATTTCTTTTTTTTTTTATCTAAGGTTTTTATATAAATACATTTCGAGTTGGTGTAAAACGTTGAAAGATTGACGAGCATTCGTGTCAAAGTAAAATCCGTTACGAATGGAAAATATTCTATGGGAAACAATTCGTTCGAGTCAATGTTTTATTTCTTTCGTTAGAAACAATTTTATTGTTTTTATCGTTAAAATGGAAGTATCAAAACAATGAACCTTAATAACGTGGTAAATGCATTGGTGGTCTTAATATGACAAGTTAATTCTTAGTGACAAACGACGTAAGATTATCTATGAATTTGATGATATATTTCCCTTGTGACATTTAATTAATCAGGCTATTCAATTATAACCGTCTCTCTATTCGTCGTCGTATAATAGAAGATGTAGATTTCTCTGGATTCAAAGACTAGCCGTGTTAGGAGATCTTTTTGTATTATAAGTAACTACGAGATTCTCAAATCTTCTAGTTAATTATTGCCATTCGTTATTAATTAGTCGTTATTAATTTAATAATTAATTAATTTTTCAATCCACAAAGAAAAAAACAAAATTTCAATCAACATCAGCTGTGAAAAGTTGTAAGAAAAAGAAATCATTTATAATAATTTTCTTAATTTGTAGAAGAATATGCAATTAATTTATGCTGACGTGATACATAAATTGAAATTTTTAATTTAAGAGGACCTATTATAAATGATAAGTGTAAATTAATATACAGTATTATACGGAAGTTTCGATCTAATAAAACCCTGTCATTATCAGACATGCATATTACAGACGAGGTAGAAATTTTGATGATAGAAAAGAATTTATCGCTAGGTCAGCACTTTGAGTGACTAGTCGATATGGTAAACGTGACGTATCCTTAACGTTGTTGACTCAAAGCGAAGGAGGGAAATTCGTTTCCGGTATTAGAATCAAATGGCAATTGTGCAGGATTGGAAATCAAAGGACCTCGGTTTATCTCAAGTTGTATTTTGAAACTAGTTTGATAGAAAGTTAACGTGAACATTGACGTTATTCTAACTTCATCATTTTGAAAATGATTTGGGTTGTCTATCTGTTCATTTTATTCTATTTCACGAAATCAAAATCATTTATAAGACGACACTTTTTTATCGATAAAGTTATTTAACTGTTTTGTGATATAGTACTTTGGAAAATAAGCTTTTTTTATCTTACCCTGTCGAAAGAAATTTTAGTATTTTATATACTAACTCGATTTCTCGCACTTATCTCTTTGACCGTTACGTATGAGCATATTTTTCTTCGTAAAAAGTTTTCCAAGCATAGAATGATCACATTTATTTCCTTGAAGATCAATACGGGTTATCAGAAAGGAGAAGACCTTAACCCCTTAAGCTTACTTTTTATGCTCTATTGGTGAAATAAATATACTTTAAATATCATCATAGGATCGTTGAATAAAGCGTTACTTTGAACAGAATTTTAATGGAGGGTTTCGTCTATATTGTGTTTTGCAGGAAATTGTTCAAGAATTTCCTTTTCAATATTTTTATACTTTCTTTTTTATAATATAATACGTACAATATTTTAAAAGACTAGCTAGGGATAGCGTATAAGTGCATATGAATGATAAAGTAAGAGAGAACTCTGATACAAATAATACATAAGCTTCTTAGAAAAAGAACGTTCGGTTTTTCGTTTCCCTTTTATATTAGATTACTTGTTTACCACATTTTCTTTTCACTTGATAAAATGCTAGCACAAAGTAGCTTTCTTCTTCTTCTTCTTCTTCTTCTTCTAACGACTTGTTTATTATGTTTATTCGTTTCCATTATAAATTGGGATAAGTACGAAGAAGATATTTTTTTGGTATTTTTTTTACTTCGTAAAGATTCATAAATTTTAATTGAACGTAACGACGTTAATCGCGTTTCCGCTTTAATTATTACATTGTAATAACTTTGTAGTTCGGTTTGTGATTATATTCCAAATCGTGGCGAATGCATTTAGAGTTTGGAAATGATTTTCGTGATTAAGTTTACATACATGGGAACATTTTGATCAAATGGATTACATCGAAACGTTAATCAGTCGTTTAATTCGTTACGTTTCTATTATTCAAATCCTTGATGATACTTTCGTTTTAGGAAGTTCAATTTACGGACCATTGTTCATTAAATTAATCATTTCATTGGTGTTCATATTACGTACAATCTAGTTATATTAATTTGATCATTATCGAATTTAAACCAATGGAAGAATTTACAGAATTTATTATTCTTTATTCTATTGTATAATTCGACGAATAAATGCAACGTTATGTATAGTTGCTCGATTAGTTCGTATGAATCATCATGATCAATGACCGTGTCTGCTGTAAATTAATCTTCTATTTTTTTTTTTGGAAGGAAAATCGATAAGATAGATTGAGACGTGAGATATGATACCATGTAAACAATTTTACTCATAATTGTACTTCCTATTTAAGTTGTATTATCTACTGGAATTTCCTTATTTTTCAGAAATTATTTATTTCAATAAAAAACAAAAATAGGGAGATTTAATTGCAAGTTGTTACATAAAATTAATTCATGAGTGACACTGATTTATATTAAGTGAAACAAAAATTGTGACATGCTTTGTATAACGTGATAAAAAAAATACAGGCTCTTATTAAACGATATACAGGTGTTGTACGCGTTTAATTTAAGTTGACAACTTTAAAAATTTTCTTTGGTTTCCGTAACACAGGAATATGAAATAGGTATAGAACAAAAATTGTATCCTATGATACATGTAACTAGAATCTTATGGTTTTGTATTATAGAAAAAGAACGGAGAGACAACTATTGTACATTGTACGTCACATATTTCGAGATTAAATTATTCATAATGCATAGATTTCAATATTGAGTTTCATTTTCAATAAGCAAACTGCGAAGCTATATCTAGATTTAGTAAATTAGGAAGTTAAAATAACTGACAGTCCAATATTAACTTATACACGCGATCCTGTGTTTTTGCGAATATTTATTCAGCAAATATAATAAAGCTGGACTCTCTTGTGTGAGGAATTATTGGAAATAGGAATTTCATTGATATACATACGTGTACACGTGGATATGCGTTGAAATATCATCGCTTTCTATAACTATATTTGAAATAGTTATGAGGCTTGGTTTTCAAATACCTTGATATTCAAATATTTCAATATGTTGGTATTCAAAAAGATCGAGCTTAATAAATTGAAGTACTCTATAGAGAATATTATATATATTATTTATCTATACACGTGTGTTTATTTAATTTCATATCTCATTGTAATTTCAAATTAATTCATTCGCGAATGAGTGTTGTTTATCAATCTTTTGAAAGTTCATTTAAAGTCACGTTATGTATGTTCGTAAGTTGGTTTATTTAGTCTGGAAGTTTAAGTATGTAGAAGTTTCTCAATTTAGAATATTTAATAGCACAATGCTTGTCATGCGATAATGTTAGACATAGCTAAAAAGTTACGTCAAATTAATATATTATATATATATATATATATATATATATATATATATATATATATATTTTTCATTAAGTTATCTATATTTGAAGTTACAGAGATTTCAATTAGAGAATCGTCATTTGAAAATAATATTTATTTAAATAGTTTGCCGCGACTCTTTGACGATCTTTTTATTCGACGATGAGAATCGATAATCTTCTTAACGTTTTCGATATTTAACCTCTAGCTGGCGCTAGTATTCCCCTTTGATAACTCACCGCTCTTGAAGATTCTTCATCTAGAAGATACCGGGTGTCGGTAAATTATCAGGTTGCGTTTAAGTAGTTTTTATCGTGGTAAACAATTCCCCTTTTCTAATTTTTTTCTCTGCTCATTGTTATTTGTAAGATATATAAAAGATGTCTCTGATATTGGTACAGTTGTATGTTTGTGTTTTTTTTTGTTTTCTTCAAATTTTACAGCTACGAATAAGGTAGGGGTGAGGGAGAGTGGAGACGGAAGGAAAGTAATTAATTATCGAATTAATTAGTCGATTTCCATTAGCAAATAACCGCGAGCGTTTATATATTTACGCAAATATACTTGGCGTGTGGTTTTATAGGAGGGATCAATATAAAATAAAAAAAAAGTTGATTATTTTGGTTGATAACAAAATATTGATTTAAGTGGATAAATACATCATTCTATGTTGATTTGATAAGCGTGAGCAAATAAATTATTCTCAAGAGATAAAAGCAAAGTTAATTCATTTAAAAAGACATCAATTGACGAGATACTACACGGTATTATTTTAATTATACTCGTTTAAAATAAGTGTGCCATCGTGTAAATTTGTAAAACAAGCAAATGTAATAAAAATTGGATTATCGTACGATAATGAATTGAAAAGTATTGCGATTTATTAGGATTAACGGATAACAGGGAAAGGCAATTCATTTAATTTGTTGATGTTGTATGATTTGAAAATCCCCACAATCCTCTCCCTTATCTACCTTCCGCCCACCAAAATGTATACAAGAATTTCCTCATGGTTACGGATTTGGTCTCGTTTTAGTCAATTTACTGGCAGTCCATCCATCATCAAGCGTACAAAATTGTCACCAGAGGACAGCGGATTCAGCAATTCTCTGATAGACCTTTAGTTTTTTTTTTTCCCTACAATTTTTTTCCTTTTTTTCTTTTTCATTTTTTCCCCCTATCACGCCAACGACCAAATCGATTTTATGCTTAGTTCGTTTCGCGTTTTGTCCGGTCCATATGCGGTCAATGATAAAAAACCCCCCCAAAAAAACAAAAAAACAAAAAAGAAAAAAAAATTGTGATTCCAATTGCAAGAGGGGAATCGAAGTACTTTTACGTTTTTTCCAACGTTGTGGTAGTATTAAAGGATGCGAGAACGAGATGAGGGGGTAGGAGAAAGAAGCGAGGCGTAGGGAAGGTTATGGGGAGAGGGTGTGGAGGGTAGTTGGCAAATGAGAGTGAAAGAGGATGCCGCTACGTAAATGGAAAGGAGAAGTTAACGGAGAAAGTAGAGGGTGAAAAATTTTAATAACACCAGCTTTTACTGGTGGCAACGCAGATCATCTCTCCATCCTTCCTTCCTTCCTTCCTTTCTTCCTTTCTACTATCTTTTTCCTTCATTTTTGTATTTTTTTTTTGACTATGTCTCCGTGATAAAGTTTCAAAGTATTCGAGTCGAGGTCAGGCTGTGGATAAGCTCGTGTAAAAAGCAATGTCACAATAATCGGATTCTTTTTGGATGAAATTGTACTATCTTTCTCTCTTTCTATTTCTTTCTTTCTGGTTGAGTTTATCCGACAATGGAGCATCCACCTATGCAAAAGAGATATGTAACATGCGTGCTCTTCTAAGAGGTACTGCTAGACGATAAATGCATCATCATATAGAACGTGGCAAAGCTAACACACACAAATATATTATTTTCACATACATAGAAGCCGTATCGTTGTACGGTCCATCGCGCACAACTATATCATCTATACCTTATTTCCTCATTCCCATTTTCTGGGAACAATCAAATGTTTAAGGCTTTCTCGTAAATATCTCTATTCCCCAGTTTTTTCTTTTTTCTTTTTCTTTTTTCAAGGTCTTCGTAGAGTACCGTCTCATATTCAGATTTTTTTGTATACCCTTTGCAAATTTCGCGAGAAGAAAGTGTTCATGCATGAGATGCTATTTAAATGTTTGCGTCCTAAATCGAAGTGACATTTAAAATGATATGTAATGGTAGTAGTGTTACCTACTTATTATTATATGCAGTAGTTCTCACGTTTAAGGAATTTATTTTCTTTCTTTTTTATTTTTTTTCTCACACCTTTATCTAACATCCCTTTTTTCTTTTTTCATTCTTTTATCATAGAAGAAACGCATTTTTATGCGTTAAACATATGGGGTTTATCTGCCGTACTCGATCACATCCTTTTCATCCCTTCGTAGACAACAAACGTTTAGGGGGATAGAATTTATGGCGTCATTTTGCAATTTATTGCTATCTAAGATCGATACGTTTCTTTTCTTATTGCAATCTTAACAGTCGAGTAAACTTCCCTGTGTTTATTAGAAGGTTTATAGTACACATTTTTTTGTGTCTTCTATCGAAATATATATATATATATATGGTATATTATTAATGACATTTAATATTATTTTGGTCAATGAATAGCAATAGTAGTTCATATTGCATTGTTAATTAATTAAACGTACGGGATATTATTTACAAGTTTATTTATTCTTAGTTCGCGATTAAAATATTAAATACGCGATTATTGTATAAATTGCATTGTAAAATTTCTACGAACAAACAATATTGCATACATACACATTTCTATTTTAATTTACGCAATACGCAGATACCTTTATTTTCATTAACGAGTTTAATTTTGTTTTAAAAGAAGTAGTAGGGTGTGTGTGTGTATTGTGCTTTGCTGTATATACATTTATAATATACTATATACATATTTTTATATAAGTTACGCATGGGTGCGTAAATATTCTCGTTTTCTCTTTTGGAACAGAGCAGTTAATGCGGTATTGCTGCTGCATAGAACTAACAAGCATTTCGTTCTCATAGTAGAAGTGCCAGGAAACTTTAAAGCAGATACGATTGGATGCTTAACACAGTTAACTCAATAATACGTTGATTCGTGTAAAAGCTTATTTAACGATATAACATCTTATCTATATCATCGAGATCATAATTCCCTCGAGATCAAAATATGAAAGTATTTTTTTTTTATATCTATTACATAAATGTTTTTTTTATCAAATATCGAAGAAAAAAATCTTGTAAGAAATTTTCTACCACATCTTGATACGCGATTTAATAAAATTCCGATAAAAGTGTCAGTATCAATAACAACCTATCGAGATAAACGTTCATAAATTGATTTTATCTTTATTTTTTTGCATGGTAATTTTGAGTGTTTTTAAAGAAAATATTATTTAAAGCCATCTGGGAAAAGTCAATTTTGTATTATTTCATTTCAAAATATTCACTTCTTGAGAATGTGATTTTATTTGATATCAATTTCAAATAGTTACTTTGAAATAACTGTTCTATATTCTTACGTTTCCGTGTTTCGTTTCGTTATTTATATACGGTAGTTTGGTTTTTTATTTCTTTTAATTTTAAATGTTAATTCTAACAAAATTGAAGATTAATTCTAGACGCTGATATATCGTAAAAAGAACATCAACCGAATTAAGGTCAAGCTAAAACGTATAGAAATTGTTGGGTGGAAAGTATGAAGCTGGCCAAAATCCTTCTCCCAAGACGAATAAACGCAAACGGTATATTCTTTTGGCTTCTTGGCGGTAAATTGGCGTCAGGGCCAAGTTTAATCGAGAGATCTGACCAATTTTTCCTCTGTTTCACGGTCAAGATTCACAATATGGAATAGGTTTTACATAGTTTCATCGTGTCGAGCCAATTAGTATTAACTTCGTCAATTTGTTAGAGTGTACACACTCATGGTTGTCAACCCGATCCATTTCTATGTATAATATCATTTAAAGCAGGTCATCCAGTAGTTAATTCAATACTCGTGTATCGTTAAATTGTACGCAGGTCTTATGACAATTTCATCATATATATATATTTATATATATGTATAATAGATATGTATATTCGCGCGTATAAATTTATTTTTTAGAAAATAAAACTATTACGACGAATTATTTTTCTTTTTGGTTTTGTCGCGATTTTTTTTTAAAACCATAAAGATGTGAAATATATATATATATATATTTCATTTTGTAAAGGTGCTTTTACTAACTCAACCAACATGGATCTTAAAAAGATCGTTTAATTTTCATTGAAGATACCATCCGTCGTCTATATCGATTATAAAAACGATCGATAGAATTTAGTTGGAGGAAGTGATAAAAAAAAAAGAAAAAAAAAGTAGATGATAAAGATCGAGATTCTTTGAAAAAAGGTCTTCCAAAAGAGATAATCCATTCGGACCGAAACTCATCCATCTCGTTCTCCCATAAACTAGAAATGATTCCCCAACCTGATATATATATATATATATATATACATATATATATATATATTTCTTTTCTTTTTTCCCTTCTTCTTTATCGTAAAAGTTCTTCTTGATTCTCGGTGGTTAAAAATTAATAGATGAAAGTTTAAATGTTCAATGATATTATATTATGCATGAAAACTTGACCTTACCTCATTGAAATTTATTATTTCCTGGTTAGCATTACGATTATTATTACGATTTGAATAATTTCAATTTAAATATCATTTAAAAATTATTATATATTATTATATTTTATCGTTACTTTCTCTGGATAATATTCTTTAACCGTCGGTGGTTTTATCCGAAGTGTTTGACACGCCCTGCTTACCTTCGTCCTTTCATCTCCAGAGATTTTCATCGTCATCCTCTTACCACACAGTAGTCTTATTTCGTGTCTTGTTTCCCATTGGAACCATTTCGTATAGCCCCAGTATATAAGTTGCTATGTATGTAAGTATACATATATATCTTCTCTGTCGAATTAAATTACACATTGGGAGGTTAGATGACTTTGACCATACCCAAACTTATAGGCTGCTCTCAACGATAAGAGAAGGAACTTCTCTTTAACTCCGAGAACCCTTATATATTCTCTTTCTCTCTCTTTCTCTTTTCGATTGTGTCGCAATTTTCCTCCAATCAAAGAGCAAAGCTTACAATGTAATCCTTTTGGAAACAGAATCCGACCAAAGATAAGCTTTTGCACTTTAGTGTTACCAAAGTTGGTCGTTTAATGCAAATGAATTGTCTTTTGAAGAGTACGTCTCATGGTGGTCGTAGGTTAAATGATATTTCAAACATATATTATTTTATTCGAAGAATGTTGAATATTTTTGTTTTCTAACAAAATAAAGACAAATAAAATAAATATATATTTTTATAATTATCTCAATGTAAGAAACTAATTGGTAGGAAAAATAAAAGTATCGTTTTTCTTCCATTAACACCCATACAAAGGGACGAAATGGAGAATGTTTTTTAGCTTTCCTTTCTTTTTTTTCTTATATATCTTATCAAACTGGACTGTGATTATAAGTATTCTCAAAGAGGATAGAGAGATACGCTTTTAGCAGCTTTTCTCATCCTATCATCATCTTTGTTTCTTTTTATATGCTCGTTCCTTTATATAAGACGTTGTTTACAGGGTACACGTTATCTGTCAGGCACATTAAAGCACGCGTTCCTTTCCCTCATCTCTCATTATTATTGAACGCCTTGCCATAACCTAGATCGAAATCCATCCATCTATAACATTGACAACTTATATTTTCAATCATTTTAATTGTTTTTTTTTTTTAAATATAAAATATCATCTCGTAGGAAATCTTTTTTTTTACCTCAACCGCAAATATGATACTCTCAGTAAGTTAAATTAATATATATATATGGGGATGGTTTATAAGAGAAGGGAATTTTTGATTAAAACAATAAAAGAAAAGAAAAAAGTTTATGCAATTTAAAAGTAACCGTTTTGAAGTGGTGCCTTTTCGTGTTATGAGAACTGGATCGATACTAGTAAAGATGAAAGATTATGCTTGCTGGTTGTTACGGAGGTCGTTGAAACGCACTCGTTTTCTTCGCGATTTATTTATTTATTTTTCTTTTTTCTTTTTTCTTTTTTCTTTTTCCACCGTCCTTTTTAAGCGATCTTATCACCCGTAATAAATCGCTAAAATGTCGTAAATTATATAGAGAGTAATGTATCCTTGGAAGAAAAAAAGAAAAAAGAAAAAAAATAACGAAATTCCTAACACGAAAGGGTAATTTGGGTTCCAATTAGAAGTTGAAAATAGTTGGTTAGAGAAGGGAGGAAGAGAGAGGGGGTAAGGGTTGATACGCTTTTTAGAATTGAAATATTTATTACTTTCGTGCTTCGTGTTAATTCGTTCTTTTTTTTTCTTTCCTTTTTATTTTTTTATTTTTATGAGCTTTAGAACAGAAGAACGTTATTATTATTCTTAAAAATTGCGCATAGGAAAGAAAGAAAAAAAGAATCAAAGCGTCCTATTTAGCATTTATCTTGAGTATTATTCGGTGGCAGCTCGCGCTTCTCGGTGGATTGGCTTTTGCCAAGTTTCTCCGCGCCACGCTTGCGCGGCTTTTCGAGACGAGCTTTTGAGCTTTCGAGTCGACACTGGTAACAACGGGGGATACACGTGGAGTCAGTTGTGTTCTCGTTCGTTACCAAAGTTTTATAGTCTCTTCTTCTTCCTCTTCCTCTTGTAAAAACTTTGCCAAAGTGACGGGTTTGTTTTAATCTCGGTTAAACCAATATATAACATAATAAACGATTTATGGTGATCAACGATTAATAAAAAGTGATGACACGCGAGTTGTTGTTTATCATTTTTTTCCCCAATTGTATTATTTCGAATTGGACGTTAAAAATTTAATCCGCGTTCAACAATAATTATTTTAGTTTTAATCGTGCGAATTAAACGTTTTGCAATAGAAGAATTAATTTAAAGTTAGGAAACAATTTCGTTATATTAATTGTCTATCTCACGCTCTCTATCTTTCTCTCGTATAGTTTAAAAAAAAAAAACAATATTCTTAATTTTTGAAAACAATTCTTTTCTACATAAACGTCTTTGATATATTTGACTTTAGCAAAATTATTGGAATGTAACAACACGAAGAGATCTAATTAAACTTACCTCCTGCGGTGATTTTTTTTTTGTGAGATGAAACAAAAATATGATCGGATATCGAGTCGAGTATGTCTCAAGAGAGTGTATGTGTGAGAGAGAGAGAGTGAGAGAGAATAAAGAACTCGACCCTTTTGCAAAGTACGTAGGAACGCTTGTCGACGCAAGCACGTCACGAACGGAGAAGAGTACTCGATCATTTGTTCTTGAACCGTGTATACCGCGGTAGTAGACTATGAACGATTGATTTGGCATGCTCTCTTGTGTATGCCTGTTGTACAGATCGAGAGAGAGAGAGAGAGAGAGAGAGAGACATTTGGTTTCGAGGTTGGTAGGAATTTATCGGTGGAATGTCGTATATTACGGACGCCAATTATTCCATCGAAATAGGATCGAACGTAACAATATTACACACGGCAAAATATTTAACAATTATTATTCGATTGTTGGTACGAAAGTTTTTTCTTTCTTTTTCTTTTTTTTTCTTTTTTTGTTTGTTTGATTTATATTTGTAACCGTACACAGCAGGATGTACCTTTACTAGTTCGCGTTACTCGTATATATGTATAAGAAACAAACAAAATAACTTACGTGTGTATATTATTATACACGAATAAATAGTATCACGTATATTGTACGATAGATGGTTGTATTATTTTATTTTATTTTTTTATTCTCACCGTTTTTGCATGAGTGTTTTTTCTATTTTTGTTGTTGTCGCGCGTATCGCGTTGATTCTTTACTTTCCAATATTTTTATACAATTATAATATCGCGTTATTCGTGTAAATCGTCAAACGCGATTCTCAATAATGTAGTATAAAAAGAATCATATGTTTATATATTTGGCGTTAAATTTATTGAAGATTTATTCACAAGTTGTAATAGTTTTGTAGAAGTGAAACGAAGAGTTAATCTAAAGTTGGAGAATTTCTCGACGGTATTATAGCCCTCGTCTTGCCTTCGGCTAGGACTAACGTTTAACCAGGATTAAACGATTAATTCCTTCTGAAATGAACAGCTTTTTTTTTCTTCTTCTTCTTCTCTTTTTAGATCGTATTCGAGAGGATTTATTATAACAAGTCTACGATTTTAGTGGTAATTGATAAACGATTGTTTTTCAAATTAACAATGATACTATGACGGACAATTACGAATCGAACAATTACATTCTTACATTTATATTTGTTTGAATCATCGAAGTGAAGTGGTTTTTTTTTAAATTAAACTAATAATAAAAACATTGGTGTTGGGAAAAATGAATAAGAAGGAAGGAAGTGTTGAAAGTAAAGATGAAATGAAGGAAGGATCGTCCCCGTCAGCATCTTTGCGTTCTTATCCCCATCAAAAGGTTTTCAAAAAGTGCAAAAGTGCTACTTTCCATCTGGACGGTGCAATTTATACGATAGGTAAAAATCTTCTCATGAATTATTTTATCATTTTTAAATGCTTAATGTTTTATTCAATTTCTTTTACAGCAACTTTAAAGAAAAATGCTTCTTTAAATTGTACGACTAACTATTCGAACTATTTTCAAATTTGCACCGATAATTTAGATCTTGCTTTTTGATTAGGGATACAATTATTTCGTTTCATGAGATATCGAGAGTTTTTATTTTTTTATTTTATTTTTACAAAGTATCAAAATGTATGAATAACATATACATAGATATATCTTCGATGCATTGTACTAGTAATCGTATTTTGTAGACGGACGATTTTTCTAAATCTTCTTATCGATACATAAATTGTACTTTGTAGTATGAAACTCATATTTTTTTTCTTTTTTTTTTTATTCTAAATAAGTCGTAATTCTTGAAAAGTCAACATAGAAATTTACCATTGAAAGTGTAAGAATATTTCGAAAGTTGAATTTTTCTAGTTAAAATCGTTCCTTTATCTGTATAGTAGAATTTCTTTATTCTCCAGATAATTTATCTGATAATTTAATGCAAAGGGACCGTTGAGAAAAGAATGAATTTGAATGTAACAGTAGTTTAAACTTATACATAGTCAGACGCGGTAAGTAGTAGTCGTAAGATAATTTTTGTCAGCCAAGTAGTAGCGTGCGTGAGATGTCTGACTACAAGAGTGTGTTGTATCGAAGATAATAATAATAATAATAATGATAGAAAAAGATGATAGGGGGTGTACGTGACTTTTTTTTTCTACGTCTAGGTGAATATGAATTTTTAGCGATATTTTTTACATCGGTATGATTGCAGTTACAACACTGATACCGGAAATAGAGAACGTTCTACTTTGCAACTTTCCTTATCTGTTCCTTTTTGCACGCAAATACTGCTTGGTCACGACATTAGAGAATAGACTTTAAATATTGATTTTCAATTTCTTTCACGATACTCTACTCTACGTTATTTTTAACTTATTTCTACAAATGCCTATATTCAAATGAAATACAATTGCACAAGCTATGTTAATTTATCGATGCTAAGTGCGATGCATACATATCTCGAAAATATAAACAATTATATATGCGTTATGAATTAAAATACAATTTAACTGAACCACGAAAGACCATAAATACATCTAGTGTATTCGTTAATTCAAGAATAGTTGATAATAAGCTTGTTTCAAGAGCATTGCGTTTATCTCTTTAAGCATTCGGAATAATAATTTCTATAGGAAGCAGATAATAACTAAGAAGTTTATACCGAATCTTCGTATAATAAACAGTTTATGGTGAAATGATAACTGAATTATTCTATTGAATAAAACTATGGGTTCAAAATATTGTACGACTTGTGTTCTTAAAATACTAGTACTGCTCTTAAAACAAAATGAGCAGAGAGAGAGGATCTTTATTATATTTTACTTCACAAATGTTTGATTCTATAAATTCTTTATTAAAAAAAAAAAAAAAAAATGATAAAAAGACATAAAAGAATAAGGAGTAGACGTTTATTTGAACTAGATGGTATTATATCCAAAGAAATTTAGATGAAAAGGTGAAAGGAAGGAAGGAAGGAAGGAAGAAATGAATGAATGAACGAAGGTGAAAAATTCAAAAGAGAGGAGGGGTTGCATTCGCTTGTTAAAACTCGATACTCCAGCGATTCTCTAGCGTCGGCAGAAAAGAAAGAAAAAAAAAGTAAAGGTTTCGAAGTTATCGGGCGTAAATCATTTTACGGGATCAAGTAACGCGAAATGTTTTACATGGGATGGATCCTATGATAATATTTTTCCAAAGAAGAGTGTAATTTGGTCATTCGACTTTTGTTGCTTTGAAATTATTCTTCGATAATATAAAAATGTTATTCATGTATGCTCAATTAATTCGAAAATATTTATGGGGGCAGGATGGTAATTGGAAAAACTTGTTTACTTAAAAAGACATAGAAATCTGTGTGTGGTTTTCTATTATACTGATTGACGTTTCAAAATTATTATAGTCATAGATTATACGAGCATAACGTATTATTTTCATGAATATAGCTCTAATGATAAAGTTAGTATTTATATAGAAACAACGAAAGAGAGAGAGAGAGAGAGAGAGAGAGAGAGAGAGAGAGAGAGAGAGAGAGAGAGAGAGTAGCGATTAGGTTACAGCTCACGGAATACTTGCAAATAACGAAACATTCACGGTCAGTGGATACTTTATTACGACAATGCGACGAGCGTGACTTAGCATTCAAATACGCAATCCCGATAACGTTATGTGTATGCACATGCAGACACATACATATTTTACATTTGTAAATCCTAGGTTTACATTTGCTTTATACTTTTGAGGTTAATTATATTATAATATAATTAGCATTTTTTTTTTAAATGTATTTTCAACAACATATTACTTGCATGTTTGTGCATTTGCAACCTTTTATGGAAGACGAAGGAAAAATCCATAGTTAAATTATTGACCATTTATACTGGACTGTCATTGACAAATACTTGGAACGTTGTACAATTTATAAGGAAGAAAATGTTATTAGTTCTTATAGGTTAGATTACAGGGTGTAATATTTTTTCATCAATAAAATAATAAATAATGTTATATCTATCGGTGAATCGAATAATAATGATCTCTCTTATAGTGGAATGAAAACGTATGAGGAAATTTGTTGGAAAATTTTGCCCCGTTCCCTTGACATATTATAATATTTTATTCTTAGACAAAAGTTGGACAGATCGAAACTACGAATCAGGAGGAAATAAATCGGCTGACAAGACGAATAGAATTACGTGTGATGGCTGACGCCATCTCAATCCACAGAGAGAGAGAGAGAGAGAGAGAGAAGAGGCTTACGTGGAATATCGATTTTACGTAATCCTTTTAACTCTTTGACGATTATTTATTTTTTTTTTTTTATTTTCGTTTTTGGTCTTTCTATTTTTTTTCCATCGGTTTATTTATAATACATTACCATAGATCTTTGTAGAAATTGTTTTTTTAAAAATAAGATTCCTTTTCAAATATATTCTACATTATATAGAAAAAAGTTTATCTTTATCTGGTAAAGTAATATATATTTTTCAGTACGAGTTAATAACGAAGCTTTTCGTATCCTCTTATAAAAATGTATCATCATAATTTATAAATATATATATATATATATAGACATATGCATTTTGTATGAAACAAATCTCGGTTAAAATAAATCGTAACGAATGAATGTACTTTACTACTCTTTCCTTTTTTGTTTTGTTTTTTTTTATTTTTCTTCAACAAAATGTAAATCACGTTATTTGTTAATTATGATTAGTCAATCTCAATTAACATTTGTTTGGAGAATTCTCTTTAAAACCTGTCTACGGGTCGTTTAGAATTTCGTAGAACGCTATCAAGTTTCAGGATTTGGTAGAGAGAATTAGTAAGGGATTTTATCAAGTATCAAGAATGTATAATTATCTTTATACTTCTAATTATATTATAATAATTTTGTGCAAAGTTTGTTAGGAAAATTTCTAGATAGAAATGTAGAAACTTATTCGAGTATATTGATTGACAAATAGAGAATCGAAATTAGTATGGATTAATACGCGTATAGATTTATAGAGGTATAGGGTGGTAATTGCTTTTAAATTTGATGGGATGATGCGCTAATCAAGTTTCAGAAAAGACATTTACTAGCAGCAGCTCTAATGCATGTTATGAATTAGTATGGCTAAATGCATCGTGAACCTACATATAAACGCTATATTAGCTGATAATTAAGTTCACATTAAATCTACTGTCGTAATAACATTTCAAGATTATCCAAATTTTATTAGCAATCTTAAATTTTGTGTGTGTGTTTTTTTTTCATTTAAATAAATCGTAGGTGATTATTAACAGTTAGAGAGATATTTTAAAAATTAAAATTGGATCGAACGATGATTGTACCCCGAAGGAAAGTACATTTTTCGTTCGTATTTTCTTTTTCTTTTCTTGGACCATTTCCTATTTCCCACACATCGACAACTTTAATCCCATTTTTGTAGATTCTCTTGAATGTTACGCTTCGGGGCATTTCAACACCAATGCTTTTTGTTATTTTTTTTCTTCCTAACGATATTTTTATATAGAAATGTTAAATATCTAGTCGGTGGTGGTATCACTGTATATTGTCAATTTTATTAAAGCTATTTATATTTCTCTTTGCTTTGTAAATATTTAAATTTGACGATGTTACAAAAAATATTGTAAAAAATGAATAGAATACTCCTGCAATTTACATAGTAAAAATAAAAAGAATTCGTCCAATTAACAAGCACATACGTTCTTACATACGATTATAACATTTGTTACTTTATATTTGTATTTTTACGTATGTTTTATTCGAAAGAGAAAAGGATTCTTTTCTACAATGCAATAAATTTGGATTTGTACTATTTTCATTATTTTGAATAATAATTTCAACGTTTTGTTCAAGAGAATACGATGTGGTCTTTCTCCCTTCAAACCCTCAGTATCAAAATAAAATTATAAAAAAACCAAGATTACGAAATTAATAACGAGATGAGATTGTGTACGAATGAAAATTGTTAGTAAAAAGATTGAATGGGCCTATAACGCGATACAATTTTAAAATTCAATAGCATTGAGAAAAGGTTTATTCAAATTTCATGTCGTACCCTGTTATTTTAAATAAACGCCATTAAAATCTTTCTTTGATGTCAAATGCAGGATTTTATTCGTACGTTTTGAATTTCGTTTCTCGCATTTGTTCGTACCGTTCGTTGTATTTCTGGTCATATTAAAATATATATGTATTTATATTGTAGATTAACGAAGAGTCAAATATTTGATGTTGAATTCAAAATAACCAATGGCAAAAAACAAGTGGACGGTTTCTTTTCTTTTTTTGTAAAAACTCAACGAGAGAGATATTATAATAAAACTTAGGGAGAAAGAAAACGAGAAAAGATAGGAGATAATATGAAAGATCGTATTTCAGATTGCTAAGGGTAACCGATGAAAATATAAATCGGAAATTCGTTATCTAAAGTGCTATAACTAGATCTCCATAATTCAAATGAGTATAATAGAAGCAACACGTAAAGTTCCTTCGTGTAGATACATTTTTGTTATCCACCACACAGAAAATTCTTTAAATTAATTTTTTAAAACGATACGAAATAATTTATATTTTTATATAATTAATATAATTAATATAATTAATATAATTAATATAATTTATATAATTTATAAAATTTATATATATATGATACGAAATAATTTATATAATTCATTAATTCGTATATGGGTGATTCTCAGATAATTGTGATTTTTACAACTCAAAATTTTTAAAAATTAAAAATGCTTTATAACTTATGTTTTGGGTACTATTGTTCCCCAATTATGCTCAGAATTAAGTCTGTAATGTAGTTCTATTAAAACTTCAATAGACAAATAACTAGGAAAAAAATTGAAAATTTCAATGTTACGGTACTGACATAATTTTCACGGTACTGACAAATAAATGAAATATTCAAAGTACTTACCTAAATCTTTTTAAAATTTTAAAATAATAAAACGAATGATAAATTATAATACTCTCATAATAATACAAAGACTTTTTTGGTATTTTCTTTCTTGACTTTAACAATCTTTAAAATTTATTAATGATAGAATTAGAATAATAATTTTTATAGTAATCTTTGAATTTAACTAAGTTTAAAATGAGTTAATAAAAGAAATTTTCAACAATTATAAATGTATAAAACAATGTGTGTGTGTGTGATACAATTTTTATTTAATTAAATATTAATCTATAATAGAATTTTGTATCAAAATACTTAGTGAATCATTCCTTATTTCTTAAACTTCGTCGAAGTGTTACATTTAGAATAACTTTTGGGTTTTTTGATTTCACCACTGACTACAGAGTCTTTCTGAGATCTTTTCAACAATTTCTGTGCCTTTGCAGAAGGTAATGACAAGCGATTATCACTGTAGTTTATTTGTCCCATCGAGAAATATTCACATATTATGTCAGGTTGACAATCGAGACAACTGAGTTAATTAGTATTAGGCCGTAACCTTTCTGCTTTTTTTTTTTTTTAATTTTTCATCTTGTTGAACTTTAGTAATTTTTTTCTTCTGTATCAATAAACGTTTTTTACTTATTGTAAACGGTTTATTATTACAAAAGTTTTGGAACCCAGTATTGTCCGGAGTATTGAAACCATTTTTCATAAAACTAGAACAACTGAAGATAATAATAAATTAAAACATTAAGGAAATATGAATTAAAAAATTATTTGTTATTTTTACCATGGTACGGACATCCACGGTACTGACATTTGAATTAATAATTAACCTAACCTTATTTTTTGCACATAATAAAAATGATTTTCCAAACAATTTCAATTGTACACGTAAAATTAAATATATATTCTGAATAGTTAATCTAAATATTGTATTAATATGTGTCAATTTCAATATTATGATAAAAAAAAAAATATGTTGAATGATAAATAAAGTACTAGACATAAAAAATCACAGTTATCTGAGAATCACCCATATATACATTATTTCGTATTTATTAGTTCGTATATATATATTCGAAAAACCTAAAATATACCTACACAAATATACATATACCTATACCTAAAAACCTGATAATCCGAGATAAGGATTAAATATCAATACAATTTGCAAATTTCTTTTTTGACAATTTATCATCGACATATGTTACGTCGAATTTTTCAATTTTTCTAAAAGAAAATAAAAAAAAAGATACGTATCGTTTCTTTGTTTGTTCTTCTGAGGTGGGGGTGAGAGTAAGTTCCTTCTTTTCGTTCTCGTAAAACGTCGAGATCGTAGGTTTTCGTGATGCAGGATAATAGATCGCATTTGTAAAGTTGACAGGACTAGGAAGAACAACTGTCCGTTCCTTGTTGACCTTGCTTGATATAAATCTATGACATTTCTAGTCGAATGATCGTCGTTCTCTTCTACAGGCGTTTGCTTGCTTGTAAATTGTATGCCATTAGATTTATAGCCAACACACGATTACTATCTTTGGTAAGAACGCATTTAATATATAATAAATAATAAAAACCTATGAAGAAGAAGAAAAAGATAAAACTTAATTATTATTGGACGATAAATTATTGGTATAGTAAACTAATCATCCTCAAATGATTGCTGGGTATTCGTGAAAAGTAAATAATAATGATAACGTTTGGTAATAGTAAAAGTCGTAGGTAATGATAAATCATTCGTTTGTAAAATATTACGTTGGTGTATGTTTGTTAAGTTTCGATCGTGTACATATTATTATTCTCGTAAAATACAGCAATAAAGAATACAAGATATTGTCAAAGAAATCATACGTTCTTGACCTTTGAAATAAAAGGTGTAAATTAAAAGTGGGTGAATCGATTTATCGGAATAATATCAATATTTTTACATATATCTGTCTCGATTTGGAATAAATCAAATTCTGATTTTTATACTTCAACAACATACGATAGGCTTACATTATTTATCAAGTTTTGAGTGTATTCTTATTTTTTTTCTTATATTATTTAGTTTAAAAGAAATCAATCGAAAAGAGAAAATGTTTTGATAACGAGTATCATTTTATTTCAATTCATTCTTACGTACGACCCTTACATGAATTGTTAGGGATGAAAAGGATTAATGTAAAGTAATCGTTTATCATTTGAAATGTTGAATATATATATATACATAACATATATGGATTAACTTAACGTTGATTGTGTAGGTTGTATAATGATGTTAAGTGATGTTGCGATAAAAAGAGTACTCGATTAGGTAGGAAATGTGGCGTTTTAACATTGTTAACTATTAATATCCTTTTTGTTAATTCCCTGTAGATTGAACGGAAATGTCGGTGTCGAGTGTTGTAATATCCGGTCGAGGTCGATAAAGCAGGGAACGCGTTTGCTTCTCTTCACAAGTGTTTACAAAATCTTTTGCAATTGTGGGTTTATGTGATGGAAGTTCGATGGGAAAGTTTTATCACGATAGGGTAGAAAACTGTAATCAAACGTTGGTAAAGTTATTTTACTTGAAATTTTTGTTTTTTTTTTCCAATTAAAACTTTTTTTTTTTATTTGTTTGTTCAGTGAGAAAACAAGGCGAATTATTATCTGAAATAATATTGCTTTAGGGAAAATTGTGGTAGATTGTATAAATAAAATAAAATAATAAAAAGGAATATAATTAATTGCTACAGACAAATATATCAAATGTAATATATAAATTTCATACCTCGATTTACGTATGAAACACTTTCTAGGTCGATCGTAATTTTGAAAATTGAATAAGCGGTGGATAATATTTAAACGATTATGAACGTATATATATAAATACAATTTATAAATTTAATTAAACAATTATATCCAATAATTGATTATTATTTCTATAACGAAGTAACAAAAGCGATTAACGATAAATAATTAATAATAGCAAATTTTCATTCTTATCGGATATCGATTTTATAAATTCATACCTTCCCGTATTATTTCTTTTTCTTTTTTTTTTCGGTAGTAAAGTTTCCATAGAGAATGATGATGGATTTACTAAGGACAACATTTTCACAGTTATTTGCCAACTTTATGGACTTCCGTTGCTTCTAAAGCATATCTATCGATTATAGTGGTTGATAGAAGAAAGTCAGATGTAGGATGGGTTTACAAAGATATTGCAAGATCGATTATAAGATGTGTGTGTGTGTATACATACTTAGATAGGATATAAAAAGTATGAGTATTTAAATGATAGCAATGAAAATATTAGTTATCCATCACTTAGCATCCTCTTCTAGTATGTAAACCCTTTTGTTAAGAAAGATTTTTCATAAAGGACATAATTCAAGACAAATATATTCTTCAAACTATAATCAAATGCACTTGTAAGTTGTATTAGTTATTCCCAAACTGATAAAGAAAATTTATTTTTATACGTTGCACGTTTATTAAATAATTTAAAAATTCGTTTATTTCTTTTGTAATTTGTTGAAAGAAAAAGGTGTAATGACCATTGGCATAGATTCGAGTCACGTGTAAATACTATTTATTATTGTTATTAATATTCATGCATCGTGTAATTTTCTTCGTGGAATCGATTATATTATTATATGTGATATAGGATTTTTCCGCATGTTATATCATCGGTATTTTGTGGTTTATGTACGATGTGAAATCGAGCATAAGTCTATTTCGTTTCCTATTTCTTTTTTTTTTTTTTTGCCATTTTACACATATTTACATATCAACGATTACAATTTTTTTTAAGCGTATACGTCGATGGAATTTTTATCAACAAAATGTTAAAATCTGTGATGCGTCAGCGATGTAACGATTTTCCTTTGCTAAAAAAAATTGTTTATTCGCGTTTTTGTTTTTTAAAAAGTCAGAGGAATGTTTTTATTGATTTTTCGAAAAGAAATAAACTCGGGAAAAATTTTCAAACTTTCAATTAGTTTTGATTATTCGTTTATAATAAATCGTTCAATTGTATTCACGGTGTACTAGTTTATTATTATGAGTCAAAATATGATCGATAAATTTTCTGAAGAATTTGTAAAATGCTCATAAGATATTTCTTAATAAACTTGAAACGTCTACTAACAATTTCCTTGGGAAATTAGTATTTCATATTAAGAGAAGGACTGAGATTATAACGGGTAACCCTTGGAATGTCAGTAAATCTTGGTGAAATTAAGCAGCATGAAATTAGACGTAGCTTTTGGTATTAATCATTCAAATTAAATCCATGATTCATATATATGCATTTGAACGATTAACGTTTGACATTTCGTTCTTCTTTCTTGAATGTACATATATTCCTTCAACTAACTAGAATTACTATATTTTCATTTTTATGATACAAAATATTTATGTGGTAAAGAAGAAAGAAAAGAAAAAAGAAAAAAGAAAAAAATATCAAAGAAAACACGTTGCGGCATTAATTTAAAGCTACCCTCATTTCATAAATGGTCTTGCGAGTTAATTATACTAACGAGGAAATGATTTTCCAACGCAGTATAGTTACGTTAGCCAAGTAGTAGAGCGTATTCGAAGTTGCAAGCTTTAACTTGATGCAACTCTGTCTCTGTGATACTTTTAGAGTCTGAATTTGTGTTACAAAGTCTACAGGTGGTATAATACCAGGTGTGTTTTGAGTATAGTAGATAAAATTTATACATTGTAGTCGTAACCACTTAGGTTTCGATAGTACATGTTGTGTCAATGTGGTATGTTTCGAATTAAAGTTCAATTAGAAAGGGTATTCTAGGGCTTTCGTCTAACCTTTATAATCTTCAACCTGTGTATTATATTTCATTAATCTTTTGAAACAAGTTAATAAATAGGATAAAATGTTTACTTAGATTATTATGGGGGTTCACATGTAAATTGAGAATATTTTTTCCACTTACACGATGTACAAATTAAATGTTTAAATAAGTGTAAGCAATAAATGCAAGATATGTGATAAAACTTTAATAATTAATTATTCTTCGTCGTGAAAAATTGGAAATCGATAATTCTAATATTATTTAAATATCTTTTTTGTAAAGCTTTCAAAAAATTTATGCCTAGGGGTGAAACTTTTCAAAAACTAGGCGATATATAATATTCGACGAGAAATAGTTTTCCGACGATGCACCGGGGTTACATTGATCGTTTCGCAAAAGGAAAATTTTACGAAGGATAAATGATTTTTTTTTAGTTTAGCCATTAAGCGTACTCGGTGATGAAAACGGTAAAATGTCGCATTATCTCGGGCCATATCTTTTACCGGGTCGAGCTGATAAAAACATCTCAACGTCGTTATTATATACGGAAACGGAAAATACGTATATAGATGTTATATACGAGATATATGATATATATATATATATATATATATATATATGTAATAGGAATGGTCGACAACTACGGGTTAGGAAAAGTTGTATGCCCTTTGGATTTTAAAGTTTCTTTCAAATGAGTTTAACCGATTATATACTAGCTTGATTTTACGATCTTTAAATTTAACATGAAAAGGTTGGGGGTTGCTATACCACCACCGTATACGTCAAGTTCCCTAACTAATGAAATTATTCTTATTTTCTTTTGTAACGCTTTAGGTTCGGTGAACTTTATTTAAGGTAGTAAAAGTGTTTGCTTTTAAATCGCGACCTAAGTTTTCGTCTAGTTAAAAGTACATATCTACTTTAGCCCTTTTACCACGTGGTGGCTGGTTCTCTCTGTCTGAAGAATGTTGCAAAGGTACACTCTGGGTGCTGATGACTTACTCTTCAAATGTGGGCCTTGGTGGTACACTCACGTTAATGAGAAAAAGAAAAACGTGCAATTCTACTTAGAAATGTTTTAGAATTAATTTCGTCCCACATATTTGAATAACGTAGACTACAATAAACGTTTTTTTTATTTTTTTATTTTTTTTTCTCTTATCGATCAATAGTAAAAAAGATATTTTTCTTGTACGAGGACAAGATGGTGAGACGAGGAAGGTGGCTTTTATGGTGATTGAGATAATCGAGGTATCGATCGAAGTACGGGAACCTACTACTAGGACGTAATACGGTCCAGTGAAGCTCGGTGAGCGTACAATATTGGATAATTCGCACGTAAAAGTCACTCGAATAAAAATCTAGCACGAACTGACTTTAGGAAACCAAACTTGCGAGCCTCCCACTGATCAAATATGTTTCTTACGAATAAAAGAAATTCTTCTCGTTGTTGTCTTTCTTTATCTTGTTAAATTTTCTACGTAGATACACATATTTCATCCTTTTCTTTTCTTTATTTTCTTTCTTTATTTTCTTTCCTTATTTTATGTCAGAAAATTGAGACGTTTGAAACGAATAGTTTCAATCCTTTTTCACTCGGCCACTTTACATCGTTTTCCTTCATTTTTTTTTCTTTTTTCTTTTTCTTTTTCGTTTGTTGTTCATATTAGATTCTACAAATTTAAACAACAATAGGTTGAAGTAGAATCCTTGACAATTTTTCAAGCCCTTGTGTTCTTTATCATTTTTTCGAAAAAGAAACGAAAAATCATTCTCGAAAAGATTATAATATATATATATATATATATTTGAAAAGTTTGGCTAGATTATCTTCTTATGTAAAATAATGGGAGTTAAACGTAGATTTTTTAAGAGTAGAAGCACGTGCTGTAGAAACACTTGCTACGAAATGACGTCTTCGTAAAGTTTTAAGAAAAGCACAAAGTTTTTAAAAGGAAAAAGGGACATAAAAAGATATTCATCGAAAGTACACCGTTGATTTACCTTGAAAGTGGTGTTTGTTCTTGTTGTAGTTCAATCATTTTTATTCAAGATATCCTATCTTCGATTTTGGGTGTTTTTATGAAAATCATTCTGCAAAGTTACCAACGAAAATCATAAAAATCTGGTGTAACACGTGGAAAAATGGAAAGGTGAGATTGTAAACGTTTTTTATGAATTTATTTTATATACATGCCTTTATATTTTTATTTTATTAACTTTTAAAACTTATTTTTATAGTACTGAACAATTTTGTTGCATATTTACTGAAAAACCACTTACAATTTAGTGAGAATAGAAATATTATAGAAAAATATATATTAATGGAATGTATATTAGAAAAAAAATACTCTCTCTGTATATTATTATATATATATATATATATTATAATAAATTATATTATTATTATTAATTTACTAATAATTATTAATATATAAATTATATTATTATATTATATAATAATATACAGTATATTTTTTCTAATATATATTCCATTAATATATATTTTTCTATAAATTTCTATTCTCACTAAATTGTAAGTGGTTTTTCAATAAATATGCAACAAAATTGTTCAGTACTATAATATATAATATATATAAATTATATTTAAATAGTATAATAATTATATATAATTAAATAAATTATATTTAATATTTAAATATTAATAGAAAAATCTGATGACCGATAAGGGTTAAATAATCGTATAGAATTTAAGAAAAAAAGTTTAATTATCCTAGATATGAAAAATTTCAACGTTACGGTGTTATTACATACACATTGGTAGGTAGTGTATGGTTATGCTTTAATATTATGAAGGTTCGAAGGTTACGAGGTACTTTACGAAGACACATGATATTTCAAAGATAAAACGTTGACGAAGTATAGTTGGATATTCGTTTCACGGTGTCCAGATAGAGATGAATTTTTGTTGAAGTCTCCCTCGAGAAAAAAAAGGTGGTAACCGTTCCACTTGATTAACCGATTGCTGGAGCCCCGTACCATCGAGTAAAGCATTTGCAAGGGTCGAAGAAGGATGAAGAAAAAAAAGAAGGGAGTTGTGTAGGGCGCGAATAACATGCATTAGACGATGTTCTCACATGAATCAGCAACGAAGGAGCAAAAGTTGTTGAAAAGTGATGAAAAGAGGAAGAACGGAGCCAATTGAACCATTTTTTTATTTTCTCTTTTTTTTTTCTAGAGAAATACTCGGTCAATTGTGGAGGATCGAACTAAATTACATCATTTTAACTTATGAAATATTCATCCTTACGATATATTCAATATTCCCTTAACGAATATTTATCACAAATTTATTTTTTTCTATTTCGATACACGCAGTGTCCACAGGTCTTGAGATACGAGGATATGAAAAGGTGTTTGTAAAAATAAAAGTACGATAGAATAGACTTAAAAGAGAAAGTATAACCTTAGGAAGAATATCCTGACCGAATATAACTTATATATATATATATATATATATATATATATAGGTGGATAGAATATAGAAAAGAAAAGACTCGAGATATGAAAGGTTGTATAAACTATCGACGGACTTGAAAAGAAGAACGAAGACCAACGATGGTTATTTAAAATGAATCTAACAGAGAAAAGATTATTAATTTAATAAAATATAATGGAAATCATTGAAGCACGAGAATGATTCTTTTAAAAAGAAAATAAAAAATATAAAATAAAAGAAAGGACATAGAGAAAATTTCGTTAAAACCTTTTAACGATAGTATAGTGACCGAATTGTTCGGCCCGATAAGATACATATATCTAGATAGATAGAAATAGAAAGAGAGAGAGAGAGAGAGAGAGAGAGAGAGAGAAGACAGGGCATCGATAAGAAAAACAAATTGAACCAAACTAGAGAACAGACAAGAAGGAGTATTGACTTTGTTAGAAAACGTCGATTCACTATGGAACAATGAGTTAAGTTTAGTAGAAAGTGTACATATTAGATGAACAAATCGAGCTTCCTTCGTGAATATAATTTCGATTTTATTTTTTGTGGAACAAAAAATTGATTATTCGAACTATCTAAACAAAATTAGTCAACGTTTTTCCACCTTTTGATTTAATTTTGTGTTGTGATATTGAAAAAAGTCACATGGTAATCAAGAACGGAAGAAAATAGAAAAAAAAGAGAATCTAAAAAACAGGATTTGATCGGTAAGAAAGTTAAATTCAAAAGTATTGGAGAAAGGTTTGAAGAGTAAGGGAGGGAGAGAGGAAGAAGGTTGGTCGTCAAAGGGAGCTTTTCGAGCTTGAACGCGAAGGTTAGGTAGCGATGTAGACACCTGAGGGTGTGGAGAATAGGACAGACGGGTAAAAAGCAAGCAAGCAACCAACCCAACCAACTAAAGCGAGAGAGAAAGTACACGTTGATGATGGGAAGAAGGGAGAAAGAATGAGAGTGGAGTGGCGGCGAGTTGAAACGTGGTAGAGGAAGAGGGTGGTGGGAAGAGAAAGAGAGAGACAGAGAGAGAGAGAGAGGTTAGAACGAGGTGGAGCTTTCGAATGGAGGTTCAGTTGTGGCGATACCGCGCTTCAGGTCGCACGTGTTTCGCGTTCGTCCCTTTTCCCTTTTTACAATTCGCGCGTCCGTCCAACCACGCGGTTTTTCTACTCAAAGAAAAAATTAAAAAAAAAAAAAATAAAAAAAGGAAACAAATTTTTCTACCTTTTGTTTTTGTTTTTCATTTGCACGAGTTTGTTCAACGTTACGAGATCATTTGTGAGATCGTTTCGAAATCATTGAGTGTTCACGATCGTGAAGATTGATTTAATTGTATACGAATTATGGGATGAAAAAAGTAGCCTCCGTTAAGGGGCTACTATGGGAATAAATGGGGAGGAAATTCGTTGTAAATTTGAAACAAAAAATCACCCTCCCTTCGGACCTTTTGAAAAGTGTGCATCGAAAAGCGCGCGCGTCTATTGTCGCTGGCGGGTAAACCGAATTTCAACGTTGCGTTATTGCACCAGCGATACGGGAAATCGATCGTAAGAACGAACGAACAAACACGCACGCACACGTATACATAGATAATGTATAGTAAATATATATAGGTATATATATATATCTTTCTCTCACTCGTTATTTCTTTTTTTGTGTGTGTTAATCTATACGAATCGTGTCCAAGCCGTTTTGAATTTTACTTGAAAATAATAATACTCGATCGTAAGTAAAATATTGTAGGGATTTCTGGGTTGAATCTGTAAGAAGAAAGAGGAAACGGAAGAAATCGCTTGGTTTAGCAGAACACGGAGAAAAGTATGGGAAAAGATAAGAAAAATCGAGAGGTGGTGAGATTACCTGGGGTGCTGGACGATTGATGATACCGTAGGAACGAATCTCACGTGAATTGTCAAGGATACTATATATATATATATATACTGTTAGACTAAAAAAAATAAAAAAAAAAATAAAAGGCCAGGGCAAAAAGTGAAATCGTTTTCTCTCTTTCTTTCTTTCATTCGTGTTAAAACTTAAAGGGAAAAGTGTGCTTTTGAGAAGAACTGAAAAATAATACTCGGTGAAAAACGTATCCTTGAGTTTACGGACGTTGAAGAGAATTAAAGTTTCTCGGTGACTTTATTTCGAAGATGAAAAAAGACGTAATAAGAAGTTTCGGGTCGCGAGTTGAGGCCGGTTAAAACGAACCGTGAACAGTGTAACGGGGTCGATGTTCGCAACACATATTTTTTGCTTTGGTGGACGGAAACCTTATCGAAGCGAACTAGAGGACAAGAAGGAGATGTTGGTGGTGGTGGTGGTGGTTGGTGGTGGTGGTGTGGGAGTCGGTGAGGGTGAATAGAAAAGAAAGAAACACTCGTTCCATGTACATTATAAAAAATAAAAAATAAAAGAAGGGTTGAAACAATGCAATGCGAATTATCTACGTTTATTTATATCCTCCGTGTTCATTGACGCAGAGTATATAAGACAAGAAGTTACATTATCAAAACCGCAAGAACAATTTTCGACATAGTTGTAGTTTGGTAAGAAATTGGAAAGGCTGTCAGGTTGGGATGTTTCCTAGTCGATAAATGGAATCGAAGAACCCTCATCCGTGTTCTACGGCGCGCGTGGGAATTTTCCTTGAGGACTTTGAGTAAACGAGTTTTCTTTCGTAATACACGAACCATCGTTAACTCGACAAAGAAAAAGAACAGAAAAAAAACGAACATGGAATAAAGAAAGAAAATAAAGAATGGTAAAGGGAAAAAACTAGACATCGTGTGGGAAAAGTCAATTAAGGATTCGTAGCTTGCAATAACTTCTGCCCTTTTATCTCTCTCTCTCTCTCTCTCTCTCTCTCTCTCTATTTTCAGAGAGGGAAGAAAGGAATTTAATACCTATATATATATAATATAACATCAAAGCAAATGATACCTGACAGCATCATTAGTTAAATGTAACCGTGAAGAACACGCGGAATTCACACCGAGATTCGATCTTTTCTTTTGAGACAAGTACAAGGGGTTGGGGAGCACGCGGTGTGCGAGGTGTGGGGGTGTAAAACGATGGTGTGAAGGTACGAAGAAGTGTCGTGAAGAATATAGAAGTGGAAGAAGAGGAAGAACAAAGGGGAGGAGGGAGGGTGTCTAACAAGACGATGACGTCTAGACAAAGCAAAGACCCTGTGCAGAAGTGCCATTCGGACCCGGGTGCCGGAAGTACAAACCCTGGCACTTCTTCTTATAGCCCTGCTAAGCGAATTTCTCGCAAACAAGTGCAGTACCACGGCATTACGAGTTCCGCCAATACGCGAAAGTGTGTACTTACATTGGACGGGTACAGCTACGTGATTGGTAAGTAGAGAGAGAGAGAGAGAGAGAGAGAGAGAGAAAGAGAGTTAGGTGTCTCTTACTTTTATCCCTTTTAGATGGGGACCGGATAGGAGCCCTTATCGGACGACCTGTTCCAACGCGTTTTCCTCTTCTCCCTTTTGACGATCCCTCTTTAGGGATCACTCACTTTCTCGATTCCTTTTCTAGATACATCTTCTTATTTCTAGTCCATTGTTCTTATTAATGCACACCACCAACGCGTTATCGTAATCGTTATATACAATCCTACGAAATATTGCGTTCCTATTTTCTCTCTCTCTCCCTTTACCTAATAAAAGCTTTACATCGAACCATTTTCATCTCGCTTAATTGGCCCGATCGTCCTCGTCCTATCACGCGTTTTAATCGTTCCTTTTACACTACCAACGCAAATTCGTAATTGAAGTAACCGCATCATACGATCGTTAAGTCTTTCCTTCTAATTAAAAGTGATATGGTCTTTGACGATAGTATTATATATATATATATCAATTAATTAATTACGATGTCTTCTGATACTTATGGTTAGACGCGACTATATCTTTTGCTACATCATGGTTGGTAGGACAAAGACCAACTTATAAGAAATTATGATTAAACATTTTTATTTCTTTTCTTTAGAGCAACAAATTATTATTAAATATATTTTTACAAACTTTATAAAGCTTAGATGATTTATCTTTTCTTATTGTCGTTGAAAATTCTCAATACTTTACATTAAAGAAATTTTGTTCGAGTCTCTTCTCGTAAGTGCAATATTTTTTCATCCAAAGTATTACACCTGGTATCATTATTACCACACCATATTTTTCTATGATTTACCTTAGAAGTAGAAGACAAGTGTTCTATTTTTTTTTTGAGAATATTTTTATGAGATATGTTCATTTGTTCAATTCATTTGAATGGAATGAATTCTCGATTTATACGAATTTATATATTTTTTGTAATTTAAAAAAAAATGGAGTGTATAATAACGATAAAAATTGTAGTAACCTTTAGTAAAGAAAATGATTATTATTCGGCTTTCGGGATTATAGTTAACGGTTATCCTTATCGGTGTGGTTCTATTATCTTTTGAAAACTGTAATTAACGATAGTATAGGGTGTATTATTTCGAAAGCATTCATTGTATACGTAAGTACATGTTATGTTTATATAACATGCACCTATAACTGGTCGTCGTCGTCGTTCGTTCGTTCGTTAGAAAATGCATGTCAGTCGAGCATTAAATCGATCAGCAAGTATTATACGAATTATCGTACGATCGTATATACTTTATTCATAAATATTATAATATATTTATTTCAATTCATTCGTTCTTTTTTATTTAAATATTTTTGTAATTACATCGAAGAACATTTAAAAATTATTTGGCTTAGTTGGAAGAAAAATTGCAAGTAGACAATTTGTAATAGTAGACATTCGTGATTGCAATCGATCGATGTTAAATTAGGTTCTAGCTTGGTTTGTCGGCCGTTCCATTTAATTAATTTAATTATTAGTGTAAAGGCTACAATTTGATTAACTTATTTTCTATTGATTTTTCTTTTCCTTTTTTCTTTTCAATGAATTAAGTATTTTCTTTTTCTTGTTATATTTTAAAATGTCGTCAGTGTTAATAAATTTAATCGATTTAAAATTCGATACCAAGAAAAACGAGCTTTTTACTCTCGTTATCGAGAAAACGAGGAAATTTTGTAAGGTCAGTTGGTGAAATTCGATAAAATCATCGTAGTCGTTTATTTTGTCTCTAGGTTGTCTGAATTTATCTCATCGCATTTACTTTCACGCCTCCAAGGACACCGGTCAATCGCATGCCAAGGGATAAACGGAATAGTTAACCAATTCTATTTGCCACGCTGTTAGAAGAAGGATTTCATGGATTTAACCTACGTAAATGTTTTGCCGTATTTCATGGTTTTAGTTTTTAAGTCGATCTTTTTTATCAAAGGATTACAACAACAACAACAAAAAGAAGAAGAAAAATGCGATAAATTCGATAATCTTTCAGTTTCTTTAACCAAAAAAAAAAAAAAAATAAAATAAAATAAAATAAAATTCTAAGAAAAAAAAATTGTATAAACCGATAAACAATTTTCTTTGCTTAAAGAAATTTGTTGAAAACTTTAAGAGTTGAGAATAAAATAAAAATAGGATTTTAATTTTTTCATTTGCATTAGGATTTTCAATTTGTCGTGTTCCTCATTCGGTCTCGTCTTTTTAAAGAATGATAGCTGATTAAGGAACGAGTACAATCGGGGTAATCGCTGTCAAGAAGATTGTTCGTTTCTACGATTCTACTCCAGAGTTTCTTCTTTCGTCTCGTAATTTTCGACGACGTTTCTCATGCTACCAGGCAGAACGAGAAAAGGGGTAAAAAATAAAGAAATAAAATGTTAGAGAGAGAGGGTTTGAAGTCTGTACTATATTTACTTTAGCTTTTCTTTAATAGAGTTCGTGCGTTGAACATCTTGAAACTCATCCAGTAACTGACATTGTCGACATTTTAACATTTCCGTTCTCTTGAGATTTTTCTTTTCCTTCTTTCTTTCTTTCTTTCTTTTTTTTCTATTTTTTGGAGTTTGGAGAAATCGATCGATAAAAAGTTGAGATAAAAGAACGGGTGAGTAACGTTAACAAATTTCGTTCTATAATCTAGCCCGAGGCAAACAGTTTTTATAAAGAGAGAAAGAGAGAGAGAGAGAGAGAGAGAGAGAGAGGAGGGGGGAAGAGAATATCATTCTAGTGTACGTGCGTAAGGTGTAAATCGAGGTAATACAAAAGCCATTCAGATAGGGAACTACTGAAGGAAAAGATTGCAAACAAAGAGAACTCAGAAGAAAGTTCGAAACATGTAATCTCCTTTTTCTTCTTCTACTTTCTCTTTTTATTTTTTTTTCTCCTATAAAAGAATTTTTATAGAGATACCTAAAGAAAATTTCACAGACCCAAAACTATAAAAATCAAATAGCAGAAAAAAAAAGAAGAAATAAAATTAACCGATGTTCGAAATATCCTTTGATCCAACTAAATTAGCCGAGAACATATTGGATTGGCAACTAAATAATAGCGGATTTTTCAATGAAAATGATTGGTGAAATCCGCAATTACTTAGTTGCCAACCCAATATTTAAATCATCGATTATTATTCAAAATTTGATTTTCAAAAAAGGTTTCCGTAGACTCGTAAATTGATTAAATTTTTGTTATTACACTCGTGCATTAATTGAATTTTTCGTTGACTCGTAAATTGAAAATATTTTGTTCGTACAATCGTGCATTGACTGAACTTTTCGTAGACTGGTGCGTTGATGAAATTTTTGTTATTAAAAAAGCTGAAATGTGTAACGTGAAACGAATTGACGGGACGTTTCAAAAACGAAAGAGCAAAGATAGTTTCACATAATAAGTGGAATAAGAGCAAACAAACAACCTTCGAACGGGTCACATCCCAATGTTCGGGTTTATTTTGTCCAATCCGGAAATAGCATATAAACAGGCCACTTTAGTTAGAGAGAAGGGTCCCAATCGCTTGACCCCGATTTAAATCAAACTAGAATCATACGAGGGTACTTGGAGAAATTCTCAGCAGAGATGGTGGTGGTGGTGGTGGTGGTGAGAACTTACAGGGTGGGAGAGAAGAATTAGGAGGAGGAGGAGGAGGAGATTATGACTAACACGTCATCAAACAAACTCATCGCTGCAGTTCGACGACTTTTTATTCTCTGTTCGATTTTGACGATTTTGCTGGCACGCGAGATAATATTGACGCGTTCGTTTCTAAACTTGGACTATTAATTGGATAATATTGGAAAACACGGTGAGAAGAAGATAGAAAAAACCCCATTGGAAAATCTTGTCTATCATACTTTTTACTTTTTTTTTTCTATCGTTAAATCCTGCCAGTTTGAATTGACGTGAGAACATGTTTAAATTGCTTATTTTTGTCGATTTTCTTTTCATCTCGTTTTATTTTTTTCTTTTTTTTCTTTTTTTTTTTTACATAAGCAATTGTAAGAAATATGTTCTGACAATTCGTTGACATCACTTGTGATTTAAGAATAAAGTGTTTTTAATATGATATATCCCGTTTACATTTATCATATGTAATATTCTTTTGAATTTACAACTCGTTTCAATGCAATTACTTGTATATTTCTTTATTAATAAATGAAGAAATTATAAAATAATATATAATTATAAAATATAAATATTAATAAATAAAGAAATATATTATTACGACGTTGATGTTAACAATTTATCGATTATTTTATCTCGAAAGTATGTATAGAAAATTAAAAAGATAAAGGGACAAGAAAAAGAAAAAGGAAAAACATCTTACGAACGTCTTATAGTCTCACAACTACTGTTCCCTTTCTGAAACTCGATCGAACGGTAAACAAAAAAAAGTGAACTTTGTGAAGGGCTAGGGACAAAAAAAGATAGGTATACAGATGGATATAGGGAATTTTCGTGAAATGGCTTTAAAGAAAAACGAAATAGTTTGGAGAGATTTTTCTTTCTTTATTCTTACATCATCAAAGAATATAGGTAATAGATTTTTTTGTTTGTATACATTTTTCTTCCTTCTTTCGTCGAAATTGAATCGAAAGGTTTGAAACATTTGTTTGAACATTTTTCCCTACACCTCCGCCCCCCCCCCATGTGCTTTTAGTCGTCTTCAAAATCTGCCGGAAATTCGGGATAAATCTTTCGTTTGTGTAGCAAAACTCGCACGTTTAAGAAAATAAAAGAAAAGAAAAGAAAATGAAATATCAAAGAGAAATCTTTTTGGGTGTGTTGATACAGTTGTTTGATCAACGTTTCGTATTCAAAATATTTGCCATGTTGTATTCTTCCTTTTATAACGTTTTACCATGCTTGTCGATTGACGATTTCGTATTTTTTTTTTTTTTTTGAACCATTTTGAAACAGAGAGCAAGGGGATTTCCATTTTCGATCCTATTAACGTTGAAACTGTATAATAGAAAATTTAGCTTTGGTGTTTAACAAAGCTAAAGAATATGTGGCTTTTGAAGGGATAATGAAAAGGATAATTTTACCTAGCAAGTCAATGTTTAGATAGAACGAGCCTTTGAAGTTAGCGTGTTTATTAAAACTGTCCTCACTGTATTACGGCAAACTCTTGTAGAGTTTCCATTTTAAAAGTTTAACAAAAGGAACGAAAAAATATTATCGGTGAGATACAGAAAATGTGAACAATTTTTTTTCTTTGAAAATACTTATGTTAAATTGGTAAAAAGAAATATAAAAAAATAAGAATCAATTTCAAATTACAATTCGTTCAAATTGTTATTACAAAGTTATTACAATAACACGTAAAATAATTATTATGTTTGTAGATATGAAAAGAAATAAAAATATGTTATCTAGCTAAGAATAGGCTTAAAGAAAATTGGAAAAATACAATAATAATAATAATAATAATAATAATAATAATAAAAAATAATTATAGATAATTTACGTTTAAAGGTATTGTATTTAATCGATCGTAAGTTGGGTTGTCCCAAGACGATCACGTGATAATATCGTTCTTGTATGTTTTGTTTTAGTATAACATATATTGTGAAAGTGAGTTTGACGTTTTACCAAGTTACAAATTCCCATTGGTTGTAGATACAAAACTAGCAAACGATTCGTTAATGCACAACCAAATTCGAGAAATAGAAATAAAATGGAGTAAAGCTTGGTAAGGGTCGTATTGTCTTCGTATTTTCATAGCGTTCTTGGGATTTTCTTTCCAAACGATATTCCCTTAATATGCGAATCCCCTTATACATATACAAATATATGTATTTGTCTTTTTATATATTCGAATAATTCCCCTTGCAATTTTAACGTTGGGTCGTTTAAGTGTTATCCTCTTTTCCTTGAGATTGTTCATGACCTTTCAACTTTTTATTCTTCCAAGAATACACGATTTTAATTGTGCTATAGTCAAAATAATATTTTCCAAATAAATATTTACGTTGTTAATATTTTTTTCTATACATTTTATCGATAACTTATCACCAATTTATTAATTGGTTTCGATTGTTTGGAAAGTATGAGGATTGTGATGAGTGGGCCAGGTGCGAATCAATTTGATTCATTTTTAAAGAGTTTATCTTTTTTTTATATAAACCTAATCTATATTTATTGTACATAAAAATACTTTCACGTTTCTATTTAATATACAAAGTATTGAAAAAATGCTTGATAATTATCAAATTCAAATATTATGGGAAAGGAATGTAATAAATTTAATAAAAAAAAAACTATGAAAAATGTATATTAAAAATAGAATATACAATTATTTTGAATAAAGTTTCTTTATATATATATATATATAGAATTTATGCAATATACAGGTACATACATACACAAACATTCAGCAATCTAGCGTTAAAATTATAATTGAAAATAGAATCATTTAATTAATATGTTCGAGTTGTATTTAAATGAAAACAATAGAACAATCGATATGAAGTATACACATACACATAGAAAAATATCGATTGGAATCGATCCATGTACATATTTCTATATATAATAATACTTTTGTTGTTGATGGATCGAAATACGTAAAACGACATTTGGAAAGTTTCTCTGATACCCCGTATATATGTTTGTGAACGAATGTCCATACAACACACACACACAAACGTAAGCGTACTCACGTATATGAGTAGTTAACGCCAAGTTATAATCGAGTTTTTTTCTTTTTTTTTATATATATATATATATTCGGCGGAGTATTTCATCTGATTGGCCTACTTCCGCATCATCTAATCCGAAGGTAGACCGGTTCTATTGATGATTCGTTGAATTCATTTGTGACTAATATTAATAACTATGGTTTATTTTGTTCCAATGTTAAAACGAGTATTACGAAAATAGAAATCGTGAAACATTTATTTTATTTTTATTAATAGCTAGTTTTTAAATACTTTCAGATAATTTGAGAATTATATTTTTTGTTTTATAGCTACAATCATAATAAAATAAATGTATTTTTTTCGTAGCTTGGATTGGTCAAAAAATAATTGATCAATAAATTGAAAATAAAATGTTTATTTAAATGATAGAATTATTTAAATATTTTCAGATAATTTGAAAATCATATTTTTTTTTTTTATAGCTACAATTATAATAAAATTGATTAAATGAATGGATTTGTTTGTAGTTCGGATTAATTGATCAACAAATCGAAAATAAAATGTTTATTTAAATGATAGAATTCGTATTGTCTCGTAGAATATTATTGAAAGAATATCTTGAATTAATTAATTTTTTTTTTTTGTTCAATTTGATCAATACACTAATTAGGATTAATGTAGACCCGATGAAGTGTAACGTGTTTCAAAGTTGCTGCTTTAAACTTGATATTAATTCAAAGTTCGATCGAATATTAATTAAGATGACGATAACGTGGTTTTCATTAAAACTGGTACTTGAGCTCTGCCCATCCTTCATCAAGAAATGCAAAAGCATCGTTACGAACTACTAGAAAATAAACTCGAGTATTATTCATCGAGAAAGATTCCTACAATTTTGATGCAAGTAAATCGAATCAAAACTGTTCTATAAGAGTGAAAAAAACTTGTATTACGATTGCAACCATGACTTTTTAAACTTTATTCAATTTTTTTCTTTAATAAAGTAGTTATTAATCATAAATTTATATTAAAAAGAAAGAAAAAAAATCTATGGCTTTTCATATATCTCGTAATGGATAAGGATAAAAAAAGAAAATAGGTTCGCGAATTACTTTGCTAAATAATAATGGAAATAATAAAAATATAGTAGGATATAGAATTTGATTTGATGGTAAACTTTATGCGTTAGCTGTTATTACGAGCGATGTACATGTATATAAACATGTAAGTTATGTGTGTGTGAAGGAGGGGTAGTCAATAATCATGTCTTTTCCGTATCTATCGAATAACCCACATTTCGATCATAAAATCAGCAAAGCTTTAACAACGACATTTATTCACAAATGACAATTTGGTTTTGTCGTTTAAAAATTCCTTAAAATTACTTTGGTTAAATAAATGAAAAAAAAAAAAAAAATCTTTTATCTGGAAATAATGAAATATGGAAGGAGTGATTGGGAATGGTAGAAAAGAAAAAAGTGAGGAGAAAAGATCGTAAGTTTATTCGAAAATGTTGTTGCGGGTATGGAGAAAGGAAATTACCGTTCATCCAATGGAATTGGTGAACGTGCGTACTTCATGCGGGGCTTGTGGGATTATATCCAACGTACCGAATGTCAGGGTAAATTGGGAAGGAAAATTGGATTTACATTTTTTCGGCAAACGATCGGTATACCCCGAGGGGTCTGCTGTTTGCATGGAGAAAAAGTAGGTGCCGGTAACGGTTTCGACCTAGTTTCTCATTTTTATCGTCTTTATATTCACTGTACCAACCGAATTAAGTATCATGATTTTCAAAGCCTCAAATCTCTCTTTGTCATTATCTTAATCTTCTTTTTTTCTCCTTTTTTTCGAGGGTCTTCCAAAGGGAAGACACCTTTTTTTCAATTCCAGTGATTTCGCATAATTTCTAAGTTGCGATTCGAAGTAAAAAAGAAAGAAAAAGTGATAATATTTTATTGATTTTTTTTATTCACACCTCACTCTCCCATTCTTTTGACATTACGTTTATTTATTTATTTTTTTTTCGTTAATAACGAAACTAATTTTTTGTGCGTAACACTCCCTAAACTTTCACCGTTACTGAAACGAGTTTTTGAAAATAAACTTCACAATATAAAAAGTAAGTCAATCATTATAACAGGACTTTCTTTTTTATCGTGTAAATAAGATCAACAAAGTAAACGTTTATTACGAAAAGAAGAAAAAGAAACATAAATGATGTATGTAATTATGTGTTTATCAAAATATTACAAAGTATACAGAGATAATAATATCCATCAAAAAATGATCTCTTTTTTGAAATTTATTATTTTATTTTCTCATTTTGATTGAATATAAATTTGATGGTAAAAATGAATGCGAATAATATTTATAATTTGAACATTATAGTTGATATTAAAAGTAGAATTGTTAAAAGATAATTATTATACTTCATAGATGCATTTGAATAAGTCGAATACAAAACTATCGAAGCTTTTGGTGGAACGTTCACAGAATGATCAGCCAGTGTTTTACTGAAAAAATAAATTAACCTTGTAATATTAAAAATATGAAGTAAAATAAAAAAAAAACTAAATGATTTATTTATCGTACATAATGTTTAGAATGCAATAAATATAACTTACTTGATTGGTACTTTTGAATCAACACTTGCTACTTTTACTATCGTTGAATTCAAAGATCTTTTTCCCGCGATTACTTTCAAATTGATTTTTTGCGATTTATCGTCCAAAAAATTGATAACAAGCGTCACCAATTGGTTTTTATTGGATCGTGTAATTGCTAAAAGATTTTTATCAATGACAGTACTTTGATACGATCCGTTTTTCATTACGTCTGTTGTATTACGTAAATTCATTAATGCGGTGTAAATCTTGTAATGGGATTCGTTGTCTTTATTAGTTTGTTGATCTTTCAAATTTAAATTTATGTAATTTTTATTAACAGGTAACCAAGTTTTTTGTCCTTTCGTGAATCCTGATAATAATTAATAGAACAATCTATAAATGATTTGAATTTTATGAAATAATACAATGAATCATTTCTCTTACCAGCATATAATGTTCTGTCCCATTGAAATGGGGTTCTATATGGATCACGTGATTTATTTCGAAAATTGTCTTCGCCTGCAGCACAAGCTTGTTTATCTTGCGTTTCTTTATACGTTATATCTTCATTATTAGTCATTCCAATTTCTTCCCCATAATAAGTTATGGCAACACCAGGTAAAACCATTGCTAACATGTTCATTTGATCGGCTCTACCTGGATAACGACTTGCCATACGACTGCGATCGTGATTACCCATCTACGATTAATTATTCAAATTTATAATTTAAGTAATAATAATGTGAGAGAAACAAAAAATAAATATCTTAACTTACCACCCAATTTGGTACACTTCCATCTGGCGTATTTGTTATCCAATCGTCTATCGTTTTTTTAAAATCGGTGGGACTCGATTTATTATTAACATCGGTAATAAATTTAAAATTGAAAGGTACGTGTGAACCGTACTTGTAAAATTTCGTAGTATTTTCTAACGACGTGTATGCTTCCGTCATTATTATCTATCAATTATTATTTAATTAATAATAAACAATATTAATTATTATTATTATTATTTTATATATATCCTTTTATAATTATGAATTTAAATTAAATAAAAATTATTAATTACATATATAATATACAATAATTATAATATATTATATAAATTAATAATATTTTTAATACGAAGTATACCTTTTCTTCTTCGTTATGTCTATTTGCATACGAATCAACAATATTTCTCCAATTATGTATTAAAGTATAAGTTTCTTCTTGATCTTTGGTATAAATGTGTATTAAAGAATCGTACTCGTTTTTCGATGCATTACTTTTCTTGTTTGGTGGTTCGTTAAATTTGATATCACTTACTTCAAAAAGATGAGGTACAGCATCGATACGGAAACCATCAACACCTTTATTCAGCCAATATTCTATTATTTGCTATAAATTATTAAAATCGTCAGCACGATGATCGAATGATTTAAGAATTTCCTTATCTGTTATTACCATTTATAGATAATTACGTTACACGAATATTCTTGCACTTGCCTGCATTTCAAATACAACTTCAGGATTCCTATAATTTAAATCTGGTTGTTCTGGAAGAAATTGATGGAAATACCATGCCTTTCTTTTTTCGTTATATGTCCAAGATGAATTACCAAATACACTTAACCAATTATTCGGTGGTTTATCATTACTTCCATGTGCCCATATATAATAATCGCTATATTTTCCATCGCTGTTAACACTTTTGAGAAACCATTCGTGTTGATCTGACGTATGATTTGGAACTAAATCGAGAATAACCTGTGAATATAATAATTGATAATAATTATTATCATTTTCAAATGAAAACAAAAAATAGAATATTGAATTACCTTTAATCCGTGATGTTTAGCTCTTTTTATTAACTCGTTAAAATCTTCCATCGTACCATAATCTGGATGTATATCACGAAAATCAGAAATATCATATCCGCCATCTTTCATGGGACTTTTGTTGATTGGTGATAACCAAATTCCTGTAACTCCAGTTTCGACGAAGTATTCAAGTCTATTCGTTATTCCTGTGTGTATCATATAAATTATCATATAAATAATACTTTGAACAGTTTAATTTATATTTTGTATTGGTAACGAATTTGAATAGAAAAAAAGTAAAAGAAGAAAGGAAGATAACAATTGTAAGAAATGAGTAAACATGACAACTGAGAAACAAAATGCAACAAATGCAAAAACTTCGTACGTGACTATTATTATTATTATAATTATTATAATTAATATAATTAATATAATTATTATAACTATTATAATTATTAGAGTCACGACGTTATTACTATCAAGATCGTAATTATGCGAGCGTGTAATTATTGCAATTCCAGTAAGCGTGCACTGTTGTTTTAACCGACTCGTATCTTGAAAATGATTAACATCGTTCAAACGATGGTAGATGAAAAGAAACAAATTATAAAAAAATATATCGAGTTGGTCACATTTAAAAAGAGTTTTCTTAGATATCGATTTAGAAAAAAAAATGATTATAATTTGATTATGTTTATCGATTAGATCACCGATGCCATTTAGATCGCTATCTTTGAAACTTCGAGGATAAATTTGATAAAAGACAGCATTTTTCCACCATCCTTTGTTACGAATTTCAGCGATTGTTAATGACACAAACGTGAAACACAGTAAAATGAGTACGTACTGACGCGAATTTTTCATTTGGACGATTTGAAGGATGTTACAACACTGACACACACTCCAATTATAAAGAAGTTAAGATGCAACGCAAAGGAACGAGACAAAATGAAGGTGTCGTTCGAGTTTTGTGATTATCAGTACTGTCATGGAAATAGACGAGAAAAATGAATATATCTTTTCGTATCGCGAAATTACTGATAACGTTCGAATTCAACATTGGAAAATCGTAGCAACAAGTTTCTAATAACGTTTTATCTTTTATCTATTTATCTATTTATTTAAAATACTACTAAAGATGTCATCATTGCATTGGCAATTCGTATTTGAAAAATGCATTGGTAAGGAAAAATATTTTTCGATTATTTGTCAAATTGAAATGGTAAATGAAAAGTTAAAAATTGAAACAATTTATCTTGATAAAGAAAAAAAGAACAAAAATTATTTCATTTTTCATTGACGTATCGTGAGATGATAACAATAAATTGCTCGTTGATAATAATTTAAGTTAGAATGAGAGAAAAATATCGATATCGTGTTGCAGTGAGATATAAATGCATTGAGAATATTTTTTTAGTTGTTTTCAGGTAATAAATTGAACGTGTTAAATATAATTGAAAAGTTTATATATAATTTATTAGTTATATTTGTTCTGTTTTTTAATGTTGAAAAAATACAATTGAAAATATATTAATTGATAGAAATTTTTAGATGTATATTGATTTCTATCGATCGAATTAAAAAAAACTTAGGTTTATAGATGGTAGAAAGTTGTCAGGTTTAATTGAAACGAACAAAGGATAATTATGTTTCCGTCTAGGTGTCAGAATGACATGACACGATGAGAAGAACCCGCTTTAGGATTTGCTAGCCGATTGTAATTGGCAACGAGATCGACATGGGCTTGTCGTTTCATCGATTCACTAATTCAAAACGCTTTGATTCATCATTGATCTTGATTTAACTGAAAGGTTTATACATTTGTAAAAGAAAGTATAAAAGGTTGGTAATAAAGTTTACTTACGAGAAGATATTAAAAAGAAATGGATAGGGGATTGGTTTGATTCGATTTAAAATACACTTATTATGTGAATTAAATATTTTTTTTATTTTATTTTTCTTTATTCATACTAAAATTAATATTATGTTATTATTTATTTCGAATGAATCTTTTCTACGAAAATTTCAATCGAATTATTTTTCTATTATTTAAATTTATCATCTTTGGACTTCGTTTAAAATAGATTACAACCGTTTGATTTTGGTCACAATTTTTGTACTAAGTGGTTACTTTTAGAATTATTATTTAATCAGTTAAATAATATCTTAATTAATATTCGCTGGTAAGAATTATAGCTGTTTGTGCAGGAACTTCCAAATTGTCGTTTTGTTCAACGGTAGCACTGTAAATAAAATAAAAGATTATATTATAGAATTATAATATTCACTTATGTTGAAAAATTCATTTCTATATGATAAAATAAACGAGTATAATAAATTGTATACGAATGTATCGATAAATTCATTTAATATCAACATATACGATTCAACTTACCCAATAGTTACTCCGTCAGTTTCAGTAGCGTAATAAACTTTAAGTTTCTTTGGCACGTTATCAAAAATGTTCAAATCAACTTGTTCTTCTTCATCACCGAAATTTGCTACCACGTAAACAGACCCACCACTGTTTGTTTTTCTGTAATAATTAATGACATATATATATATATATATATATTTGATATTTTACATGCATTAAAAAAGAAGAATTGAAAGTTGAAAGTAAAAAATAGCAGGGGGGATAACGTGAAATATTAATCGTATGAACTACTTCAAAACTTTACCTTGTAAAGGCTAAAACATTCTTGTTCGGTACTTTTAGATTAAATTCGTCCTTCTCGGTAGAGAAATTTTTCTTAAAGTTCGATAGAGTAACTACCATAGTATAGAATGACTTTTTCGATAGTTTTTCATTGGCCAAATTTAATGTCAAATAATCACTGTTAACTGGTAACCAAGTGTTGGAAGTTGTTGAAAATCCTACATAACGTTACAATAATATTATTATAACACGATTAAATAATTAAAATTTCTTCGATGAACTCATTCACACGGTTAGTTAATTTCTTCAATGAAAAATTGAAGGACTATTTTTAAAAATTAAATTTAAGTTGACAGAAAGTATTAGAAAATAATGGAAATGATTTTGTTAATTAACATTTCAGATTTCTTTAATAAATAAATAATTTTTTGATTACTTTTACTTAATATATAGAAAATAATGTTATAAAAAGATAATAAAATTGAAAACGTACCGGCCGCGGTACTATTGTCCCATTGGAATGGCGTCCTACCATAATCTCGGCTCTTAGAAAGGTAATTATCTCTGCCGGCATTACAGGCTTCGTTATCTTTTGTTTCTTCCCAAGAAAGTATAGTATCTTCCATACCTATTTCGTCGCCATTATAGACCACGGCAACACCAGGAAGACAGAATATCATGGCCATGATTATCCTTGCTCGTTTATTTCCAAAACGCGACACTAATCTGCGATTGTCGTGGTTTCCACTCTAAATGAAAAATAAAATTCACGTGCTTAATATTTTGCCTTTTTTTAAAATTTATTAGGTGTGTAAAACCTTTGAATTTTTTTCTTTAGAATTCAAACGATCGTTCGTTCTGTTTATAAAAAGAAATCACGTACACGCGTTTATTAGAATTTCGAATAAAAAAAACTACGATTTTATATTTGTCGACGTGATAATTATTGCATTCGTGTCTATATAAAAAGAAAAAAAAATACAAGAAGTAAAAAAACAAGAAGTAAAAGAAAGGAAAAAACCAATGGTTAAACAATTCCAACAATGTCGGAATGATATTATGGATGTGATAAAAAAAGAAAGAAAAAAAACTTTCATAAAGTTTGAAATGGATTTATCACGTTGACGCGTAACTTACCACCCAATTGGCAACGCTTCCATCTGGCATACTCGATATCCATTCTTTCACGGATTTTGCCACGTCCGATGCAGTTGAATTTTTATTCAGTTTGTCGATAAAATTAAAATTAAAAGGAAAATATGCACCGTGTCTGTAATATTCGATGGTATAATCCATGCTCGCGTATGCTTCGATAATCAACACCTTTGGACAATTCTCTTTGACGGTATATTCATCCAATAAATCTCGCCAACTTTGAACTAACTCGTAGGTCTCTGGTTGATCTCTCGTATAAATTTTTTTCGTTGAATTATAAGCGTAAGGATTGTAAGTAGTACCGGTCAATGGTTCGTCCAAAAATTTTTGATTTTCATAATAATAAGGTGCAGCGTCCATTCTAAAACCATCCACACCGAGATCTAGCCAAAATTTCAGTACATTCTGTAAAATATTCATTAGTTTATTAAAAATCTTTTAAACTAATTTTCTTTCATTAAATATATTTAATAATATTTAATAATTTCACTGAATTGCTAAAAAAATGTTAAAAATACTATATCCTTATTGGTTGTATTAAAAATAATAATTGTGCGATTATGTGGATTCGATAATTCGAAATTCATCCTATTATTTAAAACATTTGTAATTATATATTCAAAATTTGAATAATTAATTACCTCCATTTCTTTTCTAAGTTCTGTACTGTTGTAATTTAATTCAATTTGGAATGTCGAGAATTGGTGAAAATAATATTCCTGTCTATTTTCATTCCAAATCCATCCTGGATCATTGTAAGTACTTATCTGTACACGTACAACAACAAATTATTTAGAATAGAACTAGCATTCAAATTATAGGGTAATGAAAATCATGAAATTGAAGATCATTTGATTACCCAGTTATTCGGATACGTTATGGTACCATTAGGAAGAACTCGTCCTTTTCTCCATACGTAAAAATTCGTATAAGGATCTATTTTTTGAATACTCCATTGGAACCATTTGTGTTTGTCCGATGTATGATTAGGAACGAAATCCACGATTAGTTTCATACCCTTTTCATGAGTTAGTTTAGTTAATTGTTGAAAATCTTGTAATGTACCAAATATTGGATCTACTTCAGTGAAATTACTGATATCGTAACCCATATCGAACATTGGACTTGTGTAGAATGGAGATAACCATATTGCATCTACTTTCAAATCTTTAAAGTAATCCAGTTTACTGATGATACCTGAGAGACAAATGTTATGAATCACAATCAATCAAATGTGTCGTTCAATTTACTTGATTGAAAAAATAAACCGCGACATTTTTATCGGCTTTAATTGAAATATATTTTCATGGATTCAAGGATATGTAGTTTATGCATAATCAAATATTTTATGCAAATTAAAATATCCTTTGAGAAAATATTTGTCGAATAAAAAATAATTAAACGTAGAACTAGAGGAAGATATTTCATTAATTATTTATAATATTTTTTGTACTTCAACTTACCTTGAATATCACCTACACCATCTCCATTGCTGTCCTTAAAACTTCTCGGATAAATTTGATAGAGCAGCATATTTTTCCACCATGTTGGATTGCAATCTAAGTTTTTACCGCTTACCACGATCAGTAATGCGGCGAATATAAACAACCCCTTCATTCTAAATATATATTTGTCAAATTTCTATTTAATTAAACAATTCGTGAATTTGTTTTTAAACACAACGTTTCAATTCACCCACGATGTATCTATTGAACAAAAATAAAACGATGCGTTCCTTATATAGTCATTTTATCGTATTACGAAAATTATAAATAATTCTGACTCGGTGAACTCACAACCTTGTTACATTCGTAAATTTTACAAGTGTATGTATGTATGTATATTCAAATGTAACAACTGATACTGTCACTAAACTGTCATAACAACAAGTTAAGTAGGAGGGCCGAATAACAGATGTCAGATAAGTTTATAAATGGTCTAGTAGTATAATAACGAGTAATTATTCAAAAAAAAAAGTGACAAATAAAAAATAACAAGTGTTATGAATGTATGACGATAATAAAATTTTTTCAAGCTGTGAGGTATCATTGATCTGGAAAAAATGATTATGAATGTGTGCGGGTAGTTTGAGTATGTAATTTAATTCTAATCAAAATCAATGTTATTTGTTAATAAATTATATGATTTAATAATTTAGAATTTAGAACTTTATTTTTAATCCACGAAGAGAGAGGATGTGCTACGTTAAAACCTATAGAAATATGTCGCATTATTAATTTGTCCCATTTTTATTTTTTAATGAAATATTCAAAGACTTGGTAGATCTTTGATATTTAAATATCATTATCCCCGAAGCTTAAAGCTTCGAACAAAAATCTAATCGTGCGGTTTAATGGTATTATGTAGTATGCGAACGTATAAAATCTTCTATAATATGGGCTACCTTTGAAAGGACCCATATATAAGCTTATACAGTTAGCTGATGGTACTATGAATATCTATATTCTAAATATTCATGCATTGTATGGTCAAATTAAATGCCGTCTTTCACCCCAGAACCTTAGAAACCATTTTATTCTAATTCAAAATAAATGATTATTTTCGGAGTATTGCATTTTAAAATTAATCTTCATTTTCTAAAAGATACACAGGTAGATTTTGTTGTATTTGTGTGTCTTTGTATCGTGTAATATATGATAATAATCATAGTCAGTTCAACGTAGAGTAAAATAACGTATTGTATCAAACGTTTATTCATTCATAAGGGAAACAATTTCATTATATTTCGTTAACTTACCAATCTCCTTATACTTGATACCTGAATTATTATAGAAACTAGTTTAATTAAAATTAACAGAATCGAGTTATAGGTTTAAATGCTACGGTTAATTTTGAGATAACCAAAGGAATCTATAGAATGTTTAGAATATTTCGGTCAATCTATAAAATGTGCCTTAAAGTAAGTTATGTTTAAAGTATAAAAAGTTATATTATACATAGTTTATTATGTAATGTATTTTTGTTAAATTTATGAAATTTCTAATGTGCGTAAAGTTAAAATATATATGAATAATTGTATTGGTCAATTTTGTTTGTTAAATTGTTACAAATTTGATCTATTTATTCTAATTATCTTTTTTTTTAGTGATAACGATGATTGAGATAATAGTTTCTGTAATTTCCTGGTAACGTTGAAATTCCGATACCATTTTGGTATAACGTTCAAATAAGTTCCATCGGTTTTTATTCCGATAGTGTTACGTTGTAAACACAATGGGCTTTATTGACCAGTATGTATGGCATTGATCTCTCACAATATAACTCGCTTAGTACATGCAGCACGTGGATGATATGATCGTAATAGCAACAAAATGTAATATCCAATCAATACGATTTCAATAGTAGGTACTATTGTGTCTCTACATCGTCATGACACTTTGATTAATGCATTATTATAATCACATAACCAAATTTTTTCTATTCCAAATCTTTTAAATGAAAAATGATCTTTTATTAATCGTACGTCAATGAATAAAACTCAATATCCGTGGTTTCTCGTATTAGCTTAGATTATAATGATGCAATAAACTTATATAATATAATATATATAAAATGTTATGTGTAGGGTTGCGTCAGGGTTTGTTGCAGTAAATAGGAGATTTTGAACACACGCTAGTGCGTGTTATCGGTGAATTAATTAGAGACATTACTAGTAGGTACTAGAAAAATTAACACCGTCTTCATGGTGTCGGCCTATGAATGCAAAAGGGAAATATGCTTTGCACGCGATTCTTATTTTCTTTTTTTATTATACTATAAAGTACGATCGCGTGCATAGATAGTAGAGAGTACGGTGAACTAACGCGTATTACACATCCTCGATCGATCTTTTCTTCCCAGGTATTGTTTTATACCTGTGTATAATCTTTTACTAAAAAACCAAACAAATATTTTTAAATCGTTAAATTATTTTTTTCTTGTATTTTTATCGATAGATTATCGATATCTTTTCGTTAGTTACATATGTCGAAATTGTCTTTGCAATGATGAAAACTAACGGAAAAAGAGATAGAGAAAAATACCCAGATCGGATTACTATCAGTTATATTGCACGTCGTTATATCTCCAAATGTTCCATTTTTTTTTCTATTCGAATATCTATCGTCTGCGATTTAAAGAGATTTCCTGCAATGGATAGATCGTCGATATGATATTAGAAAGAAAAAAAAACCTGTGTTACCTGTAAATTGCATTTTTCTGTTGCTCTTAAGAAACATTGCAGTTAACATACGTTGTAAGATTTGCTTCTTGTTATTTTTTGTTTTTTGATAAACATCAATTTATTTTGTTCTTTTCTTCTAGAAAACATCTTTTCAATTTGAACAATTCAATTTGACGATTCTCATTAATTGAGAATCATTTCTCAATCATTCGATAGAGTGGTAAAGTAATATGAAGTGAGAGAGTATACAAGGAAGCTAATTTTCTCTCAACATAGTGCGTTCAATTGCCCTTCCTATTCTTTCCAAAGATGAACGGTTGCTCCTTTTACACGCGACACCGTGATTTATATCTGTAAAACGTTGAAACGAGGTAATGTCGTATAACGTATAACAGAAATAAAGGACACGTCGCCGGAAGGTTTATGGATCTGATATAATATTATTTCAATGCCATAACGTTATTAGAATGACATATACTAACGTCGAGAACGTATTTTTTAAAATATGTTATTTACGAGTAACATCATTTTTTTTATGCTTAATTATTATGATAATCAAATGCACCATATTTTTCTTATTTAACTTATTAATGACACTGTATAGAAATTTATTTGTTTTTCATTCACATGAGCTTCAAAACACTTTACTTTTTCACATTTCATTTTTTAAATACATCAAACTAAAACACGTATTACATATTGACGAAATCTTTCAACTATGCGAGCAATTAATTAGAATGAATATAATATAAGACATTTGATGTACGTATGTATATCACAAGATTGTCATTTTATCTCATGGGAAAAAGAATGATTTAAAATTCAGTAGATGGTATTCGCAGTGGAGCCATTAATTATAAGAAGAAAGACCCGTTTGAATCTTTGCCCTTCACTTTTGGTCGATGCTTCCTCAATCCCCGAGGCTCATTCTCTTCTTGCCACTTTTCGAAGTCATCTTATTCCCTTATACGAACGATAAATACAGCTATACTAGATTTATGTGATAACGTAAAATAGTAGATGGTAGGTTCGTAATAAAAATCTGATAGTCACAGTTTTACGTATCTTGATGAAAATGTTTAAAGATATACAAAGATATATCTCATCTAAAATCTTTATACTGCAAAATAACTTTCTGTCGATTCAAAGGATGATTGGAAAATATAAAACGATTGCTATATATGAAGTGCAAAAATTTGGTGTAATCCTTCGTTAAAAACATTCGTAATTCGATTCCAATTTTATAAACGTCATAATTTTTTCTTTTCTTTTCGTAATTCAATTCGAATTGAATTCCTTCATTATTTTATTTTATCTCATTTTTTCTTCTTCTCTTTTTTTTTTTTCAATATAATTTTGTTCTTATGAATAATTCAATTCCACGCATCGTGCCTCGTCAATCGTCTTTTTCAGCACCACCATATATGTATATTACATAGTTTCGCGAGAAATTAAATCGAGAATACGTAAATAATGCGTATATATATATATATATATATGTATGTGTGTGTGTGTGTGTGTGTATGCAAGTGTGCATATAACGCGTACGTATGCACTTTATATTTATGTATTTTGCGTGACATTGCAAGTAAGACCGAAGGTCTCTTGTTTTTTAACGTTAATGCTCTTCTGCGGGCTAATGTAATCAAAGAAATCTCGTTTTTAAACTGCGAGGAGGTGGAGAAGGAGGAGGAGGAGGAGGAGGAGGAGGCTCGTGAGAAAATGCGAACAGCTCGTCTGTGTTTATCGTCACCCATCGTTTCGTGCTGCTTGTATGTACTCGTAAAAACGATCATTTCGAGAGTTACTAGCTGCTGCTGCTGCTGCAGCTTTATTTTTTTTCCTTCTTTTATATATATATTCGACATCGATGTCACACAACTCCGAGGCACACCCGAATGAATCGAAGTTCAAGAAAGTCTCCCGATTTTTCCTCCCGTATTTTCTTTTCTTACTATTTTTCTTACCTTTTTATTTTTTATTTTTTATAAAAGCAAAAAATCTCGTCGAGTCGTTGTATAAAAATGTTAGGATTTTTCTTGCTTTCTTTTTTATATTTTTTTTTTCCAGAACATTTTCAAAGTATCTATGGATATTCGAGTTCGTAGGTTCGAAGGGATAAAAGTACATTTTTTTATTTGGGAAAATTTGCCTTTCACGCTAACTTCATTACCCTTTTTACACTTTTATCAAGATAATTTTCAATTTAAAAGAGTTTCAATGACGATCTAATCGAATTTCTATTTTGAACGATTGAAATTAACTCATAGTAAAAATGTATTGTATTATTAAAGAGATCGTGCATGCATCTATGTGAATTTTTAATTTATGAATTAATAATACGATCAAATAATTTATTGATTAACATTTGATAATAATATATACGAACACTTGTACAATTAAATATCATCTTTATCGATTTTTTGTTTGGTTTTTAACGTACTTGTTTTTGTTGGATAATTAATACTACCGCGGATTTAAAGATTATTCATTTTTTTTTTTTTATGAACAAAAGTGAGAACGCAAACACCGTTCTATTGTTCATTAATCTTATTGTTGGGTCTTATACGTTTTTTTTTCTTTTTTGCATAAAGGTTTTTACAAGAATTGCATATGCAAAAGATACATTGTTTATAGATTAATACAATTTTTTTCCTTATAATGTTTTCATTTCTACGAATATGCATATCGATGATATTGTGTTTTTGCACATATAATTGTGATTACCAGGAATTGAAAAACAATGAATTGCACGTGATTTGTAAAATTGATTATGTTACATTTCCTCTACATATATATATATATATATATATATACATCATAACTGAATTCATGTTAACAGTAAAATGTGCTTCTGATAATTGTGACGTACGTATGTTGTTGTTTCAATGTGCAACCGAGCATATATCAATGCTTGAATTTTACATAACATATTTCCAGTAATTAATATCATAAGACGTCGTTTCTCTTGTACGGTAACAAACGATATGAATGATTACATAATTTTATATCGATTTAACACTCTCGCGAGGGTGATAAGAATTTGATTAATGACCCATCGATTTTAACTTCGCAGAAAAATGCAATTAGAGTGTTGCGTAAAAGCATCCTCTTTAAAATGTGTTATCCTACGATCGATATTTTTAATGTACACTTTAATAGAAATGCATTATATTTATTATTAAATATTTAACGAGTGTGTCGTATTTCAATTTCGTATTAAATGATACAAATTCCCCAACGTTTACATTGGTAAATATCTGCCCGTTTAGATATTTCACTATTCGTTGCACTAATATTGCAATTGGTTAAATATCGGGAAAAAAATTAAACGAATAGACATTTTAATATAATTGCAAGTTATTTAATATCTTGAAGAATATAAATAGTTGATTTTTATCTTCATTTTATTATTTTGAAATAAAAAAATAACAAAACGTTAATTACTTAATGCATAAATCAAATTATTATAGCATTAAATTACCGTTCATTAGAATGGTAAACTCATATTTGGATTTTATTTGTAAGTAATCAAAGAAAATATATTATAAATGAATAATTTATGAAGTTAGTGGGAATTACCGAGCAAGTGTGAAAAAAAAAAACCATTTCTCTTTCCGAGCTTAAAGGAATATTCAAGAATCGTAGATTACACTTAACGAACAAACTCCTAATAGTTCTTTTTTTTTCTTTTTTTCTTTTTTTTTTCTTTTTCATAGTAGAAAGCTTAAAGTTTCTTTCCTACCTCTGAAATGATATATCATTCCAATCTGAAGATTTTACGAGTATGTTACATCTCGTTTTAGAAGAATCGATGCTTTCAATCATCGTCGATGTTTTTCTTCTCGTAAAGTTACGAACCAAGTGGTTTGTTTTTCTTTTTTTGTTGAACAACATTAGTAATAATTATTATCTAATGGTCACTTCTTTATTTTCTCAATTTTAAGTTTATAATATTAATTTTATTTTAATCACTTTTTTAAACCATCGACAGTTGTTAGAAAAACTTTGTTTAATTATAAAAAACACGAGTACACACATACACTAAAATTATATATATTGTATCATCGTATACTAAGATAAAATAGAATTATCAGTTTGATAAATATTGTTTTTGTAATATATCTAATAAACTAATTAAAGATTATGAAATTTATCACGAGAAAAATAATTAACTTATATATTAATAATTAAATGCAATTACTCGCATATTGAATTTCGTCGATGTATTTTATTTCATATAGGTAGCAGTTGTAAGGTTCTATATCGAAGGAGTTTACAAATCGATAGCTATCATGCGGTGCTTTTACTGCAGTCGAATGACCCGTTGGTACTTTTATCGTTGAAGGTTTGATCGTTCAATTGATTATAGATAAATAGATACATTAATATCTAGTATTTGAGAAATCAAAACACATGTGCATATAAATGAAAAAATCAAAGTTTCAAAGTTTGACAGACCAATATGTTTTAAATATTTTCCTTTACACATCTTAAATAAAAACAATCAACGTGTTAAAAAACAAAGTTTATAAATATTGAAGAAATAAAAAAATAAAAGAAAATCTCGCGATTTTGATTAGGGGAGTCAGGTTATTTATGTTGATCTAAAAAAAGAAGAAAAAAATTGTCGAAATACTTCTCGCTTAAATGAAATATATATAAAGATTGTACCGTATGTATGTAAAGAAGTGGAACGGAATGTAATTTATAAGTAAGGACAAATTCTTGTTGAAAATTGCAGTCGCATCTCCGCCTGATAGAAGGGTCACGAGAGACGACATGGGGGTGGCCTCGCACGGTGCAGCTTCGAACGCGAATGCGTCTACCGGTGGTTGTTCGAGTGGTACAACTCCACCACCACCACCGATACCACCGTCATCACGTCAACACAATCCTTCCTCCCCTGGTCGAAATGGTCAGCTGTCTAGTAAGTTTCCACGATATTATTACCAAGAGAATTCCACTTAGGATTTGTGTTGTTATCACAAATCGACAAGGATTACTCTTCTCTCTCTCTCACTCTTTTCTTTCAGTAGATAAATGATTGTGTTATAATACGATTCTTTTCACGTTCCAAGACTCGATATCTTCTTTAACTTTAGTTCTAGTAGTAACATCATTTTATATCAATTTTTATTTCATTCATTTTGCGGATTTCCATTTAATCCGTACAATTTTCCTTTACCCAAACAATTAATGGAGTGTTCAAGAGAGATGCAATATATTTATATATATATATATATATATATATACCACTTATGTATTATTCCTATTGAGAATGATATACGTATATATAAAGTTTTATAGAACTCATATATGTTTTAATCCAGAGTTTGAGAGTGGTGAGGAGTAGGTAAAAGCTCTGTTATCGAACGATATCGTTCGTGTTTAATTTCAGAGCAAGGCACACTGACGATAGTACGACGCAGTTCGGGTAAAAGCAAAAGCCTCGGCGGTGGCAGTTTCGAGAGTTCACCGTCGTCGCATAATCCTGACAGGTTTTTGTCGAGTCAGTCCGTTGATCTCGACGAGATCCTCGATAATGTTGATCTCACGACAGATTCTCTACCAGCCATCGACACCCCCGACGCCTGCGACAAAGCTGCCCTCAGGTACGAAAACAAATAAAAAAAGAAATCAAAAAAAATTTTTTAAAAGTTCAAACGATTTTATCACATAGAAAAACTTTTTTTTTCAAATGCGTGATAATACTTTGTGACTTTGTGACAATATGACTGTCATATTATTTATTATTCGTTTTCATTCCTTGTATTTTTTTTTTTTACAGGCTTCGTTGTCTGTTGAGGCAGCTTCAACACGGCGAAATATCAGCCGAGTTGCTTCAAAGAAATTTACAATACGCTGCACGCGTATTAGAAGCAGTCTTCATCGACGAGACAAAGTAAGTTGCATTTGTATAATGCTATTATATCTCTTTCTATATATATATATATATTTTTTTTTTTTCCACTTTGCCTAACGAACTATAAAACGACGTTCTTACGTATATCGTCCTATGTGTCTCTTTTGAAATATACGAAAGTTTTGCAAAACGCACGAGAGTTTTTTATCACACTGTTTTACTACAATGATATATTTTTTTGTTTGTTTATCCTCAGAGTACAGAAAAAAAAGATTTTTCTTTTATTTTTAATGAAATTGTACGAATTATTATATAGAAAAAAATGAGTTTGAAAAGAATTCTTTGAATCACTTGGATTTACTTCACAGTTTATTGATTTTCCTTGTCTCGTGCGAGCGAATCTAAATATGTGGATAAAAATACAGGATTAAAGTTTTAATTAATGTTTTTAATAAAAAAAAAAAAAGAAAATACGATTTTTTCGTGATGCTTTTCTATTGGATTTAACTCACGATCCCATAAAAACAATTAAAAAAATTAGAGAAATATTTAGGATGAAAGTTCTCGAGGATCGATCGATACACGCGTTCGATTTGAAAATGGTAGTTTTGTATCGATCGAATTTATTTAAATAAAAATTTATTGTTCTTCAATTTTTCCACGTAGATCTGGTAATGGTTAGAAAGACTTTATAAGAGTGCCTCTTTAGCTCAGTGGTAGAGCACTGGTCTCGTAAACCAGGGGTCGTGAGTTCAATCCTCACAGGAGGCAATGCGAAATTTTTTCCTTCTTCGCTTTTACTTTTTTCTTATTATTGTTAATTCTATTTTTAATGCTAAAGTATTATTTATTAATTATTATTCATATTATACTTATATACTACTATTACTATTTAAAATTTATTAAACTTTTTTAAGATTGATTTTAATTATTATTTTATTATTATACATATACATACAGATACCGTATTTTATACAGAGGGACACATAATATTTGACACACATCGAATTAATAAATAAAAATCGTTTTAATATTTGATCATCAAACAATTCGCGTTCGGCTAATAATTTTTATTAACGCTTTTCCTGTGTATCCGATGTGACACCGTTTTACACACATATATTTGAAAACCGTGTGAGATAATTTTGCTCACTCGAAAGCATGTAACATTAAGTTTGATAACTCGTAGTATTATTTTACCCAAGTAGACACTTTAGGCGTATTATTGACACCCGATTAGAAAAACTGGATCCCCATTGTCCCGAGAATAAAAAAAAATGAATAATTTCAATTGATTAGAAAAGTATTAAAGTGATATTAAATTTCGGATTATTATTATTATTATTATTATTATTATTATTATTATTATTATTATTATTTCATTATTATTATCTGTTACCCTTAATGCCTATTGGATATAAGAAACAAGTAGTTTAATGTTTCCTTATCGACATTTAATTTATAATATTTTCTATTAATTTTTATTCGGTCATACAAAGAAAAAAAAAAGAAAAAAAGAAATGATACGAGAACGAGGTATAATAAAAAAAGAAATGTCAAAGATTTTTAACTAAAACGGAAGTGTTCTTCCATCACACAACGCTCTTTCTACTCTCATGGCTGCTACTACACTTACATTCTTTTCGATTTCCCGTAAAAGCATTTTCCAGGTTACCTTCTTCGAGGATGGTGAACTTGGCTGCTACTTCAAAGACCAACCAAATTTTCATCTCATAGTTTACTTTGTAATGTCTCTTTTAAGTCATAAAGCAGCGGGGAGCACAAAAAATTGACTTTACGTATTTTTAAAAATGCTTTTTCAAAAATGGGAGATGATATAATACGATAAAATAAGAAGCAAAACGCGATAAAAAAAATGGGAAAAAGGAAAAGGGGATATTAAAAAAGGAGAAAGAGAAAAAGAGCAATGTAGGATAGGAAAAAAGAAAGAAAAAAAAAAAAGAAAAAAGGGCAGATAGAGAAAAAAAAGAAAAAGAAAAAGTGTAATCTATGACTATTTTATTCTTTTCTATATATGATGAACTAACGAGCACTACCGCAGGGTGAGTTCAGGCGGGAATGAGTGCTCTCGGTCATCACGTAGGGGTCCGGTTCTGACTTCTACATCCCTGGGGGGCAGCATGGACCCGGATGGACCACAGAGCCATGCAGTGGTAACCCAGAAAAGGAAGCTTCGCACCCCTGTCTGGGAAAGGTTGCGAAACATTCACATTTCCTAGCCCCCAAAAAACAAAACAACAACAAAAAAACACACGAATCATCATTTCTCCTCACTTTCGAAGATTCTCTTCAATAAACCCACCCCTTATCTCCAGTCTCACCCCCAACCCCGTCGATGCCTGTTCTGATTCCTTCGCCGATGTTCGTAGTGGGTTATCGCATACACAGTGTTCTTGACCATGATGCATTTGTATGCTAGAACGCTGCCAATGATCACCATCTCCTTTTACAACCCAAACCCATCACCCCCATAAGGGTCGAGCGATTGACTCCGCACGTATTTAATATCCCCCCACCTTTCACTAACCTTCTAACTACAGGTAACCCTCCTATAACACGGTAGATAAGTTCTTAGAAAATGCCGTGTTGTGTGAAACTGTGTTGTATGAGACTTTTGTTTTCAGGCCATGGAGATGAAAAGAAATATTTTCCGCAACACTGTATCTTTAAGCCTTGTCGCGGCTGTAGAAGTACAGTGTTGTACAAAGGTATTTTGAAAGGAAACAGTGTTATAGGATGCCATGTTGTAGGAAGGTTCTCGAATTTATGAATCGTGTTATAAGATCCCGTGTTGTGGAAGGGCTACCTGCACTGTATCTTTAAAACTGTCTTTCAATCGATTACTACGTTTCTTCTTTTTATTTTTCCTTTACGTACATTTGGAATTCCGTTTGTGGTATAAATGATTTTGTACGAATCGACGTCACATCGCTCTTCCCTTATCTGATATACCATCACAGTGTACTGATTTATGACGCGGTATGATAAATACGAAAAAGAAAAAAAAATCTTAATCTTAACTCACACACATATACTCCTTTTTCTTTTCTTTTTCTCTAGCGTATCTCTCTACCTCTAGGGAATATAGATCCCCATATTTAAATAGTCGATTTCAAGAGAGAGCTTTTTTATCTCTTTATTTTTTTTTTTTTTTAAAGCTTAGGGGATAATATGATCGATGGCGATCGTGTAACTTTTTTTCTTTTTCTTCTTCTTTTCTAGCGAGTAAGACAAACTATGCTTAGTTTCATCTAACATTAGTTGTATCGTTAGGATTTTTATATTATAAAATAACACTTTGCAATGTTCATAGTCATTTTTTTTTCTTTTTGCAAATGCATTGTAATTTTGTTTATAAAATTATTATAGATTGGTCATACTTGTTTAGAATAAAACGATGGTACGGTTTAATCTAAAGGGAAGACGTGTGTATAATAAAATATTTTGAATTAGGTATTTGTAAAAAGTTAGAAGAATAACTGGGAATCACGTGAGACACTTGAAACACAGCATGAAGATGTTGATTCCAAGCTGCCTGTAAGCCTTTGTAATATTTCACCCTATTTATCTATCTTTCTGTCTTTTTTTAGTTCCATCCCTTTTTTTCTTTCGTTCGGCCCGTTTATACAATAGATTCTTTTTAGGTGTAATATCTTCGCAGTTACTGGATACCTGCCTGCTACAAGTTGCATCGTTAATTATATATACATATATATATTGTTAATAATTATTAATGTATGTATTATGTCTTCTGTCTCCTCTAAGTTCAAGAGAGTGCATGTATACATACACACACACATAGGGCGTTTTTAAAAGTTATTAACTATTCGTTGTACACGTGCTTCAAATTTTAAACGAATTCAGAAAAAAAAGGAATCAAACGGGATCAAACGTTTCCCGTTATCAAATCGGTTAAATTGTCAAACGGGGGTGACTCGAAAGTTCGTCAATGTCAAAAAAAAAGTAACAGAAATAAAAAGTAGAATTGAAGTTATTACGTCCGTCGTAAAAGAAATTTATGCGAATTTTTTCGTCACTCCTTTCTCGTGGTCGAACGGAGACGTTTGTTTGGTTTTTTTGGTTTTTTTTTTTTTGGACAACGGATAGATCGATGTAAAAAGAAAAAGAAAGAAGAAAACCCTCAATGTTACATGTCTTTTCTTTGATGTTTTACATTGTAGAGATGCCGACCAAACGGAATCAGCTGCTACTTGCCGACAAGGTGTACGTCGTAGGTTTGTGCAAAAAGTTTGACTACAACCAACAAAAAAAAACCTATCACGATATTGTTCACCGTTTATTACCTGTTATTATTATTAAATATTTATTAAATAATATTTTCTTCTTCCTGTCACTATATAACACACATACACGAAAAGTATTTTATTTTGCATGACATTTTTCTATATTTTCATCATGATGACATTTTCCAAAAACTGATCTTTAGCTTTTAGAATTGAAATCTAATTCATTTCAGCTATCATCCTAATTTTCTAGATGTACGTACGTTGATAATTAGAAAATTATGTTTCATTTCTTCTTTTTCCATGTAACTATGTAACTCGTGTTAAACGTTTCAACTAATTGAAAAAAAATGAAATAAAACATCTTAACTTCTTTTCTAACAAGTTACCAATAAAATTATTTTATCTTTTATAAACTTTGAAGAATTAATACATATATATTCAATTATTACGTACTTACGTCGTAAATAACATTAGTCGTAGGTTATAATTTTCATTGGTTGCCTGCATTCCTTGTATAGTTATACAATCACTATACGCAAATCGTCGTTGTTAATAACAAAAATGTTTTTCAGGATTATTATCGAAAATGTTTTTACGACTCGTGAATAAAAGTAGGTCGACGATCTTTAAAATCATATAACCAACAGCTGATATATCGTTTATATATATTTTTTTTTGGGAGGGAAGTTTATAAATCGTATTGTAAAATCCTATCGTATATTCGTTTGCTATTGGTAGATAAAATAAAAATGAATCTGTTGTTAATCGTCAACATTTCATTCGTAAAGAGATATTTTTTCATTAAAATAATGTGTTTTCGCGATATATGAAACGACGTCTCGTTCTTATTGTTAAATTCATGTTGATTATTATTGTTTAAAATATACATAAAGAGAGTCGAGTTTTACGATTTAATCAGGGAAAAAGAAACAAACGAAAAATAGGGTATGAAAATATATGTATATTTCGTAAAATGCAAATTATTTTGGGAAAATAATAAAAAAAAAAGAAGAAAAAAAAAAGGATAATCTGTAACTCGATTAAATGCATTTTCCAGTTACACTGTCATTCTCTTTCGATATCACGTATTCGTAAATACAAACGTGTATGTATACTACACGCGTTTGTGCGTGTAGAAAATACCTAAATTCGTGTATTCCTCTCGCGTTGGTTTATTCGTACGATATGTCACCAGATGCGAATTCTCGTCGATTCATTACGCGTACGTTCAGAGAGAAGACGTGTGTACCACGTTGAACAACTTTTCAAGAGAGGGTGGATTGCTTTGATCTAAAATTTGATCTAAATTTCAGTAGACGTGAATTATAAAATCGTGATCGGGTTAAATGAGATTATATTTTTAACAGTTTACAAGTGTATTTCGAGCAAAATGATGATTTTTAGCTTCTTCTATTTTTTAATTTTTTTTTTTTTACTTTTTTTAAATAATAATCGTAAAAGAAGGTAGGATTTTTCCGAAATGTTTCGATTATTGATAAATATCGAAAGATCGTTAATATTAGATTCGTATGATTTTCCTATAGACGATTGGCAGATGAAGATGACGAACTGTCAGAAGTACAACCTGATGCAGTACCACCCGAAGTTCGAGAATGGTTAGCTTCGACTTTTACCAGACAGCTGGCAACGACGAGACGGAAGGCAGACGAAAAACCAAAATTTCGATCTGTCGCTCATGCCATCAGAGCTGGAATATTTGTTGATCGGATTTATAGGAGAGTAACCAATACCGCTCTGATGCAATTTCCGCCAGATGTTGTTAAAGTACTCAAGGTATGTTTGATTTTTTTTCATTCTCAACACGAATGCACATTTATTTTTCTTTGATATTTCATATTAAATCCCTATCACTTTGTCACGTGAAAGGTGACAAGATGAAATATACAGGGGAGGGGGAGAGACATGATTTTATTTAAATTAAACATCCGTAATAAATCAATTGACATCACCTTTTTCTAATCAATTTTTATATTTTTATATTAATTGATGATGGAACTCAAAGAAATTTAGTTTAATTTGTGTTGGTTGTAATTGCTTGACGACTTTTGAATTGCAGTTATTTTAATTAGACAGATCTAGCCTTTAGTTATATACCTTTAAAGCAAGTATTTTAGCAAAAAAAGAACTTTTTCTCTTTCTCTCTAAGAAATCTTAATGAATGTTAATTCAAGACGTTGGACGACTGGTCTTTCGACGTGTTTTCATTGAGCGAAGCTGCACTAGGAGCTCCCGTTAAATACATAGGATACGATCTACTGAATCGTTACGGCATGTTACATAAGTTCAAAGTACCACCCGCGGTTCTGGAATGTTTCTTAGGAAGAATCGAAGAAGGATATTGTAGACATCGGAATCCATATCATAATAATCTTCATGCCGCTGACGTAGCTCAAACTATGCATTACATTTTGTGCCAAACGGGGCTAATGGTAAGTTAACAATTTTAAACATTAACGCGTGTTCATTTTCAGATCAACACGTTTAAAATTTTAAATTATAGAAAGTCATGATATACTTTAAAAAACAAGTACTTAAAGATATTTTTTAGCCATAATTTTTTGGGATTATCATTTTTGAGGTTCTTAAAGGGACCATTTAAAACAATAAACAAATAATTTTGAGATCAATGCGTTTAAAGTTTTAAATTATAGAAAGTCATGATATACTTTAAAAAACAAGTACTTAAAGATATTTTTTAGTAATAATCTTTTGGGATATCATTTTTGAGGTTCCTAGAGGGACCATCTAAAATAATAAACAAATAAAACTTTGATTTTTTGAAAATTCTTTAGTGGTTTTATCTTTTCAAGTTACTTTTCCTAGTTGAAAGTTAAATAATCTTGTAGTTTGACGAGAGAATATTACTTTTTGCAGAATTGGCTGACCGATTTAGAAATATTCTCATCTCTCGTAGCGGCGATTATTCACGACTACGAGCACACCGGGACCACGAACAATTTTCACGTAATGTCTGGCAGTGATACGGCTCTTCTTTATAACGACCGTGCCGTGTTAGAAAATCACCATACATCAGCGAGTTTCAGGTATACAACATTTGCAATTTCGTATCAAAGTTTTGTCACGTATATAACGTTTAGATTTGAACTAAAGAAAATTGGAGAAATAAAGGAAGGATATATATTATTTTTTTTTTTTTTTTTTTTTTTGCAGAATATTAAGGGAAGACGAGTGTAATATTTTGCAAAATTTGTCGCGAGAAGAATACAGAGAATTTCGTTCTCTCGTGATCGACATGGTATTGGCCACCGACATGAGTTATCATTTTCAACAGCTGAAAAATATGAAAAATCTCTTAAGCTTGGCAGAACCTAGCGTTGACAAAAGCAAAGCTGTCAGTCTTGTGCTACACTGTTGCGATATTTCTCATCCAGCGAAAAGATGGGATCTTCATCATAGGTTAGATCATTTTATTTATTTATATCGTAACATTTTCTGTCGAATAATTCACTGGTAATCGAAATAATTTCTCTTTCACGAATTGTGTGCATATGTACATATGTGTGTCTGCAGGTGGACGACGCAGCTGTTGGAAGAGTTTTTCAGGCAAGGAGACAAAGAGAGAGAACTTGGCTTGCCGTTTTCACCATTATGTGATCGAAATAATACATTGGTAGCTGAATCTCAAATCGGTTTTATAGAATTTATCGTTGAACCGAGTATGCAAGTGTGCAGCGACATGTTGGAGACAGTTCTTGCACCTTTGAACGTTAAAGAAAGCGTAGATGAATCTGCTAATGGTAAACATTTTTCAATAATTTCAATAATTATAATTGTCATTATTATTTATTTTGATTTGTACCTGTGGCGGAGTTACAAAAAATTCATCGATAACGTTGTTGTATTCGTAGGTTCAACGCCGGAAAGTAATAGGTTTAAAATAGGCAAACCATGGATACAATGTTTGGCAGAGAACAAACAAATTTGGAAGGAACAAGCAGTTCGTGGTACGTCATTTATAAATAATTGTAATAAAATTGAAAAAATAAAAAATATATTGAAATGGTTCAATCAAAGGAATCGTCATATTTCCTTTACGAACAAACTTTTATGTTTCAAACATAATTTAAATTCTATTTTATTAACCTTTCATAAAAATATTCTCTTTGGAGAACCATCGAACGATAGTTCGAGTTTCCAAGTGCATATTCATTCGACCAATATTCATTTACGCGATAGATTTTTCTTTTAAAATAAATATATTTAGTTTTCATTTTTATATGAAATATTAATTTTGTTTAACAATTTCCAGCCATTTTCACGACTGGAGTATCAATTTGTTTTTTTTTTATCAAATCACTTTGTGTTCTATCTCATCGTGTTGTTCCTTTTCGTTTTATTTTTTTTTTTTTAAATGTAAATACTTTGATCGTTCGTGTATTTCTACAGATGCAGAAATTAGAGCACAAAAGGAAGCTGAACAGAATTCTAATGCCGAAGGGGAAGGGGAAAACGTTCAAACGACCGCCGAAGAGTGAAAAATGTGATTCGATGATTGGATTGGAAGCTTAATAATTTCAAATACCAAATATCTTCTGTGCGATTTTAGGCTACAACAACAAACGAGATTATATTCTCAAAGAAAAAAATACCAAAAAGGATGAAAATAAGAAAAACAAGAGAAAAGAACCAAAAAAAAAAAAAAACTACTCGCGTTTAAGCCGAACCTTCGAAATATTTTTTTTCTTCGTCTCAACACCTTTCTATTTATGAATAGAAATTTACAAAAAAAAAAAAAAGTAATGAAATTTCACCGTGAATGCAAAAGTAGATATTTAATTAGCAAAAAAAAAACAAATCGTGTATGCTACTTATGTAAATGATGATTGTAGCTCTCTCTTTCTCTCTTTCTATATCTTTCTTTCTCTACCTATACACAAATACCTCGATTCTAGTTTTCGTGCAACGACACACAAATTCTCTAAAAACTTTCAAACAAAAAAAAAAACTAACCGAGAACCGTGGAGTTTATTTCAAAGAAAAACGTTGTGTTTATTCTGCCAACTAGAAAGAGAATAATCGATTTTTATTTCACACCTTTTTCTATGAAAGACCTGGTTTGTTGCTGCGTTAGGTTTATTTCTTTTTTCTATTCTCTCTCTCTCTCTTTCTCTCGAAAATCTTTAATATTTTTACGGTCACGTTTGAAAAAAAGTTCTAGTATCGTAGCCTAAAACGATAGATGACAAGACGCGTTATACAAAGTTAGACGATAAAACAACGTATATCTTGTTCATAAAAAAAGAACAAAAAAAATAGAAAAGGAAATAGTATCTGATAAAATTGTTAGATCATAGTATGATGAAAACTATGCTAAATTTATTCTTACATCGTCAATGCTATTTCTATTCGTCTTTTTCTTCTTTTTTCTTTTCATCTAACGTTAGAAATGCATAGAAATGCATAGAAATGCATAGAAATGCCCATGTACGTTCTTCGTAGATTAACAGATAAAATTCCAAAATATTCTAATCTCAACGAATACTTAGAGAACAGAATTGTTTAAAATAATATTCGAAACGCATCGATTAAATCATTACATTTGAAATTATTTAAATAAATAAGAAAATAAGATTGAACGATAACGAGGATGCAAAAGAAAAGAAAAAAATACAAAAGGGAAAAATAATAAATCAAATGAATAATTTTATCAAACTTCAGATAAAATATCTGAATGGGTTTAATCGTTGTTTATGTTTTTTTTTGTTTTTAATTTTATTTTATTATTTTTAATTCTTCTCTTCTCGTAATTGCACGAACGACGTTATTCGATGATGGGGATTCTTGTAAATATGCTTCAACGAAACGCACATTAAAACTTATTTTTCTACTTTCACATTTACCATGACGAATAAAGTTAAAGGATGGAAGTTACAAGCAAAAAAATCGAACACGTACGTGTAAATATTAAACGCGTACTATTATTTAATGAAATAGTTCTATTAAAAGATATTTTAATATTAAATTCTTACTGAAGAAACATTTTTGTAGGAATAAATATATTTTTTGGGTTCGATTATTACGCACAAGCAAATAGCAAGTATTACTATCTATCTATCCGTTCCTTTTCGAATAAAACATCTCTTTCGTTTGAAGAGAAGATGGAAATAGACGAAAGTAAGAAGATAAATCCCCGTGTCGTACTTTGGAAAAAGGGTCTCGAACGTTAAACGGATTTATGGGATTTTATGGAGATTTTTTTGCAAGATGAAAGTATATGCCTGCATTATCTCTCTCTCTCTCTCTCTCCCTCCTTCTCTCTCTCACATTCTTTGAATCGATCGATCTATCGAAAAGGTTGGGGGTGGGTGGAAGAGGAAAAGAAAGAGAAGGTTCATACGATTTTACTTGTAAAGCCTTAACCAATTAGAATTCTCGAAAGTATAATAATTAATAGACATAAATAAGACATCTTATTTACTTACATATATATATATATATATATATATATATATATATATATATATATATATATATATATATATATATATAGTCACGTGATAGATACACACAGTTATCTATTCATGAAAGCGTCGAGGTTGAGCTTTAATCGATGTATAATTAATGTAAAAGATTTCAATTAGTGTCTCGTTAGTGTTTATTTAAATATGTATGTGTGTGAATGTGTGCGTGTAAATGCTATGTAAATGTATATGTCAAAAAAAATTATATATATATATATGTGAGTCGGATTGAGAGCCAATGTATGATGTGGGGGTACACGTTTTCACGTATGATGAGCTCCCAATGATCGTTTTATTTGTCCGACAATGATGATGATGATGATGATGATGAAAAAGAATACTCGTTAGAAGGATACCAAGTTTTACCTGTGAGGTCTGCGGTAATTTACAACATATATCTTTGGCAGCCATTAGGAATTTATCTTTCAATTATGCAACTCTTTTAGATCACGTAACTAAACGTATCCGCAAGTATTTATTCGCGGTAACGTAACTACTGCTACTACTACTATTACTAAAACCTAATCGTCATAGATGATGATGATGATGATGATGACGATGCTTAGTTGGAGAATAATTACAGTTCTCTTTGTATATATTATATAAAAATGTAGAGACGTTATTATCATTTTATCAAGTGTTATAATCGAAAAATATCTTTCGAGAAATACACACATACATAGAGAGAGTGAGAGAGAGAGAGAGAGAGAGAGAGACGAAAAAAGGACCAAGAAAAAGCTAAGAGGTAAACGTATCTTTTTACGTATCTGTCGTCGTTTTTGTCGTAGTAGTAGTAGTAATATTAGTAGTAGTAAATAGTAGTAGTAGTAGTAGTAGTAGTAGTAGTAATGCACTTACACTCTCGCGGTACATCTAACAAAAGTTTCTAAATAAAGTATAAAACACGTTTCAAGTCGTTTACTTAGAAACATACGTACGAACAAAAAGAAAAGAATAAAAAGAAAAGAAAAGAAAAGAAAAGAAAAGAAAAGAAAAGAAAAGAAAAGAAAAGAAAAGGAAAAACTAAGAAGAAAATAAAAAGGTGTAGTTTAATACATTTTGAACATCTTCGTCGAGTGAGAGTACATGAGGGAGGAGGGTGGTGCAAACTATTCTGTAAGAGAAAATAATATAATAATACTTTATAGTTGAAACACGTTCAAACACATATCCGTCCTTATTTAATTTTTATTGTGTTTTTTTTTTTTTTAATTTTATTCTATCGTTAGTTAGTTAGTGTGTCATTTGTCGTTTTAATAAACAGCATGATACAAAGGTGAGAAGGTATCTACGTTTCATGTGTGTATCTCTCTCTCTCTCTCTCTCTCTCTCTCTCTCATTTTTGAAACGGGGTAAAGTATATACTTAGATTAATGTATATAGAAAACATTCTGCGCGTAAACTTATTTATTTTTAATAGCTGGCACACAACTAAATACTACTACTCTTTTATAAATGAATGTTGCAAATTGAAAGTAGCGCACTTTAATAAATCGCTCGCACACAACACTACTATTACTACTCACCTCAAGAAACAACACCGTTCCTTTGAATAAACGTCAATTTATCAATTTCATTTATTCGAAGTTGGACGACACAACGTACGATTTACGTTCTCTCGATTTTAAAACGTTTTTATTACAATATATATATATATGTGTGTGTGTGCCTGTGTGTGCGTATAGGAGTTGTGTACTCTAGTTACTATTTATAAACAGAGAGGAAAGAACAAAATAATAATAAAGAAGAAGGAATATATATATATAGATATATATCAAGTAAAGTGAATTTTTTGTCAAAGTAAAATCTAGTCGAAATATTTGACTTGAGACGTAAAAGGTCTGCGCGTTTGTTTAAGTAATTGAAAAAAAAAAAAACTGAAAAAAGAACAAAAAAAATAACATTACAATTTACAAAATAATATATATATATATAACACGCAAGAACGAGATTATCAAGTGAAAATATTCCGACGTGAACACAAAGTAAGAAATACGAATTAAAAAGAGTATCCTTCTTGCGACAGATGAGGGGCCAAAACGCGTGATAGAAAATAAGATTATGTACCTATATTGGACGTAGGTTTTGTAAAAAATAAAAAAAAATAAAATAAAAAGAATAGTATCGGATCGCACGATTGAAAAAAAAAATTAATAATATATATATATATATATATATATGTATATGCAAAAGTTGAGTGGAAAAAAAAATGAATATTTCCGATAAATCCTTTCGATAATTTTTAACATCATCCTCTCGAATAATTTTCGTGAGTGTACGATCATTATTATTATTATTATTATTATTATTATTATTATTATTATTATTATTATTATTATTATTATTATTATTATTATTATCTTAAGTAAATAGAAAAACTTTTATCAATCTTATGATTGAACGAACGCGATCCGATATTTTTCTCTCTTTTTCTCTCTAATTCGCGTTAAATAAAAAAAAATCGACGACGGTACAGGCCTTTTCCTATGCGATGCTAAAATTTTGACCAAAAAAAATAATAATTTGAAAGATGACACAAATTATACAATACTTTAGGACGTTTTTTCCGCATACGTACAAATTATATACGCTTTCATTTTAATTACGATTAATGTATAATAATATCTCATTATTATTATTATTATTATTATTATTATTATTATTATTATTATTATTGTCATTAATATTAATACTTAATTATTAATATTAGTGTATGAAAACTCAAAAAAAGAAAAATAATTGTAGAAGAAAGAGGATGATTATTATAATTTGTTTTTTTTTTGCCGAATCTTGACGATTTTTAAAAGAGAAAAAAAAGCTAGCTTCGTATAATTATAATAATTAAATAATACTCGACCAATAAAATTAAATACTTGAACTAAGCATACATTGACGTAAATGTACACAATAAATTACGTCTAACTCGGGGGAATCACTTTTTCTTTTCTTTTTTTTTTTTTGTTGCTTTTTTCTAATATTTTACAACTTGGAAATAATACTTAAGCAAATTAACTTTTAAGTAAATGATGTTTGTTATTGACAACGTCGTCGATACGTCGTTGTTTCGACGTTATGCATTTGATATCTTTGCAAATTGGGATATTTTAACATTTAAAACTTCTGTAATTCATTTATTCAATGCAATTCGATACGATAAACATGTACATAAATCGTTCATTTCCGCACTGTATATGTTTGATGTGATGTGATTAATCAAAAAAAGAATATATATATAAAAAAAATATATATATATATTATCCAAAAATCATGTAAAATTAGCGCTGTATTCTCTATAATTCTACCGAGAAATAAAAATACTCGATTAGTTACAGATTCGATTTCAATTTTAACGCATTGATTCTCATTATGATTCTCATTATGACATATGATACATACAGTCAGATTATTCCAATGCAAATGATAATTTGTTTTTCAATCATTCATTCATCTAATTTGAATTATATCTTTGTTTATTAATGTTCGTTGCAAAATAAATGAAACAAGGTATGCTGATTTAATCATATATCATGTTATATGACGATTAAATGTTTAATGGTAAGTATTTATCATCACGCAGTTGTTAAAGGAAGTCTTATCTTACAATAGCAGATTGTAGATGATCTGATAAATCGATTAGAGATTTGTAGGAATTGTTTTGTTGTTTCTTGACATTTAAAGAATGCATTCCAAAAGAAAAAGAAAAAATCCCATCAAACTACATACATATGTGAGACAGTATATTATTTTCCTTATCATAAATTTTTCTTAGAATAATTATCGTCCAATTAAAAATTTCCTTCTTATAAAATGCAATGAAAAAAAAAAAAAAAAAAAAACAAGAAAAAAACAGAAAAAAAAGAATGAATCGACTTTTTATTGATAGTGCAAACTAAATGATAAGGTATCGTGTAAATTTTTATATTTAGGTAGTATATTTATATAAGGTTTTTCCTAGGTGGTACATCAAACAAATTGCAAACATGTTGCGCTTACTTTGTATATGTTCGTTGTTATTTGCAACGGGTCTCGTCAATGGCGAGATTAAAAATAAAGGATGGTGGAAGAATGCAGTGTTTTATCAAATTTATCCCAGGAGTTTCATGGATTTGAACAACGATGGAATTGGTGATTTAAATGGTAAGAATTAATTCAAATTTGTTATGAAATGATTCAATAATTTTCCACACCCAAAACATCAATCATGATTGAAACTAAACAGGTATTACTTCGAAATTGGAACATTTCGTTGATGCTGGGGTTGATGGAATATGGTTATCACCCATTTATGCTAGTCCAATGGTAGATTTTGGTTACGACATATCAGATTTCAGAGCAATACATCCAGATTTTGGTACCATGAAAGATTTCGAAGCTTTGTTAGCAAAAGCAAAGAAACTTGGATTAAAGGTAGATGGTTTTTAATTGTCCTAAATTCTAAAAAAATGAAAAATGAATATTATTCACGATAATTTGTTTATATTTCTCAGTTAGTTCTCGATCTCGTGCCAAATCATACGTCACATGAACACGAATGGTTCAAAAAAGCTTTAGCTGGTATTAAAAAATACAAGGATTATTATATTTGGAAAAAGGGACGAAAAAATGACGGTGTAACACCACCAAATAATTGGATCAGTGTTTTCAGTGGCCCTGCATGGACGTATAATGAAACCATGAAGGAATGGTATTTCCATCAATTCGAATACAGGCAACCAGATTTGAATTACAGTAATCCCGATGTGCGAGCTGAAATGGAAGTAAGTTGAACTCGAATTTTTGATTGAAAATCTTTAGATCATTCTTTTTTCTTTCATTTTTCGAATTGGAAACTTCATTAGAATCGAGGTGATATATTTTGCGGTTTATTTTTAGGAAGTCATACGATTTTGGTTACGTAAAGGTATTGATGGTTTTCGCGTTGACGCAGTTCCACATTTATTCGAAGTTGATGATCTTCGTGACGAGCCCAGAAGTTTTGATCCAACTACGACAGAACGCGATTATGCTTATTTAGATCATATTTATACTAAAGACGATCCAAGAACTTACGAATTAGTCCAAAGTTGGAGAAAAGTTCTCGATGATTATGCAAATGCCAATAACGAGGATGAAAAGGTACGAATACCTTTAATAAATTTGATTGAATGAACCAATCGTATGTTCGTACACGTTTTAGGTGATGATGACGGAAGCATATACCGATTTACAAAATACTACGAAATATTATGATTATGGTTCTCATATACCATTTAATTTCAAATTGATCACTGATGTCAATCACACCTCGAGTGCTACCGAATTTAAAGATACCATCGAATCATGGATTCGAGAAATGCCAAAGAATGGTGTTGCCAATTGGGTGGTAAGTTGATCAACATTACATAGTATAACTATTGTTAATAAATTATATATATTGTAATAAAATTTTTACGGGATTTAATATTATTTTATTTTAATATTTATATTTGTTACATTTTGTAAAAATATTTACTATTAAAAATTATAATTACTTTAATTATTATACTATTTATAGTTGGGAAACCACGATCGTAGTCGTACGATATCGCGTTATCCAAAAAGAGGTAATCAAATGCTTATGCTACCAATGATTTTACCTGGAGTTGCTGTAACTTATTATGGCGAAGAAATTGGTATGGTTGACAAAAGAGACATTTCATGGGAAGACACCCAAGATCCACAAGCTTGCAATGCCGGAAAAGACAAATATTCTGAACGATCTCGCGATCCTAATCGTACACCTTTCCAATGGGATTATACCGTTAATGCAGGTAAAAAAGAAATTATATAATTCACGAATTTCATTATCATCATTAAGTCAACAAATCAAATTGAATTTATTGTTTAATAGGTTTCAACAATGGTTCTAAAACGTGGCTTCCAGTTCATGAAAATTATAAAGTATTGAATTTATTAGATCAAACGAATTCTACCGATCAATCCTACTACAAAATTTATCGATCATTGATTAAATTACGCAAAACATCGCGAGTTCTTAAAGAAGGTTCATTGAAATTAAAAGTATTGAAATTGAACACGGATTATTGTTACAATTGTGAAGTATTATCTATAACTCGTGAAATTCCTGGTCAATCGATGACACTGTTAATGAGTTTCTCACCAGTTGTAACAACTCATGTTAATTTGAACGACGTAATGACTCTTTATAACAATACGTATGTTGAAATCGATGCTTATCATACACAAAGGTATTTATTAAATAATTATTTTTTATTTAGACTATTAATATTGGTTAAAACCCTTTTCGTTACGGCATCATATGCATGAACGACGTATACGAAAAGGTTGACAATTTAAATAAATAATTTTTAAATATTATATTTTTTTTTATTTGCAGATATAAATTATATTTCAACTACGCATATATCGTTCCTTGGGAAGGAATCGTCATTTCATCTAGCAATTAAATTATTTATCAATACCGACAGTATTTTTATTATGTGAAATTATTGCATAATGTGTGTAACTTTTTAGTGATAAAACTTAAATAAAATTTTATTAAAAAGGCAAACTAATTTTTTATTTAAATCCGGAAAGTATAGTGGTCATTATCATAACAAAAAATAACCAATCTAATGTTTAGAAATGTATAATTGCAATAATACGAATACTACAAATTGTGTAATACACTGTAACATGATCATTCAATTAACACAAATAAAAATTCAATCGTATTGCTGATAATTATCAGACTCTCCATGGTATTTGATCAAAATCAATATTTATTTCGCATGTTCCTTATCGATCAAATCTTTTTGAGTAGCCAATATTTCTTTTGATCGTGCAAAAAGATAATTCATTTGAAAATAAATAATAATTGGTTGTGATTCACGTAGTATCAACGTGCATGCCTTTGACTTTGAAACAGTGGAAAAGGTCAACAAGTCATACAATTTATAAAATACGCCTTAGGAATTATTTTTCAATCTTCAAATATAATTATTCTCGTGTGATAGAATTATTTAATAAATATTGCAATATAATTTATTACAATAAACATATATTACCATATTTCCCATGTATTTTCAAATGTTATCTTAATTTTATTTAAAAGCTAATAATTTCTATTTGTTTTTTAGTTATTTAGTTTTTATAGTCTTCAATAAATATAAAATATATTTTATCTTTTATGATTCCTATGTAGGATAGCTGTTCCTATGGGGGTTTTTACATGATAGACACATATATGAGATTACAAAAATAAAAAAAGTTAAAATTTGTTACATATATTTATGTTTTTTTTTATATTATTCTCTTCACCATCAATAAAAATTTAATTAAATTATTAAATAATTAAATTATATTTTTAATAAACTTAAATTTGCAATATTTAGATTTGATTTTTATAGATAATTTTTCTTCCAAATATATGTATATGTATATTTGTTATGTAACAAGTATAATTAATTTGTATACAGAATAAGTTAGGTTACTATAATACAATGGTTATCTTTTAGAATCTTTTTTTTGTGTGTACAAATTTCACGATTAAAATGATAATCGATTAATACATGAAGTAGGGTACTTTTATTTAATCATCATTCCAAAGAGATAAACGTATCATAATAAGTACGTGTTGTCATATGGAATGTAATAAAGATTATTTTAATCAAGGTTTTTGATACGTTGTTCGATTAAATGAAAGATATTACAAAATGTTCACTTTTGTTTGTTTATTGTTTATTCCATTTAGAATTAAATAAACTATAACTTTTTGTAAATAATTGATAATCTTCTCGTATTAATTAAAAACTATAATGTTAACAATATTTAAGAAAAAAATCAAGAAAAATTTAGGCTATATATTATTTACAAAAAAAAAATTAATTAGATCTTTTTA